>NW_020654051.1:2868464-3014509 GCF_003589595.1 Hyposmocoma kahamanoa | reverse complement strand
TAAGTTGAAGAATAAATGTCTTTGGCAAGCCGATGTAGGAACTGGGCTTTATAGAAATAAAAACTGCTTTGACATCTTCTTGGTAAAGATACGACGTTTCAAGGACGGCCACGCCTTAGGGCATCGTCCCGAGGAGTAACGTTTTCCCTTCAAATAGCTAGACGTATCCTTTGTCGGATATAACAGCCGGTATTCTGGCCACCGGATGCTTCAATGACGAGAACCGAAATCTTCTTAATGAGGAATTTCGCCCGAGGACGCACATGTATGAGTAGTTGAAAAATTATTGTGCAAATTTTTGTCATGCCCATGTTAGCGAACCCGTTTTAAGGTTACAAAAATAACGCCGTATAAACTTCTGACAGTTTTCTATGATCCTATACATTTTACAATAAACGTTAGTAGCTGATTATTACTCATTTTACCTTTTAGAAGCAGTGTACCAAGAAGGCGGTATTGCGTGAAAGATGATGAAATTAAGATAGAAAGATTAAGATAGGTCGACTAAGGTGTATATACATATCTAAATTAAGTTGCGGATGTTCTTAAAGAAAGCCAAGTCAAGAAAGCATCAACAATAATTGAGAGGATATGAGCTGTGAAAGCGAAAGAATTCTATCAGGAACGTAGCAAGGATGGATTTTGCAAAACGTAATTTGCAATTGTAGGTGCACTTAGACCTGCAGTGCTCTATGTAGGTAAATGACCTAGACTGTACACCTGTCGACGGTGGTCACGAGCGTGACCATGTATATAGTATCTTTTTATTATCCTACTCAAGCCCTTGCGTTCGCACCGCTTTTCATTCGCGTAATTCTTGTATCTGACATCTGCCTTAATCGACTTTATTGCGCCTGTGAAAATTCAGACCAAACAAGGTTGATTGATGACAAAATTACGTAGCCTACACAAATTTAAATAACGGGCTTATACAAGCTCCTTCATAACTTGTACCACACCTAAAGGGGGCGATAAGAAAATTATTGCAGCGTTCGAAAAGTGTTGTGTCGACAATCACCCAATGTATCACGTAACTATTGCAGCCGTTGGATAACGTTTATTGTTTACCAATCGCTTAGAAGAGCAGGATAAATAGGTTTAAGTGAATGAATGATTGAACGATGGACCGCTGACAGTAACCACTTAACGCCGAAATCGATTTTGAGAGATTATTCCGGAGATGAATGGCATTGAATTGTGAAAGCCCTAGAAACGCGGCAAGTACTATCAACCGAATGAATTTTATGAAAATCGTCATCAAGATCTTACAAATTATCATTTCCATTTTTGTTTCCTAACCATACCACCTATAACGCTAAAATTTAAACAATTCCCGGCCATTTGTTTAAATAGTTCGTTTGAGGATTTCGTGTTGTATGTAATGATGTAAATCAATCATCAAAATTGTGAATGAACCTTATTAACCTTTGGTGCCTTTAAGGAATGATATTTGTAATTATTAACTAACGATGACGTCGACAAGGTGTCATAAGTTCCGGCTTCGGAAGTGTATTTGCTTCAAAAACTATTTATTCTATTATGGTTTTATAAAATGGGGCTTCTTCAGGGCAGTGCTTTCATTCTTATTTTCATTTCATTCATTCTAAGTTGTGTTTACTAGAATGACCCTGTGCTAATGTTGTAAATGAAATTTATCTTTCTGTTTCAGGTAATATACAATTACGATTCTCAACGAATTCAATGCAAACAGGCAGATGTAACGACACGAAGGTATCATTTAAGCACTCATATGCAGTGAAGAGCATATAAAAGGCCTTGAAGGGTACGTTTTCGAACAAACGAACGCGTTGATTGCACAAAACGTTTTCCAGTTAACTTGTTGTTATTATGACTGTGACTAAACTCGTAGTTGTTATGGCTATGACACATTTCCGTGTCGATTTAATGGACGTGATTCACTGTTTGGCCGTTGTATTATTACAAATAAGTTTGGTTTTGTATTGACTGCAATCTGAATAATTTGTGTCTCAAGTGATTCGTAGGAAAAACATTCGACGTGAAAGTAAGATGTGCACCAGTAAATTTTCAGACAATAATCCTTGTGAATAAATTTTGTCTCGATTGGGGAATATTCTGATATGATGATTCGGGGATCTCTCAGGGCACTACTTAATAAATTAGAACAAATTCTTTCCCCAATTGAATTTTTCTGAATTTTTTCTCGGGCAACTATTCTATTACACATAACCACCGAATCTCCAAGAGCCGAAGAAAAATTTAAATATTCATATGAAAAGTAAAACAAGCTGGCTACATAAGAAACCCTTGATGTAGCATTAATTTGAATCTATTTTAATAAGCACCACAGATTATATAGTGATGCAGGAAATGCCAGGAGTCATGCAGCCGTTGACGACTAGTTTGCAGGCTGTATAGCCGGCAGGCATCGTTGCAAAGCGCCATTAGTACAGGTTGCTGGTAGAGATTTCAATGAATTGGAAAAAAAAAATAGATGCAGCATGCTATTTAATGAAGCACAGGGTTGGGAAACATTACAGATGACGCGATGTCGCAGAGCCGGATATTGAGCCATGAGCCAATAGCTTTTAAAACAAAACACAGTGTCGCCTTGTACTACATTTAGAAGCCTCTCTTCTTTTTAGAAACTAAACCGTCACCGCGGTTTCCTCAAACTCTTAAAGAAGTCATCGAAACGAATCATAAGAGCCTAAACACAAGGATAGTTAGACACTTGAGGAGTTCGGAGATGTCGGAACATTTAATTTTCATTAAAATTACATGTATGTGCCAAGTTTTATTGAAGTTGGTTATCGGAAAGTGGATGAAATTCTATAAACCGGATTCATCCTCTAATTTTCCACCCTTAGAGGTAGACGATTTTCTTCAAATTTGAATGGGATCGCTGAGGTGGGTACCTCAGTGGTACTTTCCAATAAAAAATGAATCATCGAAATCGGTTCACAAGTCAGAGTAATCGGGTAAAATACTCAAAAAAAAGACGTATGCAAAAGCAAATTTCATTAGCTACTTGGTAAATAAATGTATGAAAACAAACTTAGTGCTACTTTGTCCTTTTTTATGAGAACTGGATCATTTTTTCTGGATAATATATTTACGTATATCGATTCAGAATATATTACCTTAGCGAGACGACCTCCTCTTAAAAAATATACGGTTTAGAGTATTCTTGAAGATATAAAGACTTAATACGACGAATAAGTACTAGAAATATTTGATCTCTACATCCTTGATGTCTGGCATGCTAAGAACGCGCGTTCATCGAGTTCCTTCCGCCAACCTATAGGATGTGAAATGGGCTTCCTCTTGAAGTGTTTCCTTTGCGATATGACGTGGAGTTCTTCAAGAATCGAGTAAACGGGGCTCTCATATGCTGGCAATGCGTAGACTGCAGTATCGTGTCAAATCAAAATACTGCAAATCCCTTTACAATTTCGTCTTAATCAAGATAAAACAAATTGATTAGTTTTTCTTTAGAAATATCTTTATTTTGCTCAGTGTAATTGTAATGGCTGGATAGAACTCTTGAACATCTGACATGCAAAGTAAGTTAAATATATCTTTTTATGTCACTGTACCGAAAAATTAAAAAAAAATCCTCTTTTCATAAATCCGTCTTTTGTGGCTGTCTTTGATGTTACAGTGTATTGGTTTGACATGATAGTGCACCTATGCGTGTTGTAAATGTCCACGGTCGACGAAGACCACCGCTTAAGAGTTTTCGAGTAGTTTTCAAGGAGAGTGAAAAAACTGCCTGTATTTATATATTATTGTGTAAGTTTAAAAGCTATTGTTAGTAATAAATGCTCTCTATAAAAACAAATGTTTTTATGTGAGATAGTTATCTCATATTTATTAACTTAAATAACGTATGAAAACCTTCATTATTCGTCTTGAGCGGTGTTGTTGTGTAATTATGTTGTAATGTGTATAATTCGTTGTTTTCGAAATTGTAAGTTGCGCCTATAGATGTAGTTCTAGACGTTTTAGAAGAACTTAAAATTGGGCAAATATAAAAAAAAGCGTGAAATCGACGCGACGCAGACGGTCCTACATCTCAACTTGTGGGAAGACACTTCTTGTGCGCAACAGGTTTAATAGGTATGCCACAGTTTTTGCCTGTTCAGTCGACAACGTTGAGAAATTTTTTATATGAACTTTCAGATCCAAAAAACTAAAAAAATTTTAACGATTTAAATTAATAAGGCTGCCCGTCCAGTTTTTCTGTCCATTGTCCGTTGTGCTTTATTTTCCTCGCGACAGGTGTGCTGATCATTTCTGACAGGGTTGCTCCATGTATCAAATTACTATAGTGAAAGTTTCTTTAATGTTTTTATTTTATGTAAATTTTAAGAATATTTTAATTTACTAATGTGCAGTGACTTTAACATTTCTAGTCAAAAGCCGAACACTAATGCTAGTGCGAATGTGCGCAGGAAGCTGGCAACATGTCCTCTTGGAGCTAAGCTTACGAGCTTATTCTTTGGCGGAAGTAGATGCTGGCGTTGCCTGTAGGATATATGTGCACACGCGTGTTAACATTGAAAAGCGGAATTGTATAAAACCGTACACGTTAAATGCTAACACAGTCTCCTACAACCACGCTATGATCCACAGAGCTCGACCGACTTCAGCTTATGACCCTGTCATTGTTTAATTTTCCTTCCAATACTTTCGCTGTTGACACGAATAGATAGTAAAATAAATAGATAGTAAGTTAAGAGAATGTTGGACACGCCCATAGGTTCCAGTAGCCGTTACATAGTTCTCATTAGTTAGCTATTCTGTTTCAACTTTGTTTCGTATGCAATAAGAGTTACTTTAACTTGTAAATATTTATAAGATGTTTATAAACGATTTCACAAATTTGAACTAAGTATCGATGCTAATGAGTTCGTTACTCTAAAAACATTTTCGAATGTCAGTAAGAAATCTGTTTTCGCCGAAATTGGAAGTTTATTCGTGTTATATGGTGTTGATGGATTTTAATATGAGTTATTACCATTTTTAGATCTTCCATAGTCAACAACAAAAACCCGTATAGCTACGTTATGTCCGTCCACATTTTATTGATCTTCCATAAAAATAGTTAAGTAAAAAAATTGTATTAACTTGAAAAGAGAATCCTTGTGGCAACCCTAGAAACCCTTTAGGGTGCGATCGTCTGAACCGTCATAAACATCGCAATTACAGGTTTATCGCGTAATTGGATATTATAATAACGTTGCAATATTACGATACGTTATGCGCGTAATGTTATGCGCACGATATTTTTATGCCGTCTGCGATGTGTATGCGCGGCTTGATGTCATCGTTGCATTTTAATTTACTCGTGATGTTATAGTGCGTTTTCCAGAATGCGTTTATATCCAAATTCAAAATATCTTCATTTTGTAGGTAAGCAAACTTGAACAACATTTGGTATCGTTACATTGATCAAACTCTACTACTTATTTTAGCAGCAGTAGAGTTCCTTTTAAACGAATTCGTCCAGGGAAGTACTGCCATCTTACCTATTATAGCAGTAATGTGCGCATTACAGCGTACCGGTTTTAGTGAAATTACAGCGTATATCTCAGGTTGATGGGCGCAGTGGCAGTAACCCTCAGATCTTTGCGATTTAAAGCATGTGAGTGGCAACTGTTATGGACAGGCATGTCGCTTACCATCCAGGCGCAAGACAAAAGTCTCGTCACTTGATATTAAAAGAAAAACTCATTCGTAAGGCAGATTCCTTAGGACGAGTAACGAATTCTAGGGATTGCTCTTTGTTCATAGACATTTGTTTAGAAATACCAACCAACCTGAAAGAGCTGAACGGTCAAACAGATTTTTATCTACTAAGTACGCAAAAGCTATATAAATAAACTTTGGGTCACGATAGTTTTAAACTTTGTAAATGGCAAATGTTTAATATCAACTAGGATCTTATTGCACAGACGTGTACTTTGCCCCTTAAATGAATTTCTGACTTTGAAAAGATCACTGTCAAGAACAGCCAGTGTATTATTGTTTCTCGAATCGATGTTATTTGTGTCGCTAATTTTCATTAAAAACTTAATTATAACGATAATATATCTGACCAACCACACTAAATTACCTAGTTACAAATAGAGAATTCCCCGTACTATGAGTACCAGGGCAAAAGAATTTAGAAAAGTTCATTAACCAAATTGCTCCTACCGAGAATCTGTCTTCGTCTTATCGTATCGATGGCATATGCTGTATTATTGTGACCCAGAAGTTATTGTTGCTACCCGCGCCACTAGTATTAGCCACCATGCTTGCCGGTGTAACTGTTCGCCAATTGTTGCCCAGGGTGTCACACGTACAGAGGCCGTGAATTGCCATTGCGAGGAGGCCCCTTTCGTGCACCCCAAATGTGGAAATTTGTCCAAACTGTCGTAATTCCTCATGACGACGACGTGTGTGTATGACAATTTCCGTTTTCTAAGGTTGTTTGTTCGCCACGGGTTTAATGATTTAACGACATTAATAGTCTATACAACCTCAAATAGCTTTGGTTGATTCCGCTTAATAATGAAGTTGTTGAATCAATCACTTTAGAAACAATATATAGTAAAACTGAGTATGTATAGTGATTACTATACGGTGTGAAAACACGATCCCTAAACATTTTCACGATAGAAAAAAATACAGACTTACCGCGAAATTTTACAAGAAAACCGCTGTATTCAATAGATACTTTGATAGATAGATAGATTTTTTATTTTTTTATTTTTTTTTTTATTTTTTTTTATTATTAAGGAATAACAACAGCCAACTTAAATACGTCTTACAACAAACAATATTTGTCTTAAATAACTTAGGCCAAAATAGTTATCCACAATGACATAAATTTTGAAGCCTTATAAACGAACAGAACAAAACAAAATTAGTAGTGAGCTTATACAATTTTAAATTAATTTTTAATTAAGGTTTAAATTAAAGTCTACAATAACTTATTTGTCGTGGTTATACATATATTACAAACAATAATAAAACATATATTAGTGACATATACTTAAGATATAACTAATGATATATGATAGAATATATAATCGATAACATGTATTTATATAATTATATAAAATTAAATCTTTAAATCTAAAAAATAAAACAATACTTTAAATTAGATAAAAGCTTTATTCACCACTATGACATCAGATACATGATATAGGCATTAACTTATATATAACAATAATGATATTCTTATCTACTAATATTGGAAGTCACTTGGAAGTCATGGCAGTGAAAAAGGCGCTGGCTCAGCATAAATGACGCGGCTGCCCGCGAGCGACGCTGGTATTCTGCCAGGACCCTATAGGATAGAGACGCCACTCGCAATCCAACAAAAATCTGATTTCATTTTTAAATTACTAATTTTCAATTTTCAATCTTCTTCCTCCCAACCTCCACACATAATACACTATTTGCAGTCCTGAAACGAGGTACAGCCAAGAGCATAACAAGCCCGGCACCTTGGACCTTGGACCGTTCCTATCGCAAGCGGCACAGAGCTGAAATTAAATCTTAAATGTCAAGCATGACGCGCTCCATGTATATGCAATTATTAGTATTATATCAATTTAACTAAATAGAACACAGCTTCTGCGTATTTGGATCACAGAAATCCATGGTAGTGACCCGTTCAGCTCTTTCAGGTTGATTCTATATATATATATATATATATATATTTGAAGTAAATTGAATTGACGGTACACAGTGAATCTATTCATATTTCGTTTAAGTTATCTTCTACTTTACTAATGTTTCCACAAATAAATAATTTGGGAATGAATTTGATAGTTATTTTTGTTTAGGCAAGTCCAGCACTAAAGCTCCGGACGACTGCTTGTTTTATAGTTATTAATGAAACTGACACTGGCGAGCTATCAAAGCTCGCCAGTGTCAGTTTTTTCCCTTACTTCGTTCACTGTCTTACTGTCACGCCTAGTGTTTATCGTAACGTGAAGTGTCAGCCTTTCCCAATGTACTAAACGTCAAGTGTCACATGTCCCGTAGCAATTATTAGTTCGTTAACTGTCATGGTTGTCTGGGGTAATGACGTGTTAATGTTTTCCTTTGATGGTGCATTTTTCTTCAGTTTTTACTGTAACCCCCGACGTAAAGAGAGGGGAATCATAATTTTGGAGTCTTTGTATGTATATCTGATCTGTGTGTAAGTGGCATTCTAGTTGCCGAACAGATGGACTGATCTCAAGCTGTTTTTTTTTATTTGAAGGCTAATTTGATTAGCAATTTTGATACTTTTTTTGTGAAACATTTACTATTATGAGTGTTAATACATAGATCGGTGAAAGAGATTCTAAAATCTCTCACTAGATGTCACTAGCGGCTCAGAATGCCGGAAGATCCAGTACAAATATCTTTAACAACTTTAACATTTAATTAATTGCTTTGTCAAAGTCAAAGTCAAAGTCAAATCATTTATTCCATTGGAAAAATGTATACACTTGAAAACGTCATTTTTTAAGCTACTGCTTGTTCACTATCTGAGAAGAGCGAGCAAGAAACTCTAGGGATTGCTCTTTTCAAATAAACTTTAATGCTATAGAATACATTTTGAATCGTACTAGTGTGGAATCCAGACTCATGTTGTCTTTTCATACATCTTTATTTAACACGTAGTCTACTTTAATGTAACTTTTAAACTTGGGAAATGGTAATATTAATATATGCTCCGAAATGTTAGTGTAAAAACATATATAGTTCCATAAAAGAATCGTTTAACTTACTTAAACGAAATCGTAGTACCATGAGTTTGGACTTAGTTCTAAGGTTAATATTATGGGTATCTTGTTTCTTAACTTAAATTATGTACATTTTTACGGGCATGGCAATGTGATGCCACAGTCTCCTTAAATTTTTCTCTGAGAGAAATCCGAGAACCTAAACGGTACACAGAACGAATCGCTCGTTTCTGCAACACAAATATGGTTTGTATATCTGCCAGTTTGTTTTATGATACCAAGTGAAGAGTCGTGCGCCTGGTGGTAAGCGACACTCAGAGCTTTAAATCACAAAGATGTGATAGGCACTGCCACTACGCCCATTTAATGTAATTTTTTTGAATGTGTCAATTTCACCAGCACCCTTGCTCATAATTGTTGCTTGGCGGCAGGTATAGGTAAGGTGGCAGTACTTCCTTGAACGAACGCTTTCACAAGAAGTTCTACTGCTTTAAAAAAAACTTATAGTATAGACAAATTGGCATAATGCTGATGACGCAGGCTTGGCCACAATCTACACGACGCAACCAATGGGACCAATAATGTACCAGACCAGTATTAGCCAATTTAAAGAAAGTAATCATTTTAACCTGAAATGTGGGCGTGATTCTGATAACTACAATATTTTAATGTTAATTAATGCTTCCATAGGCGAAGCGACAGCTGTTTTCACGTTATTTATGAGATTAATAACATCGACGTTTTATCCGTCTATTAGTATGTTGATTCGACATGCCAACAAACAAAAATATACACTCTTTAAATTATTAATATTGACGGTAAACAATATAACCGGTGTAATGAAAACAGATTTTAAAAACATAAGTAACATTGAATTAGACTTCACGGTTAGTTGAACTGGGTAGGTTTACTTATATTATTCACATTAGCATTGCGTTCTCATGGCTAACAGCTGTGATTAATGACTAACTGACTAACACGGACCAACATAACGTAATAATTTCAATATAATAATAAACTACGATACGAACATTCAATTATTGTTTAAATTCCTTTTAATCTTTTAATGTAATCTCTTTAATCATAATGTGAACGTAGTGATAACTGTGACGCTTGCCGCCTATGTGAAAATGCCTAGGTTCCATTCCCAACCCGCACGCACGCGCGCACACACACACACACACACGCACGCACGCACGCACGCGCGCGCGCACGCACGCACGCACGCACACGCACGCATGCACGCGCACAAATGCATACGGTGAAAAAAAAAATATGGAATGTTAAAAATCATGGAGGTTCATCTTGGAAGCCATGCATCATACCTATGCACCGCAATCCTCATATGGACATGGAACGCGAGCGCAGGGCACTGTCGGTGCGGGCGAACGTGCAGGCTCGCAAGTTTGCTGGATGTACGGCGGAGGTCAAGGTCACTCTTTTTAGAGTCTATTGCACACGACTGTACGCTTTGGGTACCCTTTGGGCCAGCTATACCCAAAGCTCGCTCAGACCCCTGCGTACGCAATATAACACCATCAGGACGCTGCTGCGGCTGCCATGGTTCTGTTGTGCGTCTGCCGTGTTTGTTGAAGCTCGCGTCGACAGGTTCATGGCACTGTTACAGAAGAAGTCTGCGTCTTTATTAAACTGAATACGTGGCAGCAGCAACGGCCAACTGAAGACTCGCGGAAAGGAGTGAGTGGCCCGTGATGCGGCGTATAATAACAACCACAAAATCCATAGTAGAATTTAAGTACTAACCTAATTATAAGCTATTTTTGTTACTAACACTTCATGGATCCCTGTTGTTCGTAATAAAGAATTTATTATTATTATTACATCGCAGGACGTTAACTCCACCAGTCCGATGCCCAATAGTGGAACATTAATGACGATGTTGACGCCGAATTAAAATTTTATTTTGTTTCATTTTATTGATTGTGTTCCATGAATTTGTTTAGTGGTTACTAGAAGTATTTAACCACAAGAATTAGTTCAGGATTGACGTATTTATTCAAGTATTTAGCTAAGTTATTGTTTTTACCGTAGCTCTCTGGCATGTTTATTCTTTACGATTACAGTTTACTCATGTTTATTTCGTAGTTAAATATGAATTAAACAGTGAACATGTATTTAATTTTCTACCTATCACACTACCCCTAATTTAAATACCAAATGTGATAAAGTTGAAAAAAATATTTTGTCTATGTAACTAAATTATTCAACCTCAGCTCAGTTTTCAGAAGGTCCGTGAGGTCGTAAAAAACGCAACAAAAAATCACAATACCATTATTTATTGTAGGATACAAAGTTAAAAGTAAGAAAAAACTTATCATCGCAGCGGGAAGTGAGAAAGAGGGTCGGATGTGAATAGAGATACCACACATCGAAATATCGATATAATTTTTATTTGTCGATTTTTCTTGTCCGGCAGAGTACAAAAATTAAATTTGTAGAAGTACACCTACACACATTTAAAAGGTGAAATTTAGATCCTTTTAAATCATTTCTGTAATAACTATGTATTAAAAAGTACGTACTTCAAAAGTACCAGTTATTATGAAAAATTACCTAACTATACCAAGCAATAATGTTGCAAATATCTAAAAATACATTTGGCAAAATACAGTAATGATACGCTTATTATAATCGTAATCATTCACGCAAAACATCAATTTTCGATTAATAAAGCATCATCATCAACACTATCTGATACCATCGATTATTCACTTCGTAACACCATTTTTTCCATATTTATCGATAATTACAATCCACATGAATGCAACACTAGTTGTTTTTGCGTCTACCTGGCTAGGTAGGCGTTTCCAAGAACTGCGTTATTTGATAACGCGATAACCGTTGAGATCGCGTTGCATGCAGCTATTGTGCTTTACTAACTATATGTAACTGTGTGGAAAGCATCGGTTAAATCTCAGTTTGCATGTATAGGACTTCATCTGGGCTTGGTTTAGCTCCTTAGTTTATACTTTATAATGAGACGTGTACTTTTTTATTGTGCCCTTATTACTTAGTGTAAAATGTAGTTTTTATTCGTACAGATTTTCATTCGCTTTGGTATGTTGTTTCAACTTGTTTGTAGTAATTTAATAGTTTTTAACAAACAGTATTTGTTTGGCGAGTTCGGCGGCCTAACGGTAAGCATTGTGGGCGCTAGTTTAGGAGATCTCGAGTTAGATTCATCTAGGTAACATTTCTGAATTGTTTCTGGTTTGGGTATTCTGGGTGGTGTCTTCTCCTTGGTACACAAAATTCCCGAGTACGAGACCAGTTTGTTGATATACATAGTTGTCTGCTATACTGTTGTGCGGGGATTTTAATTAAAGTATAATTTAATCCAGACAATACGCGATATCAACCCGTTAAATGTCCCGCTGCTGCGCATGGGTGTCTTTTATGAAGGCAGTTAAGGCCATAGTTGCGGGTTGAGACTTCACATGTTTTGTAAGGGTTATGAACCATCTTAGGCATGTTGGTTTCATTACAATGTTCTACTTCGCAATTAGCGAGAGATATTGCTACTAAAGCTTCACAAATGTACGTAATTTAGAATTAAAGTCCTAGCTAACATGCCACCACAGAGATTCGAACCATGTCGACCTCTCAATTGAGAAGCAAACCACTGGGCTACCACAGCTCTGGCGATATCTCTATGTATTATGTTTACATAAATCTCGGTATTTTCCAATGAGTGGACCCATACTTATATTCTATGACTACCACAATTCATTGTATTTTAACTCTCTGCAGTAAATGCGTGTTCTACAAAGTCTTCATTCACAGCTATTCATTGCAAAGGTTGCATGTAATAATAGGAACGACCCAACTTTGCGGGGTCAGGCGTACCGCAGGGAACAATGTTCGGACCAACTTTAAAGCGCTCCACTTTACACGGCTTTTGAGACTATTGGCCTGCAGTTGGGACTTACTTGTGGTCGACTTTATAGTATTTTCGTTTACATCAACAATATATAGCACCTTGTTGATTTGCGTTAATAATTTTGTTCAATTATTAGAATATCAAAATTTAATTCATTACGTTGTTATGAGAATTATCTTGGATTTTTTCTAGATTAGCAGTACAAATTATTGCCATCTTTGACCTTGCAATACCAATCAGATCAATTCAATGGACAATTGACACATAGCATTGTTATAATTTACATGAAAATTAATTCTTCACTCCAAAGCTGTATAAAATAATTAATTTGTGTGAATAGTCCGTTGTCTGATTTGATAACTTAAAATATAATGCAATCATTAAAAGTCAATATCATTATCATTGTCACCTGATGATGATGTCCACAGTCGGACTTCATCCACTGCTGAGTATAGGGCCGTAGTTGGGGCCATCCATTGCGCTAGTCTCACTCACCCCTCTACGACTTTGGCAGTGACGTCTACACATTTCGCTACAAGACGTCACACGTTGCAATAAATATTTCTTGGACAACGTCCGCCTGTTGCTTTACTCCATCTGTCATTACCACACCTCGCTATACATCCTGCCCGGCTTCATTTTAGCTTCGTTATCAGGTCTTCTTTGTCATGGATCTTAGTCGTTTTCGGAATTTTGAACTTTGTCTATAACTTTGATACCAAATCTGATACTCTCCATGTTTCTTTGTGCAACTCTCAATCTAAACAGTCTTCATGTGCGAACATCTATGTCAAATCGGTAGCAGTCACCTTTAGACTACTTCTCATATGACAAACCTTATATAATCGTGTAGGCGTTCGTGTCAATCATACTGACAATGAAATAATAAGCGATTATGCGTTACACCATCCAGTGATGTCATTTTCAATTATTGTCAAAACCAGGTTTCAGCGGTACTTATTCCGAGGATATTTTGTCACAAGATAAATATACATCATATAACACGCTGGTATACCAGTGGCATCGGTGAGTTACAACTTGAAATTGATAGTACCACTATTAATAGCATTGCCAATAGTAATTGCATAGTCAGTCAAGTGATTTAGTTAGCCTGCAGGTATTCGAATGGCTCGCGAAGCACCAGTCATGTTAGTAGCAATTTTGATTTCACTTGATATCAAACGCCAACTGCAAAGTACAGATTCAAGCGATGGTATTATTAAGCAAGCTACTTTCGCTAGACTTCCTACGTCTTCTCGTATAGCTAAGAATGAATTGTATGCTACGGGCTGTAACACTAAGCATCGACCAGTAGTTATAGTTAATAGTGAAATGTTAGGAGAGTAAAAGTTCCTTTCTTGGGAAACATGTTTTAAGTCATAAACATGTTTATCATCGTAACACAAACATAGATCAAAACCACCAACCCAATGTCTTAAGTTTATTTATTTAAATATTTTAAATTAATTCTGTTCATTTTAGAGTCTAAATATTCTATGTAAATCGGATTGTTGGGACCTCACGACATAAGCTTGTCTAGTGTGCACACGTACGAATAATAAAATTGTTGCTATTAACCCAACACATTTAAAAAAAAAGTTATTCTATACTTTTTAAAATATGCCCGAATATTGCGTTTGCCCTGAAGTTTCTATTGTGATTGTGTTACACCATCTAGCATAAAATATGCA
The DNA here is from genome assembly GCF_003589595.1 of Hyposmocoma kahamanoa. NCBI lineage: Eukaryota > Metazoa > Arthropoda > Insecta > Lepidoptera > Cosmopterigidae > Hyposmocoma > Hyposmocoma kahamanoa. The sequence goes on along the minus strand of NW_020654051.1, from coordinate 3,000,203 downwards.
ATACTATACTGAATTGGTTTTTATTAGAAACTTTATAAATAGACGCCCCCGATTTGTTCTACATTCGGTCCTCTAGAATATTATGCACATATAGATGAATTTACTGGGAATCAATATTGCCCATCCTGGCGCGTAGGATAGTGTACGGTCCATTCATAACGGAGCTCTGACTTCGCGATAACCTATTGAAGTTGTTTGAGAAGACACAGACGTCGAAAGCGATCAATTTATACTTAATTCAGTTATTAGATACGTCGGTTTACCAACAGTTAATTACTAGATAGAGACCTTTTAAAAACATAATATTCAATAACTATTACGCTTGTTAGAAAAACCGTGGCCACAAATCGAAATAACCCAAGCATCGATCTCAACTGGCAAAGGCATGGTGCGGAAGTGTGTAATTCAAAAATGTTTAATACTCCCTATGGGATGGATAGTTGAATCCAAATAGAACATGGAAGGAATAAATCCAAACGGTCATAGGAAAGATTATAGAAGTTCGAGACGGTTGTTCGGACTTTAACGACAAAGAGAGGTAGAGGAAGTAAGTAAAGTAAGTAAGTAAGATTCCCTTTGGGTTGGATAGTTGTGTCCAAATACAACGCTAGAATTATGGAAGAAATAAATCCAAATGGTCATAGGAAAGATTACTGAAGCTCAAGACGGTTTGCTCTGTCGTTAACGATAAAGCAGAGTAGAGGTAAGAGGAGGTTTTTTTTGCTTAGTTGGGGGCCAGAGTAAGTATATATATGATAAAAAGAACGTGGCGATACACGCAAAAGTCAGTTGAATCATATAATGTTTATACAGAATATATGTTTATAGTAAGCACTCATTCATAACGCGTCGTTGACAGTGCGATAACATAGGGCTGACTCTGAACTTCAATAAGATTGTTATTAAATTTCCGAATCGGCAATGTAAATCAATGTACGTGCTCAATATTCATAATGTAGTTTCTTTTTTCTAATTTACGTTATATATATGTGGTGGTTGCTCGATGTTTATAATAGATTGTTTATTACATCGTTCACGAAATTTAGTGACATAATTTACAGGGATCGATTTAAATTATGTTACATTTGCCCTTGCATATCTTTCCAACAAAATTAATAACTTTACCACCTAACAAAAATTAATATAATATATAAATTTTTGTTGGTTTGTTAGTGATAAGCTCGATTCTATATAATAAAAAAAAAAAGATTAAACAACTGCAGTGGCAACCCTAAGCAAATGATAAACGCTATCAAGCAGTTCCGGGAAAGCGATAACCGTTCAACACATACAAATAGAGCTCCAGCTTACTATAAACAATTCAAATCAGACAAAACTTAATACTGTAGACTAAATGTTCATACATATAGGACACAAAATGCCTTGTATCAATAAATTGATCTATCCAAGTAGACAAGGAGGAAATAAACGTAGATGGAAATATAGTTAAGTAAGAAACGAAAGTGCTTCCGAGGATAGAAAAGATAAAAGAAAATTAATGGAATGATTTCTCTCGGTACGCCTCCCAGTCCATGTTTAGCTAGATATTGTATCGTATGATTAATTCCCAAATGAAAACTTAGCATTCCGGAATACACTGAATCAATCCTTTCTGTAGAATATATTTCATATCAACATTGAAACACGGATTTACTTAAGCAATTACCATAATGGTTTTATCATCATCATCATCAACCTATTTATATATCCCAATGCTGGGCATGGGTTTTCTCTCAGGCGAGGGTATATGCCATGCGGACCCAATGCGGGGTTGAGCCTTTACACGTTTTTCGATGGTTGTGAACCTTCTTCGACGTTCAGGTTTCATCACTATGTTTTCTATCCCCAAAAACCTCAGAGTTGTTCCAAATTAAATTTTACACATAAATTCGGGGAAACCAAGAGGTGCGCGCCTAGATTCGTATTCACGATCTTTCCTTGAGAGGAGTTAGGTCACAACATTAGGTAACTACAGCTATTGGTCGGCTAATGGCCATAATATAGCTTGAATTGCGCATTGGACATTTGTCAAATACGCTTGTCTACTTTGCACTATATTTTGTCCCACAATCTAAGGAATATGAATTCTACTTCAAAAGATATAGCGGTTAAGACCAAAGGAGGAAATTTGTGTGCGTTATCTTGGTGGCGGATATTTGGTTGTTTTGCTTTTCATTTCTTTTATCTTTTCGATAGATATTATTTTATAGTTTTTATCAAATACTATGTTTAAGCGTTTTTACTTGTTGCGAAAGATAGAAATGGGACTGTACTACTACGAATCGTGTGTTTAAAAGTCTGAAACATTTATCCAAACTTTGGATACTTCTTTTTCACATCTCCATTAATTTATAACAACTTGAACACTAATTTATTTTTGAATGGCTATTTTAATATTAATTGGTAAGGTAGTTTAGCAAACGTTATTATTCACTCTAAGACGACGATATGGAGCGTTACGTCATGAGCTGTGATTTTATAGAATGAATGAGCTGATCGACTTTAAATAACGCGGACTTAGGGTTTCGACTACGAAGATTGCGTATAGATATCAGGCCATTTTCTTTCGTTTACTCCAACATCTACCAGGAATATATAAAATAGGGCAGTTTGAATCCGTTACTAAATTATCTACGCGGATCCATGTACTAAAGTATCAAGTCTAAAATAAATCGTGCCACCTTTTTTGTTTCTCTAATAATAATACAAAGTGTTTTTATTGTTACACCCCTGAAGCAGTTAATTCTTTGCATTTACTCTCAATTGCTTAATTAACACCCATGCAGAGATGTTCATTAAATACAATTACGTAATTGTAGGGTTCCACATTACATCTTTCTTAAGTTTCATGACTCTTGACTACGTATTTATGTGTATGTGTTATGGGTCAAAATTGTTTGATTTATTGGACTTCTATAATTAATGATTATATCGTTCCTCACCTGAATAAGTGTATTAACTGACATTTGGCAGTTTCTTATTTAGCTGTACCTAACTCGTGTCGAATTTGTTTTACTAATGAATTATATTTACATTTTTTTATATAATACCATATAACGGGATGAACAAGTAGTGCGGCCAGTGGTAAGCGACACGCTTATTCATAAAAGATGCCGTGGAGTACTGCCATTGCGCCCGTCACCCAGAGACATAAGTTGACAAGTCCCATGTGCCTGTAATTTCACTAGCACTCTTACCATTCCAATCCGGAACGCAGTAATGCTCACATTACTGCTTGGCAGCAGAAATAGGTAAGTGGCAGTACTTCCCTGGACGAATTCTTTCACATAGAGCTCTATTGCTACTAAATACATGCATACATACATAAAGAATAAGTACAGGTACAGGTAAGAATGTGTACAGGTACATTCAAGACGCTTTAAACTACATAAGAGACAAAAATTACTCAGTCGGATTACTCTTTGACATGACTAAGGCATATGACAAGGTTTCTCACTCTACTGCGTAGGGTTGGATAAAATCATACCTAACCGACAAAAAACAATATGTACAAATGGAATATTTGGACAACACGTAAGCTTAAAACCATTCAATCAGATATGTTGACAGTAAACAGTTCCATACCGCAGGGTAGTGTTATAGTATGTGTCCTTTTTGTCATCAAAAAATAACCGATCAATTGTGTATTCTTTTCGCAGATGATATTTCTTTACTTTTTAAATGTCCCAATAATAACAATCTTTCAAAACTAGTCGAAAGTTAGGACATTATTAGGATTGACTACACATACTCATCTAAACTGGAAAAAACATATTGAAGACCAAATTATCACAGTTTATCTATGCACTAAATGCTATAAATAAATAAAAAATATAAAACCCCGATGCTATAAATGACCATTTTTTAAATGTTCCTGGTAGCAATGAAGTGCCAATATCATACCTGACATATACACGAAAACAATCGACATGGACCTGACACCTTTTGCATTGCGACAACTGTGAGTATATTGACTCAAATAAAAACCAAAGCAAAAGGTATTGACCAAATGACCATTGACATGTTACTATTGACTCTTCCGACAACGCCTGAAATATTAACGGTCATGGTTAATAAGAGCTTCGAGACCAGCACTTTTCCGACTGACTGGAAAACAACTAAGGTGGTCCCTCTGCCAAAGAAGCATAATCCTTCCACTTTGTCCGAACTCCGTCCTATCAGCATTCTTCCGTGCATGTCCAAGATAATGGAAAGGGTTGTGTGTAAATAGCTTTCGAAATACCTGGAGAGGACCAATATCCTTCCAGCATTCCAGTCTGGTTTTCGAAAGGGTCGGGGCACAACAACAGCTCTGCTGGACGTGGTCGACAACATTTTGGCAGTACAGGATGTTGGGAAAAGCACGTTTCTGGTGTTATTGGACTTCTCCAGAGCTTTCGAAAGTTTGAGCATACCACTTCTATTGTCCAAGGTGTCGTATTATGGATTTGACACTAAAACCATCGAATGAGTTCCACTGAGTATTCCTCTCTCCGCCCTGTAACTAGAGGTGTGCCTCAGGGTTCCATTTTAAGGCCGTTACTATTTATATTATACAGTGCCGATATCGTTACTAGTATAAGAAACTGTAGCTACCACCTGTATGCATCTGATACTAATTGCTTCAGTCAGTGACATCAATGCTGATCTAGATCGTATAGCGGCGTGGTCTGATAGGAACGTCTAGTACTGAATCTGAGTAAGTCTAAGTACATGGTGCTTGGAACAAAGGGTCAAATCCATAATACACTGGAAGCCCTTGCTTCCAGAAATATTGCGGTTATGGGTGAACCAATGGAACGGGTCGATAGGGTCAGAAACCTCAGAGTACTGATGGACAGTGAACTTCGTTTTGAGGAGCACATCCTCAATGTGACGGGTAACGGTTTTTATCGACTCAAATCGTTGTATGGTATTCGTGATTACTTTAGCGTTGATTTGCGTGTACACCTTTGTGAATCACTGATATTGTCGCGGTTAAACTAATGTAATGTTGTATATAGTGATTGTATTTTTGATAGGTCTAAGAAGTTAATACGACGTGTACAAAACGCATGCACACGCTTTTGCTTTCGGGTGCCTCCTAAATCACATATCATCCCGTTTTTGAATGCTGCAAGCCTTTTAAATATGACTGCTCGTCGGCAGCTACACCTCTCTATGTTGCTGTTCGGTGTAGTGAGAACCGAGACACCTGAGTATCTCTATCGCAAACTTGGTTGGTCTCAAAACTGTTTTAAATACAAGGTTCGGGCTATCGTTCCTGCTCACCGTACAGCAGCTTTCAGAGGAAGTTTCAGGTTTGCGTCATCCAAGTGCTGGAATGATCTACCCCCTCCTCTTCATGACACTTCTAGTAGGAATGCTTTTAAGCGCAAGCTTAAGGCTCTCCTGCTGGAAAATCAAAAGGGATTGTGTTAACTTTTTCCAGCACCTATTTATTTATACTTTTTATACACATTTGTTATATAATACATTAGTTGCTTGCTAGGTATAGTGTATACGTATTAATTATTATATGTATTATCATAGTTATACATAAATTATTTGGAAGTATTTAAACATACACAACACACATCTAAATAAGCTAAATAAGACAAAACTTAATCTTACAAAATGTTATTATTATTGCAATTAAACTATAGCGATGTGAAACTCAAGGCCTTATACATCCGAGGTCTCTGGTCCGATCCGGCCGGCCGGGTCAATGTAGAATACCTAACTTTTTTATATTGTCTTGGGTCTGATATTTATGTGTTTGTGGTACCGTCGTTGTTTCCGATTTCTATAACACAAGTGATTTAGGTACTTATTTTGGGATCAGAGCAAAGTGCGCGACGTTGTCTAATATTGATATTATCAGTCTTAATACTTAGTAGTACTGACTTTTTTATCAATTATATTTTTGTTAATGCAAAATATACAATTTGGCAAAAGTATTTGCTTTAGGAGTTACGACAATTTATTATTAAGTTTGCGATATTATAATAATAACTTTATTGCAAAAGACAGAAAGATACAGAGGTAGCCAGGTCTTACATCAGCCATCAGACACGTATGTTGCCGTCAATAAAATAATAATACTTACTGCTGCCGCCGTTGGTTGAAAGCGCATGTGAAATTTTTCAAATTATCTATGCTGCCGTGATCAGTAAAAGAGACTTCAAAAAAGGACGAGGTTCTCAATTCGAATGTATTTTTTTGTGTATATGTTACGCCATAACTCTTAAAATAATTTGTGAACCGGTTTGATGATTCTTTTTATTGTTGAAAAGAGGTTACCGCTGTATTGGTCCATTTAAATTTGAAGAAAATATTCAGCTTCTAAGGGTGGAAAACTGGGGAATGAATCCGGTTTCGCACACTTTCCGGTAACCGATTTCAATAAAATTCCATGAACTGTTGAGGTCGGTTTTTTGTGTGGATAAGGTATGAAGAAAAGAAAAAACTAGATTTTTTTTAAATTTCTTTTCCCTTAACATTATTTTCTCGGTTAGAGTTTTTGCCACAAGCGCCCTTCCAACTAACGGCGACAGAATAAATAAAAAATTACAATAAAACCATAAAAAATACATCAACCGTAACTGATAGATGACTTTACCATATCAGCCAGCCGTGACCATGGGACCTGTAAAGGGCCCGGTTTGTTTATTTGAAACAACAAATATATACACAATTTAACAGTACCAAAACCAATAAACTAAACATTCAAAACATCCTGCTTTAGATATCTGGACGGTGTATTAGTCGGAATGATCCCCGCCCGGGGCATACCACTGCGGGAAGCGTTGTTATGGCACCCGACTACACCCCTCTGCCGTGCCTCTTGTGTATTTGACAAGTTACTGACCTAGCTACGTTTCGATCTACTTATTCGTGTACAGTCGACAGCATTCTGGACTTTGTTGCGCGTTGCCGAGTTTCCTTTGTCACTATTGCAATAATTTGCCTTAACAGTACGAGGATAATATTAATTTACATATATGGTAATAGACACTTTCACGGTATTTATATATAATTAATCATAGATGGGTAACAGAATTATTACAAACACGATTAGCAAAACAAGGCCGCTCTGTGTTCGCGCGCTATCCGATCCCCACAGACTACAAAACTAACTAAATATTTTTTTGAGATATCATAAAAAAACCATAACCCAGTTTTAGAATATTGAAATTGGAAATGAAACTATTTTTCCGGATTTAAATCCAAACACACACGTTGACAGTCAACCGTGACCATGGGACCTGTAAAGGGCCCGAAACGTCGGTTTGTTTGAAAAAACAAATATAAGCGATTTGAATCCGGAAAAATAGTTTCATTTCCTATGTGTAACAATCGCGAAAACCTAAGAACTCGAAATATTGAAAGTGTTTAATGATATTTCAGCTATGCATCGTTAGCGTGAGTTCCGACAAGTCGAACACGTTAACTAATTTTAACTGTTTTTAAACAAGACTTTTGTGCACTATCTTTTGCTTAGTAGTTAGTGGACGGCAGAATATCCGTCCGATCTCTAAAAGCCTAGCCCAATGAAAAACCCCAGTTGCCACTTTTCTCTAGCCACATTCGCAATTCTCAATTTTTTAATTATTGAACATACCACTGAAATACATACACATACATATATAATAGTAGTAGTAGAGCTCGTTGTGAAAGAGTTAGTCCAGGGAAGTAGGTACTGCCACCTTACCTATTTCTGCCGCCTAGCAGTAATGTGACCATTACTGCGTTCCGGTTTTGAAAGGTAAGGGTGCTAGTGATATTACAGGCACATGGGACTAGTCAACTTGTTGTTGTCTCAAGGTGACTGGCAGTGCCCCTCTGATCTTTGTGATTTAAAGCTCTGAGTGGTACTGCAACTGTTATGGACAGGCGTGTCGCTTACCACCAGGCGCCCGGTTCAGGAGCTCCACTGCTACCAACTTTTTTTCCAACAGTACTACAACTCGTATTTTATTGCTAATTTTGGTGTAATCGTATAATTGGGGGTTTGCCACCCTCTGCAAAGGCCATATAGAACTATTAGGTAGCTATATTAAAAATGCTTGGTAGTGGAATTTTCAGGGAGTGCTAATAAACCGTTGAATTTTTTAATTAAAATTCTGTAGACCTCGGAATAATACAGGGTGTCCGGTAAAGAATGGATAAGCCTGAATTGCCTTATAGTAGAGCTTATGAACGTTAAAAAAATATATAAATAATAATATATCCCATGTAATACCTAAGATATAGTTTTGGGGCTGCCTTAAGGAAATTGTATATAGTAAGCCGATCAGGTCCATGGAAGACTTACGTAGCCGTGCCAGTGCAGCCGCTGCAACAACAAGTGAACGACGGTATACGCGGCTACTCAAAAGGACTTTTATTCGAAGATGTAGAGCCTGCATCAGAGTCAATGGCAAACAGTTTGAACATTTGCTATAAACAAATTGTAAATGAAGTTGTACTTACTTTTAATATTGTTTTTTTTTATTGAACCTCAATGGTCAAGCTCAATTCAGGACAAAAAATGGTCCAATTTTGAAAACTTAGTTTTTAGTCAAATTTACTCCTTTTGCACATTAATAGCAATAATTTTCTATTTATATTAGATACAATAATCAAATATACCATTTTGAAATCTACTTTAAACACACATTATTTTAGAATACTTGGCCACTCCGGTTATCATAATTTTTTTTTATATCAAAATTGCTTAAACATTGCGAAAAAAAAATTTTGCACTGAAAAATAAAATAAAACTTTTTTTTAAATTTAAGTACCATTGTTAGTCATACTATTCACTGCTTATCTATTAGCACAGTTCATGTAGAATATTTAGACACCAAAAAACTGAAGGAATTCATTAACTTGTAGTCGTGGTGTACAAAAACGTAAAATAAGGTGAAAATAATTAAATTTAAAGAAGTAAAAAATATATCTTAGGTACATTTTTTTTTTTGAACGTTCATAAGCTCTACTATAAGGCATTTCAGGCTTATCCATTCGTTACCGGACACCCTGTCTATGTACTGAAATATTATAATATAGGCACACAAGGAATGAATCGTGAATCATGACTCATGATTCACGATTTTATAACAGGTAGTAATAAAAACGAAAAGTGAATTCAAAATGAGCTTATTCAAAATAATAATATTACTTACGTTTTTACTAAACTACCGGATTTTTTCTTCAATTAAGAATATGGAAACATTCGAAGGAAATACTCCCACTTCTGAAAAGTCATGCTGACGCAATAGTCTAGCTACCAGCTTAATTTATATTTTATCGAAAACAATTGTTAGCCATTTTTATTATAACTAAATAGGTAGCAATTATATATTTGAAAGCGCTTTTATTTGTAATTCTAACAACCTCATGACTAACATCGCATTTAACTTTCGTACAAAAATAACTATGTCTAAATAGATCTTTTTAAACGAAGGTATCTCTATACGTTGTGTGCAAAAAGTACGAGCGTTATTACCTAGGTATATATACCTTGTGAGTCATGGATAAATATTTCCATTAAAAAAAAAATTATATTATGTTTTTTTTTCAGAAAAAAATATTTTTTCCGGATATTTTTCTTATAATTTTTGACACCTGTTAAAGTTGAAGTCACTGAACGAAAACGATGGAACCGTTAAAAACATTTTTTTTTTCGATTTTTTGTTGTGAAATCATTTTAAATCTCGTTTTTCTCTTAAGTGACTTTCAGCTATACAAGTTTATTTTATAATTCAACGTTAAATAAAACTTCGAAAGATATTTCTTAACGTCACAATATGAGCCTTCGAAATTATATTTTTTCAAATTTTACAAATTTTTTCGGGAACTTATCCGGAAAAATTTCCACTGTTTGAAATTTTTCGCAAAATTACCCAACAGTACCTATACTAGTCCGACGCAAAACAACACAAGACAAACTTTCTACTTTACTATCACATACAAATGTAAAAAGTGTCAAATAGTACAAACAAAAACTTGAATATCCTTTTTTTTTTAAATATTTTTTGTAAAAAGTTGTTGTTTATGTTATTAATATATTCATGTTAGTAATATAGTCATGCGAAGTTGTTAGTTTTACTTGCGGAAGTACTATTCGGAAGCACAGTTCGTAGAATTGTAATTTAAATAAGTTCTTGATGGTTTGGTAATTATGATTAATTTTGATCTGTGTCTATTTTTCAGTATAACTAATTTTAACTCAGCTTTGTTAGTATTACGAAATCTTTATTATTTCCCTTTTTATAACTAATTTGTGGGAACACAGATTGTATAGAAGTTGACTGTTAAACAAAAATAAGCGCCTACAGCTTACCGTGCCTGAAGCTTTCCCAACTGAGCTTCGGAACGAATTAGCCGACCTTACGAATTTTCGCGCTTGTTACGCATCTTGTTTTTAGTTTTTAACGACTTTTTTGCCGTAGCGCCATCTGTGAGGTATCTATGATAACTTTTCTTCAGTCAGCCAGGAACCTTTATAGCTACCAGCGACTGACAAGAGATGTCGCTTTAATAATTATAATATTAAGTTTTGTTGAAGATCACAATGTTTTACATTTTTAATAATAAAACAAAAATAGTCTATTTACTATTTATTTATTCATTTTGTACAACTAACACTAACAGTGCCAATAATTACACATGTAAATGACTTACATGTTTAGTTGTCCTAACATGGTTGAGTCGATCACCGCCCGAAAGCGATCTACGGAATTCGGATCACAGAGCTTTAGACGGCGATCATAATATATTATATTTAAAATTAAAAATTTAGTATTTAGAATAATTATTAAAAAAAAAAGGAAAGTGCGTAAGTACATGCTTAGACACTACGCGTCAATTAGCTGTCTACCTAACACTATTAACGTAATTATAAGCCATTATTTACCTTAGACCTTTACCATGAGAGATAGTTATCGGTAGTAAATCGTAAATTACTCCACAGCTTATTGTAGATACACAAACTACGCATATTTACTCTGTCTGAAGTTGAAATTTATACAAATTCGATGTCGTATGAGTACAGGGACAATACATTAAGTATATTTCTACATTGGATCGACGATAACTAATTGTTGAACGTGAATATTTTTTATTTAGTTTATTGGTTCACTTACAGTTATTACAATGTAACATATTATAAATTCAATTTGGTGAAGATCTTATCTAAATAGCACAACACAAAACAACATAAAATGTAAATTTACGAATGTAAAAACAGCAACTTAAATTTAAAAAAAAGAAATAAGTAATACAAACAAAAACCATAAATACACGTGAACAAGGGTCTCGGACAGCATCAAACTAGATAGGGTAAAAAAGAATTAATTAAGGTTTGACATCAAAGTAAGTAAGAGTAGTAAACAATAGTCCAATTGGTTTACTACACCAAACGAAGCAACAAAAAGGAAAAGTGGATGGAAATTTTCCACATTTCAAAGACAATCAATGCTTGCTTCAGACTATGGGTGTAACGATAATATTTTGTCTCCAACGTCATCATAGTTCGTTCGATGCTCTGACGTGTGCAGTCGCCAGAAAGGCTTAATATAAAAATGTCCTACATCTCGACGGTAATATGCTGTTAAATTCGTTTTTACTAACAGAGCTCCTTGTGAAAGGAACGTATGTACCTATTGCTGCACTCAAGCAGTAATGTGAGCATTACTACGTTCCGATTTTGAAGGGTAAAGGTTCTGGTGAAATACAACCCACATGGGACTTGTCAACCTATGTTCAGAGGGACGGGCGCAGTGGCAGTGCCTCTCAAATCTTTATGATTTAAAGCTCATACTGGCACTGCAACTGTTGTAGACAAGCGTGTACGATTTGTTCGTTCAGTCACTTGTTATTATAAAAAACAAGACTTTTCAAAAGACAATCTTGACTTTAATTCAGATATGCGATACCACAAATATCGTCTTAGTCTGGACTAACAGTCGTATCTGGCATTAGGCAGAGATTTTCAGGGCAAATTTTACGTTTTCGATATGCAACGGGAATGTTCGCTTTTGAAAACTGAGTCAGATCATGCACTGAAAAAAAAAACAACTCAGCTGCCACGTGGTAGCGACAGCTGAAATGCGCTAACAAAGTTGAACCTCATTGTTTTGAAACAAGTTTAATTAAATGACACACCGCACGCCGACTTTAACAGCGTCATTAGTAAAAAATCATAATTTCTACGAAATTTTGAAAGTTTCCTATGTCGACTGACGACCACCTTGGTGGAGTGGCATGCATACCGGTTTTCATAGTGTCGCCTTCTCTGAGGTCCCAGGTTGAATCTCCGGCCGAGTCAATGTAGAAAATTAACGTTTTTATATTGTCTCGAGTGAGTGTGTGTTTTCGGAATAAAATGGCATCAATGATGGCAATATGATATTCTGACGTTAGCTGATGTCACTTTTTACGAAAACATGCTGCCACGTTTTCTATCACTTTTATCATTTTTGAACTGTGTTGACGCCGGCGTGAGTATGGTGTGTTTGATCCACCATAAAAAAATTAAATTAAAAAAACCCAAATTCGTTACGTTGGCACACGTACACCTCAGCAGAACACGTAATGAATTAATAACTTTTTTATAAAAAAAAAACCAACCTCATAAGTTCGTAGAAACACATTTATTTGTCATTATTGAAATCGGCTACCGGAGAGTGCGCGAAACCGGATCTTCAAATTTAAATGGGAACAATACTGAGGTACCCCTTTCTAACAAAAAAAAGAATCCTCAAAATCGGTTCCCAAATCCGAGTAAATCGAGTAACATACGTACAAGAAAATACAGTTCAATTGAGAATCGTTTAAAATGATCATAATAACGTGTGTCCTGGTAACATTTTCTTAATATATGAACCTCAAAGATTGCAGAAACGATTTCAAGTAGAAAATTTAATCATATTTCTATTGATAATACACCTGATCCATTAGGCCTCCCAAGAGACTGCCATTACCGTAGGAGCTCGTAACAATTACGCGTCACACGTTACTTCGGTCAAGGAGTGTGCGCAGGAACTTTTCAATTTAGTTCCACCCTCAACGTTCCTCCTTCGGTCGACTGGAAGGTTCGGGACACTTCATCCTTATGTCATTGATATACCACCCATTCGCACTAAGCTGTTTGCTTTCTCCTTTCTGATGCGATGGCAAAGTACAATTTGGGGCTATACTGAATGCCCTAGAGCTAGAGTGTATATAAGGCATCATCATCTTATACATATCTAGTTGTGACAGTTGCGACAAAAATGGTTAGATACGGACGGTTGCGCAGGTTGGGAATTTATGTGAGGCTACTACAAGATAGACTAAACAATATTCCTTTGGTGAAATACAGTAAGTGGTGATAGAGAAAGACGAAGGGCGCTGCTTAGCAACGGGACCGAGGCACAATTTTATTGCTTCTGTTTACTTGCGGTACGTTTCAACCAGGTTTCTAAATTATCAAGACTATTACTATATATATATATTTATTTTCTTTGGTAATTATCCGAGCCGACTCATAGTTTCGTTTCTTAAATTTTTGACTATAAATAACAGTGAGAAAACTAAATAAACACGGAAGAAAATTCTTTAAGAAAACTAATTAGTTTGTGACTTTTTTTAGTATGACATATCGTCGGAGATAGACAGTGCAAATCCGCGTATTAAGTAACAGTAGAGCTCCTTGTGAAAGAGTTCGTCCAGGGAAGTATTGCCACCTTACCTATTTCTGCCGCCAAGCAGTAATGTCAGCCAGCATTACTGTGTTCCGGTTTTGAAGGATAAGGGTGCTGGCGAAATTGCAGGCACATGGGACTGGTCAACTTATGTCTGAGGGTGACGGGGGCAGTGGCAGCGCACTGCAACTGTTTTACGGATAGGTGTGTCGCTTACCACCAGGCGCACGACTTGTTCGTCCCGTTGCTTGGTATTATTAAAAAAAAACCTCGGCGGCGCCGGCGTACATATCTATGTAATATGAAACAGACCTTTGCTTCTGCTTTCGCAACTGTGGAAGTTCCGCAAGCTTTTTCAAATTTGCTTCCGTTTCTGCTTCCGAAATGTTTATAACGGAACTTAAATCCGACACTTACAGCGTTCGTGATAGATAAGGCCGATAGCTTGGCGGTAGGGCGGTGTTTTGTTTTAGCAGTTGTGTATTGTGTTAAGTACAATTATGAAACTAAAAACAAGCTCTGCATGGAACTATTGCGTTGAAAAATTTATAGTATTTACACTTGCGTTTCTGTTTCCGTTATAACTCTTCTGCATCATTAGTACGCAACAATTATTCATTCATTCGGTGAAGGCAACAGCCGCTTTTCAGCCGCAGGTCGAATCCAGTCGGATCGTAGTAACTTTCTTGTGATTGTCCGATCTTTGTATCAATAATGTGAATGTTTTTAACTCGTCGATTATGAAAATTGACATTGAACGTTCCTAGAAACATGTAATCTTAACCACAGTCGACCTTGAATGAGCTCAAGAAGCAACAACTATTTTTGTTAAGAACTAATACTACCCTCCTAATCAAAATTGACATAATCAACATTTTTAGCGAAATTCAGTTATTAACATATCTGGAATTAGCGAAACCAGATCTGCAACCCCCTCTAATCTGCTTTTTTATATATTTTATTTAGTTTCAGATTTATTGTTAAGCAAAATTAGTATAATTGACATTTTTTACTAGCAAAAAACATTAGGTGCCAATGTTTCGAAAGATACCGAAATGCATATGCGTTAGTTATTACAAAGGAGGCGGTCGAGCTATAGAGATAAAAAGCTTATTGATAAAAAACTAGTTGAAGCAAAACCAGCAGCATATAAAAATTGACATTGTTCAAGCCGAGATCGCTCGACACAAATATTTTGATGAAACAACCCGGTGGGAATTCAGCAGCTGCGAGGTAGCGATAGCAGAAATGCGCTAACAGAGTTAAACCTCATTGTTTTTAAACCAAGTTTAATTAAATTACACATCGCACACCGGCTTCAACAGTGTCGCAAGTCAAAAATTACAATTTGTTTCGTCTTATTACAGACGCTCTGAATGTAAGCTAGTGTCGCTTTTGACAAAAACATAGCCGTCACGTTTTTTACTTACCGTGTTTGTAATTTTAGAGCTGTGTTGAAGCAGGTGTGCAACACATCCGTATTTCACTGAAAATACAATGTTGAGAGTCCATGCAACTTCTAATGGCTTTGGTTGATTCCACACAACAGTATTGAATCAATTACTTTGGATATAATGTAAAATTGAGGACATATTATACTCATACACGGTGTAAACACGATTCCCAAAAATTGTCACGATGGAAAAAAAAACGCAAACTTACTTCGAGATTTTACAAGAAAACCGCCCCGTATAGAATAGGTACTTTACATATAACAATGATTTTTTTATATTAACAGACCTAAAGAGAACAAGTATAATATACGATATACATTAAATAAGGGAAAATTTGAATTTAAGCTGAGGTATTATCGACCTTTAAAATAAATAAGATGTTATTACGTGTCCTGGGCGTGTTCACGGAGCTCGAGAACTCGACTATGCTCGGTCACTGGTCGCGATTGCACGCAGTTACTAACACGCCACTGTGATTCCCCCATAGGCCATAAATCAAAAAAAATCATTGGCTTATCCCGGTTAGATCAACTCACTAAGTTAGTAACTAGTTAACAAGCTTCCAAAAACTATAAATATCAATGTAATTAGGTCACGTTATCATTCACTTTTGTGCATCGGAAGTGAGCGCATCGCGAGACTAATTATCACCACGTGTGAGTCATCGAAACTTAATCACTTTGTTTTTGAGTGTCACTATTCCAAATCAAGTGTTTACGTGTTGTGAAAGCATGGAGATCCAAGAGCATGGTATGTACTTTTATTATCAATTTTTTTAAATTTTTTTTATGCATATTTTTTTTTATATAATTTTTTTATTGAAGGCAGTTTTTTGGTGAAAATTTTTGGCATAACTTAATTTCCTTTAGACCTACAACTTTTGGCTGCGCTGAGCTGCACCTGAGGTATATGGTTTTTGAATAAGGAGTATGTCCTTATTAAGAGCTATAAGTTTCATTTGCATCTTGCTGCCTCTTCTTGGCTTAAAGGGGTGTCAAAGTATGCATGTCCATAGTATTGAATTTTTAATTTTTTTTTAAGTTCAGCTTTCATATTGTTTTAGGTACATTTTTCAAATGTTCTGTATCGAGGATGACAATTTTTGATATTTGGCACTCTAAAGTGGGTAATCCAAATGAAAAAATGCAACACGTCCTGAGCACTTTGACCGAAACATCATCCCTTTCTGACGACATCGAAAATATTGATTTAGAGACTTTAAGCCTTAAAATTAAGAATATTTGTAAACGAATTTCCCACTACTGGGCAAAGTCGAATCGTACTAGATCTAAATTCTTAGAAAAATATTCAGATTGGCTGCATGTCGTTGAAAATATTGATGTACAGCGAACTGAGTTACGTGTATCTCAGAGCTTTGACGAAGTTAAACCATCAACTTCTTCATCGCATGGCCGTCCGAGAATTAACTTTGACGACACCAGTAAACGTACAAAAAGGAGAAGATTGGCTAGTTTGTCTAACCACGACCCTTCTCTTGTACAGTCATTGCTCAATGCGTCCGATAGCTTGTCTTGTCCTGAAATCGATTCTAGCGAAGTTTCATCGCTCATTGTTGAAGCTCAGTTAACTCGACATCAATATATATTAGTAAAGAAATTTATAGACAATAAGTTTTCAAAAACCATTTTCCCATCTTACCAAAGTGTCGTGGAATCTAAAAAACACTGTTATCCTTCAGATATTACTGTTACAGAATCATCCGCCGAAGTCGAACTTCAAAGTTTATTAGATCATACTGCCAATCGGATTCTCAAGTCTCAAAAAGATGTTTTGGATAGTGTACCTAATGAGTCTCTAGATAAGATATCTTTGATAGGGAAATGGGGTTTCGATGGCAGTACAGGGCATTCAGAATATAAACAGTGTTTTTCTGACTCCACTCTTGAAGACAGTAGCCTGTTTGTTACTTCGTATGTGCCACTTCAGCTTGTTTTGACAACAGATAACAAAGAAAATTCAGTAGTTTTGTGGAAAAATCCTCGTCCTTCATCAACTCGATACTGTCGTCCTATACGCCTCCGATATTTGAAGGAATCGACTGCAGTGTCAGTTGAGGAAGAAGCTCATTTTAAAGATAAAATAAGGAACTTGCAGCCTACTGTTTTCAAGGAAGAAGATCGCGAATATCGCATTACTCATTGTTTGCAACTTACTATGGTAGATGGTAAAGTGTGTAATGCACTTAGTGGTGTTTCTTCATCAAAATGTTTTATTTGTAACGCCTTGCCCAGTGAAATGAACAAAATTGACGAATGTTTAAATAAGGAAGTCGATGAGAGTAAATATGAATTTGGTTTATCGCCTCTTCACGCGTTAATACGTTTTTTTGAATATTTTGTTCATGTCGCGTACAAGTTAGATGTTAGGAAATGGCAAGCTAGGTCCGCTAATGACAAAATGCTTGTTGCTGCAAAAAAATCATATGTTCAGACTCAATTTAGAGAAAGATTAGGGCTTATAGTGGATAAGCCTAAAAGTGGCGGAAGCGGAACATCAAACGATGGTAATACAGCCAGGCGGTTTTTCTCGAATTCAGAAATTTCCGCTGAAATTACTGGGATCAAGAAGGATCTCCTAGATCGTTGCTGGATCATCCTTCAATGTTTAAATTCGGGATATAATATTAATAAGACGAACTTCGAAGAGTTCGCTTTAGAGACGGCTCGGCAGTTAGTTGCCGAGTATCCGTGGTATAACATGCCTGCTTCCGTTCACAAAGTTCTAATTCATGGTGCTAATGTTATAGATTACGGTTTGTTGTCAATCGGAGAGTTGTCTGAAGAAGCAGCTGAAGCGACTAACAAATACATCAAGTCTTTTAGAAAAAATCATACGCGTAAAATGAGTCGCATTGTGACCAACACAGATTTAGTAAATAGGCTGCTTCTTCATTCAGATCCCTTCATAACAGGTCTACGAAAGTTACCTGTTAAAAAAAAAGGTGTACTGTCAAAAGCTGTATTAGACTTGTTATGTATTTAAAGTTAATATTGTTGAGATTTAATGTATTTTGGTATAATTTGTGTTTTGTTTGTATTTTGTAAAATGAACTTTTTTATGTATTTTTATTGTTTTAATTTATTCATTTGTGGTTATTGTTAATACAAATAATCATTATTTACACAGTTTTACCATTAAAAGTCGCAGTATAAAATGTTTTAGATACATCGTCTAAAAACAAAATTACTGCGAGACATTTTTACACCTAAATATTGTCAAATATTTTTTAAAATGTATAATTTTATTAATTTACGTTTACCTAATCATATTTTAACGTAATAAAATAAAAAAAAAATAATAATTTCGGAGTTACGTATTTATGACCGCCTTAGTATGGAGCGTGAATCACCGTGGCACGCGGACAAAAATTCTGAAATAAATTATTATTAATTAAATTTTTATTCAATTGATATTCAATTATTTTTTGTGAAATTACTCCACTAGTTTGTTATAATTATTAATACAAAGATCCAACACTCAGAAAAAATTCCTTCGATCTGGTCGGATCACGGTATCGGCACGGTATGCAAGAAGACGTCGGTTCGTATCCGACCGGATCGAAGGAATTTTTTCTGAGTGTTCGATCTTTGTATTAATAATTATAATAAATTATTATTATTATTATCTATTTTAGACTCGCGTCTCCATAGCCTCAAAGATAAACTTTAAATCTTTAAACGGGAGAGGCGGCATTCTCCGGAAATGGCACTTATCATTGGGACTCAGGTTCAAGAACCGGCGAGCAATACGTGTCGTATCGAGCAGGATCGCCTTCTGCATTTGTGCAGAAAGCGGCACGCCACAGAAACCCAACCGCTTCAAGTTATTAGCGAGGCTTACTAGAATTAACCCATATGCGGACAAAACAATTAGGATTATTGCATTGGAGGCCACACCCGGTGCTCTGAATCTAACAAGCACGATAATTATTGCCGTAATATTAATTAATTAATTTAATCATGGGATTGAATCCGTTAAGAATCCTGAAAAACTAACTTTATTGAAGTCAATGTTTTTCAGTGTAGTGAAATAAATAAAAAATTAAATAAAAATTCATTTATTACGATCTGACACTGTTCTAGGCTGCAACGTGTATATATTTATTGGTATGTATAAGTTTATTTCGGTATATTTATGTATACTAAATATATAAGTAGGTATACTATGTCGTTATTTATTATTTGATAAAATATAATGTTAATTTTTATTTATCTATACAATTCAATTATTGCTATTGGCACACTACGTATCCCGCTCTGGTTAGATTTCCTATATCTCAAAGGTTATTTGGCAGAAATCGCTCTTAGCGATAAGGCCACCTTTGCCCATATTAGTTTTAAGCTGTCTATGTACTGTTTTTGTTCTTGTGTGTGAGCAATAAAGTGTGTATCTATTTTTTTATAGATATATCACAAACCTACACCTCAATATACACCAGAAAACAGTGGATAAAAAGGGACGAAGATTCAGCATTGCTGATTTTCAATCTTCACCTAGTTATAGCTATACAGTCGCTGCACCAGACCGGCAAGCGGAGTGTATACTACACCAAGTAATCATAGATAGAGGCTGTCTATGTTACACTTTATGTCAAAGGTATATAAATGAAAAAAAAAAATGAAATTAAAAAATAACCCAGCACTAGGGAAACCTTGCATCACGGGTGCCATGGACACACGCATAGACAACCACAACTTAGGTGGAGGAAGGAATCGAACCCAGAACCTCTGCGTGGTAGACCAGCATGGTAACAATATCAACCACGTACACAGTAAATTACAAACTGCCTAATTGTAGTTCTACCATTCTTAAAATGTACACCGAATCATTGACTCAGTACAGACCCGTCGACCCGTCTGGAGTTCCGTATCCTGTGGCTACCCGTTTACGCATTATGGCATTAATAATGATAACATTAATTTGTCTGTCATTACATCGTCGATGACATCATTAACAATGATCTTGCCCAGATTTCAAAGACGAAGAATGAGGGCTTGCATAAAAGGATTGATGAAGCAAGCAAGCTCTGTCAAGGTCGTGCATAGTGGTGATAGAAACCCTAATGGGAATTCGGATTACATGGCCACAGGTTATGTGTAAAATATTAATAACTTTGCAGAACTATACTAACATCATAAACAACAACTTTTGTTGTTGACACAATGACCGATGCCTTAAACTGGCATGTCCATAAGCTACACATGGCGAATTCTAAATCGTATAAGACTAAGAGTCGTATTCTAGAACTCAACTCAATGCTCAAGTCAGGATTGCACTGGAAACACAAGCTCTGGAAATACGACCCTAATGGCAGGGACTTGAGTATGATTTCGAGTGCTTTAAACCATACTCAAATCCTGACTAGAGCATTGAGTAGAGTTCTAGAATACGACCCCTAGATTCTGAATCTATTCCTCGATTTTCATTTAAAACAGCGGATTTTTGTATATTTGATAATAAAAAAACTGCTTTTTCTAACCCATAACTGTTTAATAAATCGAACAAAGTTACAGAATTACATTCCTTATATATTATAGGGAAAAAATACCCAGCTCCGCTTCAGCAACCACCTGCGCAGTATCCCGAAGCTCTTCCGCCTAGTTGTGATCGCTCCGAAAATTTTTCCTTAAAAACTCTTAAAAGCTCTTTAAGTACAATTTACTGCGATTTGTCACCTTTCGTAGGTCAACTAAAGCCTCCCTACGAATCTCATATTAAATATATGGGAGCGTTTAATGTTAACGTTTTGGATATTTCTAGTTTTATTTAAATAAAGTTATTGTTGTCTATTTACTTATTAGGTAGCGTACTTTCGATATCAGTTTAAAGCTTTGTGATATCTCTTGTATTTATGGAATAATTGCCTGGGCACCCTTAACCATTACATCTAGTATTTATTTGACAATAAATAGTTACAAACTCTTGGAACAAAGCTTAAATATTAGTAAATAATTATATATAATATAATATTTATAAAGCAGTCCGTGCGTGCCTCAGTCAACATTCCTGGCGCATTACAGCAGCTCAATAGCATTCTGAGCAAATCATTGTAAGATTTTCTTAACTTTTTTAAATTAGAACAAACGACCATTAACTTTAATGCTCCATTATGTTAAATACTGCCACAAGTTTTGCTTTGATTAAATAAACCATGCAGTCACATAACATTTTCTTTAACTCCCTGCAATTTGTCGAATAATTTGGTGCATTTAGTCACAGGCTACGCTATCCCAAGTGACCCACCGCACCGTATCGCATCGTCGCTCTCTTCACAAAATGCCATATCTGACATTTTTGTCGTAACTTCTTAGTTAAGGGGCGATACTACCTCAGCTCGAATTAATTTTTTTGCAATTTCATTTTACTTGGGTCGAGCACCAGAGACACTGGCTTTATTTCTTTCACACACACACACACACACACACACGCAGGCACGCACGCGCGCGCGCGCGCGCGCACACACACACACACACACACACACACACACACACACACACACACACGTGAATACAGCGCTTTTCTTGTAAAATTTCCAGGTAAGTTTGTATCGGTTTTCTAGCGTGAAAATGTTTAGGAGTCGTGTTTTCACACCGTACAGTAATCAGTTGTATATCATCAATTTTAGTATATATTTTTTCCAAACCGATTGATTCAAATTTTCTTAGTTATTCGGAATCAACTAAAGCCATTTGAGGTTGTATAGACTCTTACACGTACGATCTTTCTAAGATTTTAAAAGCGAACATTCTCGACTAATCGTCGTATTTATACCGTTTTTATCCATGTAACTCATTGATAGAACGAATTTGATAGATATAGATCAATATGTGATGTGTTAAACCGAAAAAACGTTACCCTGAATTTGCCTAATGTTATTTAGGGCGGACAAGAACGACACGATATCTGTTTTGCGGAACGCCTTCTCTGTCTAGAGGATTTATCTCCGGCTGCAACTAAGCTCATATCGTATCCAAGTAAGACGTAATAAGCTTTCAAAGGTGGTTGTCCACTAATCGTCGTGTGGTTTCTTTTATTTAATGATACGAACGAGATTGATACGTTCCCAAGATACAATGGTTCCACAGTTCTATCGGTTCTCGTTGCAATAAAAATGTAACGAGTGATCAATTTAAAAACAAGTGAAAAATGGTGATCTGTTGTGAGACAAACTAGTTTTTTCGTTGTTTGCAGCGGAGCGGTGAAAAGGCAGTACAGCTATTTTTAAATATTGCAACAAAATGCATCTACCAAAAGAATTATCAACGCCTTTAATTAAGCCCATTAATTCAAGAACTACAACGACAGTAACGTAGACAAACAGACGACGTATTTCTGCATACAGTGTACAGGAATGCTAAAACGTAGCTACCGTATAAAATATTTTACGTAAATGAAGGCTCTATCCGTACAGGAGCTTGGCTGCGCGAAGAATAGTCCGTTTAAGTTTTTACGAGCGACTTTCAACCGATTGTCCGACCTCACGCGAGCTCTGTTTGTCAATCGCTTCTGGGGTTTATGTGCCGATATAACTAAAGTTATAATGTAAATAATTAAATTCTTGAGTACTCCATTTATTTATATTTATTTACCAATTAACCAGTGCTACATTAACCCCATTTATAAGAGGTTAATACAAAAAGGAATGTCTTCCCAAAATACCGTATCTGAAATTTTTGTCGTATGCGAGACGTAACTAAGTTTTCAAAAGTGGTTCGTCGTATATTACTTTTTTTAATGAATAAAACGAGCCCAAGATACAAAATGTGTTTTTTTTTCATAATACCAAGTGACGGGACGAACAAGTCGTGCGTCTGGTGGTAAGTGACACGCCTATCTATAACAGTTGTACTGCCACTCAGAGCTTTAAATCGCAAAGATCTTATGGACATTGCCATGTGCCTTGTAATTTCACTATCACCCTTACCCTTCTAAACCGGCACGCGGTAATGCTCACTTTACTGCTTGGCGGCAGAAATAAGTAAGGTGGCAGTTCTACCCTGGACGAACGCTTTCACATGAAGCTCTACTGCTACAAAAGTTTCAGACTATAGATACAAAACGTTGAATCGAAAGTACGTAGTTTGCTACGAGTAGTTACGACCCTTAGCCAATAGAGGAACGAGATGACGTCATGCGAATTATGGTCGCGCAAGTGACGTCATATTTTTTCCATGTGTACCCATTTGGCTGGCACTATGACAAATTTCTATTTTATATGAAAAACTTTCGTACGGTTTTTTATAATATTTCTTTTGTAAGTTTCCCAACAATGTTAATTTGCAAATTATGTTATTTATTTATTTATATACTCACGCCCTTAGATTCCCATTGGAGTAGGCAGAGATTATCGATCGCCTCTTAGCACGATCCTTACAAACCTCTCTTGCTTCACTTACATTCATCAATCTTTTTATAAATGCCCTCTTATTCTTCTCACTACGCAATCCAGCCTTTTTTAAGAGCACTCTCAATTTGATCTGAGAATGTTTTTAGAGGCCGTCCTTTCTAATGACGCCTTTCACGTTAGTTCTATATATTTCTTTCGTTAAGCTACATTCATTCATCCGCTTCATGGTCCCAAAGCATCTCAGCATACCCTTTTCTATTTTTGTCACTACATCCGCTTTGAAACCACGGATCACGGTATTCTTTACTCTGTCACGCAGCCGCACACCACATATTCTTCTCAGTGATGACAGTTCAACTGCATTCGCTCTACTCTCATGCTTGTTCTGCCAACCCAACACACACTCCCATACATTAGCGTCGAATTTTGTTACTTTATTATTAATGGTGCGTTCTATGAAAACCATAAACTGCTGAAGCTTTTACCTTTTATTCTATCCAGTTTTAAGCCATAGTTGTCATATTGATTGGGTATTGTGTTGAATACTAAAGTCAAGAGAAAAGGTCCTTGTATTGTGGACAACGTCTGCCCATCTAAGGTCTTATTTAAGGTCAAATCCGTAATACCTCCTTATCTGTGGAGTTTGCTGTATTGATATGGAGGTAAACAGATTTTAGAGTGTCTCTGTGTAGTGAATCCATGTTTCGTTATAAGTGTAAAAAAGGTTTTCCAAGCCAAATCACCCAGAATATTATGGGCACAATCAAATTTGAAATATAACATTTTGATATTAAGTTTCACTATTGTCCAGCTTAGTAAATAACCAAATAATAAAACCCAATTGAGCTCTTTCATTGTTTTTACTAGTTTGTTCTAAATTTACTTATAAAATGATAACGTTTGCGTTAGGTTCATATTCAACAGGTAAGTAATTCGTTTATGCTTAGTTAAATGCAGTTCCCCACAAAAGTATCGTTTACCTTAATAAACCATTCTTTTATGGGGAACTGCTTACGTTTTTATAATAAGATTCCGGAGCATATATTAAGATTATCTTTACTTAAGTTTAAAACTTACATTGAAAGTATTTTAGTTTGCAAAGTCGTATTACGTTTTTTTTTAATAAGTTATACGGACATTTGTATCATAAAACAACATTCATCATCAACCAGTTGTTATCCACTGCTGCTTGATAAGGATTAAGTCTGAAAATAACAATGTTAAAATTTAATAAGGCTTTGTTAAAGAAAACCATGTCATAAATGAAACCAACGGCGATCGCTGGTAGATAAAACTACGGTCTATTCATCATATACCATTATAAATAGCGATAGTTAAAACACGCCAGTAAAAGCTTATCCGTTATATTTTGACACTGTAATTACTGCATTGAGTTTTAAATACACCGACAAACAGACTAAGCCTAGTTTAATTATTTTGTTCAGTATAACGACTCCCAACTCTAGTATTACGAAAAAGTCGAGGTATAATATTGAGTACTTGGGTTTTCACGATTGTTACACTACGAAATGATTTTTTTCGGATGTAAATCGCTTATACTTGTTTTTTCAAACAAATTAGGTCAGAACATGCAGCTGATGTCAATCACCGTCGCGTAAATAAGTCTGCAGTCTTCGAGCACGTCGTGGATACACTTACACACTCAATTAAGTTCGATAAACCCCTGTTCTTTGCAAAAAAAGTCCAATATTTACCCAGGATGCTGCGAGAGGCCATTAAAATTAAGAAATATTCTAACTTCAAGAGGGAAGATGGTTTCTCGGACTCCGTACCACCATCTTGGGATCCAGTGTTTCCTCTGATGAAAAATCCCATGCGGACATAAAGACTGCAGTACTAATTAATATGTTTTAATTTATTCTAATTACCACTATTACTTAATAATAAAACTAAATTTAGCAAAAAATTATATTGTTAAAATAAAATTATTTTGTAAAACACAAGTAGCGAAAATTGGAATATTTCTTTGGAAAATTAAAAAATAAGGTATTTAATTAATAACTTTTTTAACTATAGTGAAAAAAAGGATGGTTTGCATTAATATTAGACATAACTGGTTGATGACTTTACCATCTCAATCAGCCGTGACAATGGGACCTGCAAACCCGAAACAATGGTTTGTTTGAAAAAAACAAATATACGAGATTTAAATCCGGAAAAATAATTTCTTTAACAACAAAATAAACCTTTCTTGTGGATCCGATATTTAAATAGCAGCACCTAACACACTATCGGCAATAGAAAAATAAATTTCAACAGGTAGCAGTTTTTGTAAGGTTATTTTTTTTACCTTTTTTAGAAAAACAAGTTTACGCGATTTGGAGCCGAAAAAATAGTTTCATTTCGAGACATAATACTAATCATTATGAGATTGTTTATAGCGTTCGTTATAAATAATAATAGCTTATATCGCTAGTAGAGGTGGGCGTTTAAATGAAAAGCACTTTAAAAAGTTTGCTTTTCACAATAAGCACATAAGCACGCTATATAGATTTTAAGACTTTCGTGGTTATTCACTAAATGATTATCACTAGTATCAGGTTTCTTACCATGGTATGCGGGACAGCGCAAGAGGGTAGACAGATATGTCTGCTCATAAAGCTGTCATCTGCCGCCGTCCAGTCAACCCGTGACCATGGAGTGTGCAACCGTTCCGAAATATCGGGAAAATAAAAAAAACTCATACCGTGGTAAGAAACCTGATACTAACCTGATAATAAGCACGCTTTTTATTTTAAGCGTAAGCGTTGGTCAGTTCGATCCTCAACAATTCCATTTTTTACAACGTGTCTAAGTTTCAAGTCCCACCATTTATGTTTCCTAAACAAATTAATTAGTCAATGTGAATAATAATTCTATAAATAAAAATAAAACTCGTATTTTACAAATAAACTTACATAACTTAAAACCTTTATTGATCTACTCTTGCTTCTCCCTATCAACACAACGTTGCAAGATTTTTTTAACTTAGAAGTCTATGCCTTAAATGTTTTTCTAAACGTTTTTTTAAGCTCCAAACTAAAAAGCGTCTAAAAAGCACGCTTATTAAAAGATAAAATTACGCAGTTTTTCCCACTACTAATCGTTAGTTACCTACAAAATAACGTCAAGATTGTACGTTCAAAGTTTGGGACGATATGTTGCGTTGGCGATGCAACGACGTTGTGTTGTGACGCAGCGTTGCACTGTATATAAATCAGTAAGGCTAGCACGACTAAGCACGACTTGCGCGAGATCGACATAAAGCGCGGGATCCCTATGCGAGAATAGCAGTATCTCGCGCTTCATGTCGCTGTCGCACCCTGTTGTGCTAGCCCTACTGACCGACATGCAACACGACCGTGCGCTTCGCAAGCAACTTAGTACTCTGAAATCATGTTGTTGCGACGACACAAGTGTAGCATAGCTCGGAGGGGTGATTCTCCAAGCGCGAAACAAAAATTAACGGCTATCCACGAATGAACGTTCTGTGTTTACCATTAAGATTTATATAGTTATTAACATAGGTGTAACAAAGATGTTGAGTCTTTGTAACTAAACATTAAGAAGTTAATAGTCGCACTAATCACAAGAATAGAAATGTCCAGTAATACAGGAAATATTTTTGAAAAATTTAAGAAATTTCCACTCGCATTGTTTGTTTGTTTGTTTAGATAACTATTTAACAACAATTAATAAGTTAAGTATTGTTGAAGTATCAAAGTGGACTTATTATTTTAGATTCATTGTCTATTGTATAGTGGAAACAAACAAAAGAGCCATGAAATAACGTTAGAAACTATCATTACAGATCTCACACACGAGTGGGCAGACTGTTGTTACTTAATCTGTGGTCTCGGGTATATTAGTGACCTAGTTGTAAAGCAGTGACCCAATTTGGAGTAATTATGAATGATAACTTAATACTTCGCACTGGTCCGATCCATTGTTTTTACGCGAGGTAAAGGTGGGTACGAAAGTAAGCCTTTTAGCATTAACTTTAAGAGCTACTTTTGAGGAGGTTGCTTTTGATTATTCATTTTTTAAATGGTGGCCAGCTCGACTTGAGTTTATGAAACACGTCCGTGGAAAATATTTAATAATGGGGCTTTATTGATGACTATATGAGGTAACAATGACATAAAGGAAGATTTTCTCATACGAGAAACCAAGTGTAAAACGATTAAAATAGAAAGTTTGTGGTGTAACAAACAGTCTATATGAATTAAAGCCATTATTTTGATTCGACACGTAATATGAAAATTTTGTCATCACCGCCATCATCAACACATACGTCACACTACTTGGCACGGGTCTCCTCTAGGAAGGGTGTTTAGGCCAATGCGGGTTGGGGGTCTCCACGCGTTTTGTTATGTCATTTTTAGTTCATTATTAAGTCACAGTTAAGCCCCAAATATGTCGGCTTAACTACGATGTCGTCTGTCTTTTAACCTCTGACGCAAAAAGAGGAGTGTTATAAGTTTCAAACCTTTGTCTGTGTGTGTCTCAGAATCTTTGTCTGTGACACAGAACAATAAATATACTATTAGTTCGTGTGGCATGTATGCCAACAATTCGCGGAGTTCCGCAAAACTTGTACGTTATAACCGTATCAATTAACTCGCACAAAGCTCGAAAATCGTAGAAAAATGACTTATTTGGCTATTTTGGAGTGCAAAAATAATAGTCGCACTTGTAATATTATCTATGGTAGTATTTCGTATCATCATGCTCTTCAAATCTTATGTTATTTAATTTTAATAAATTTTCAATTTTCTGTTTCTGTCGTAATTATTTTTTGTTGCAAGAAATGAAAACTTTAATATGCGGTATAAAATAAATTTTATACCGCCGCTTCAATGTAGTCGCTTCTTTTTTGGAGAACTAAGTAAACATTCGAATTCGTCATCGTTCAGCTACTAACACCTAGATAAAATATAAATAAATATAAATAACGCACACACTCAACATAGCCCCGCACTAGGGAAACCTGTGTCGCGGGTGTCATGGACACACACATAGACAACCACAAATTACACCCAAACTCACGAGAGAAATAATTGTAGGCCATACAACTATTTCTCTCGGCCCGGGAATCGAACCTGGGACCTCTGCGTGGCAGTCCGGCATGGTAACCGTTCGGCCACGCAGGTAGTTATGATGGCCGTACATTGATTGAAGTTTCAATATAAAATCAAGACGTGGTAACTTAGAGTAAAGTTTAAATTACATATATTAACGGTCCAGAATTAGTTATTTCTTTTTAAATTTGAAATTACGACCTCATTATCAAGATTTCACAGTGTTTCATAATTATGAATATGTGAGTTTTGGCGATAACGGTTCTGATTGTAATCGAGGCTAAAACCACTTCAATTGTTTTATTTCTTCCGTGCTCTGTGATATGTTAGCTCAGATACAGAATGTCTGTGGCATCTTGGCTCCCAAACGGGTGGACTGATCTCAAAGTTTTTTTTTATTTGAAGGCTAATTTAATCGGGATGGTTTTTAGCTGTTTGACGACCATCTACCTGTTCAGTTATAATTATTATAACAAAGAACAAAACATTAGGAAAAAAGTGCCAGATGCTCTGCCAATTAAGCCACGAAACGAACCAGCAGACCTTCTGAATTGTTCTATGCGCTTGTTGCAGATCTTTCTTTTTTGTAACGACTTTTTTTGCCGTAGCGCCACCTGTGAGCTCTTTTTCATTAGTAATATCATAATATCTATATTCTTTGTCTCCTTTACAAAATTCGACATTACCCCCAGCTTCCTCATTATCTTCGTTCCCGTTTTTCTCCCTTATCCCCCAGTTCCCGCCCAAAACGTACCTGTGATACTAGATCACTATATTATCCCCAATCCAACTCGAAATCCTTCCACAACTCTTTCACGGTAAGTGCAACTCGTATGTGGAATAAACTGCCTGCTGGCATTCGTGATAGTCCATCGGTGGCATCTTTCAAACACAAATTAAAAGAGCACTACCTGTCGAACTAATATAACTAATCGGTAATACGGTATATAACTAATAATATAGCTAACCGGTAACATGATTATGAACTAGTAATTTGTTTAGATTATAATATATAGTTATATAGTCTGCTTATGTATGTATTTATGTATATAAAGTACATGTTATGTTGGCGTGAACGTCTGTCATATGTACATTATCATCATTTATATATATTATTTATTATTTATTTATTTAAACACTTTATTGTACCACAAAGTAACTTACAAATTTTCAGAAACAATTTAAATATTTGTGTACAAAGGCGAGCTTATCCCATAAAGAGATTTCTTCCAACTAACCTTTGAAAATCTGAGAGGAAAGTTGGTTTTTGGGGTGGCACTAAAAATAGATAAGTAAAGAAATGAAATATACTATACTCAATAAATACACAGATAAATTTAATAAATCAACTGTACATACGAATATAATATATATTAAGTAATGTTGATACATTAATACATACAAAGTCTATAATAAATTGAATGTACAAAATAAAACTATAAATAAATATATCAAAAGTAAATAAATATTTCAAAAGCTCTAACATGTGGAGTCTGAACAATCCCAAAACTTCAAAAGAGCACCCTTGAAAACCCGATTATATATATATATATTTTTTTTTAATATTCACATTTAAATTTTAGTTTTTTTAGTCCCGCAGACATCATTTTACACCTAGGCTAGGGTTGGCTGGAAGAGATCTTTTCTAGAGATAAGCTCACCTTTGTAAATGTCCTTTGTAACTTATGTTTCACGTGTCTTTCCTTTGTGCCGTGCCTTGTGACCCTGTCACCCTGAGTCATTAATTTGACCAGTCCCATGTGCCTGTAATTTTACCAGCACTCTTGCCCTTTAAAACCGGAATGCAGTAATGCTCACATGCTTGAAGGCAGAAATTGGTAATGTGGCAATACTTCCCTGGACGAACTCTTTCACAAGGAGCTCTACTGCTGTTAAAGTTAAAAAAATAATGTAATATAGGGCTCTCAGTTATTAAATTACTTCCACTTGCCCTATCGATTTGACATTTGGTATACTATGTAAATCCAATGATCTTACAATAATTTGGTAGGCTTAACTAGATGCTGCAACCAGGACAATCTGCAGACTATCTGACTCTTCGACTACTTACAGTAGAACTATCGTATTTGAACTCATTAAATTGACCTCAACGAGTTATTAGCTTCCAGATGCCATGAATGAATTTTTAGAGTACACGGTTTTTTTTTGTATGTATGTTAAGTCGTTTTCTGAACCGATTTAGATGATTCTTTTTTTGTTGGAAAGAGGGTACCTCGGCAGTGTTCCCATTTAAATTGGAAGAAAATATTCAACCTCTAAGGGTGGCAAACTAGAGGATGAATCCCTTTTCGCACACTTTCCGGTAATCGATTTCAACAAAACTTGGCAAATAGCTGTTTAATACGAAGTTTTGAGGTCGGCTTTTTTATTCATTATAATTTAAATTTTATATAAAGTAAAGGTATCCATGTTTGACTACGGAACCATGAAAAATGTTTGCTCCGGGGATTCTTTTGCTAAGATTTCATACAAAATAATATGTGTTTTACATCGTTCTGGATAGTGCCCACGAGTTAATTTCATTTCACTGGTAATCATAGTACATAGTTGTCAAGTAATTGGTATGATTGTTTGGTATAATATGGGTCGAGTTGGTACTACCTGGAACTTTCAACGTGCCCATTATTATTTGTATACCCTTACAATTACTACCAGTGTTCTTTTAGTTAAAAATAATTAATTTCATGAAAATAATTTTTATTTATATAATATTTAGTAGCAATAGAGCTGTTTGTAAAAGAGTTAAGTACAGCCACTATTTCTGTCGCCAAGTAGCAATGCAATAAGCATTACTGTATTCCAGTTTTGATGGGTGAAGGTGCTGGTGAAATTACAGGCGTTGTCAACTTACGTCTTTGGGTGATAAGCGCAGTGTCAATGCCGCATTGCAAATGGTACGGACAGGCGTTTCGCTGATTACCAGGCGCACGCATTGTCCCTCCCGTCACTTATGGGTATCATAAATAATTGTACCTTTTTCATTGAAACAAAAATCTACCTCAAAATTTTGCTTATCGGCTTTTTTCGATTTCCATGGGATCCCCTCATCAGATTCTGTTCTTGGTCACAATGGGACTGTTACGGACTCCTTTGTATATTTTATACTTTCTTCTGGTTTCTGGTTAACTATAAATAAATGAGATATCTTCACTTTTTTTATTACTCACTTGATACCATTAAAAAAATCTAATTCGTGTAGTTATCTTTTTGGTCTTGTGACTCTATCGTATTTATTTTCGTCTTTCGTTTGTTTTGTTTTTAAATATGAGAAGGAATGTTGAATTAAATAGTGTTAAATATTAATTTATTACAAACCAGGTCGATGAAAAAATGGAAGGCACGTGTGGACGAAGACGAGCGATAATGAATAATAAATAATATTGGGACCAAATAATTTGATGTTTGTGCGTCTGATACGACACGAAAATCTTCTAATGTTTGTAACATTAGACGACCTCCGTGTCACACTGGTTTTCATGGTGTCATCATCTCTAAGATACCGAGTTTTCTATATTGTCTCGCGTCTAATGTTTGTGGTACCATCGTTGTTTCCAATTTCCATAACACAAGTGCTTTAGTTAGAACTTACATGATGTTGTCTTATATTTATATTGAGAAGGGAAGATCGAAGGAGAGAGAGAGTCAAGGGAAGACTTAGACGAAGTTATTTAGATGAAATAAGTTGAAAAATGTATGTCGTGTTATATCGGGGACCAGGGCCATAAATTCGCAACCGTCAGTGATGCGTCCAGTGGGTCGTACAAGGTTACATTGTGCCTTGTGTACATAGCACTTAACGTAATCAAGTACATTTATAGAAAGAAATATTGTTTATTGAAGGAAAATAAACAACAAAATGGAACTGGGTAGAACATGCTAGGCTTGATGATGACAGACAGAGTAAAGCGACAACCGATGATTGATGGCCAGGAAGTGGTCACAGAAACGTGGGACATCCCGCAGCGAGATTCGATAGCGGTTATGGTAGAAATTGTGTATTTTGGTTACTTTAATGACATGGTAAACGAGATGTTAATTTCTACAGACGGAGTATGTATAAGTTACAATACGCCATTACAATTTTGTGGGTAGATAATCCCTACTTTTTAAGGCAGTTTTAAGACTATTAGAAAATTCATTCTTGCTCTTCTTCCTCCACGTCTCCTTCCACTTTTTCTTCGACCTGGTTTGTAATAAATTCATATTTATTAACACTACTTAATTCAACACTCCTACTCAGATTTTTTTACTCTTTATTTATTTAGGGACCTTCTAAGAGTTAAAAACAAAACAAACAGAAAAAAAACAAGGAAATACGATCGATTTAGAAGACGAAAAATAACTATAGGAATTTGATTTTCTTTAACGCGGTATTCTGAAGAACATATCTCATTTATTTCTAATTTTTTTTATGATACGAGACGAACAAGTCGCGTCTGGTGGTAAGCGAAACGCCTGTCTGTACCAGCTGCAGTGCGACGCTGCCATTGCACCCATCGTACCCTGAAACATAAGTTGGACAAGCTTCATGTGTCTGTAATTTCACCACCAAGCACCGTTACCCTTCAAAACCGGAACGCAGTAATGCTCAATATAATGTTTAAACCAACACTACTTCCATAAAATACAAATTAATTTATTTTAGTGAAGTAAATTATCAAACATGAGTGGTTTTGTGGTGACTAGAGTACGAAATAAAATAAAAAATATCAAAAAAAATAATCGTCGCAGTAATAATGTTTTAAATGGGTCGTTTGTCATTCTGTAGCTAAAAAAAAATGTATGCACTACTGCGAGTGTCTTACTTTGTATCACTGTTGATGACATTATAGTAGGTACTTTATTGATCCATCCCAAAATCATCAAACTAATATTTTGACTTCGAAATGCCTAGAGAACTGTACCTGAACGCAGGTTATTTTGGTGTGACTCCTACTTCTTTAGCTAAGAAACATGGAGTATTTACATATGTAGTTGCTTTCGTGATGATGATCTTAGCTCGCTACAAAAAAGGTTATTTCACCAACCACCCAGCTACCCAGGCGAGTGGTAAAGAACCCAGTACGAAATGGGCAGAATAATTCTGAGTATCTTATCTATCAGGATCATATCAGGACATAATAATTGTGTAAACAGTAACGGTATATTAATTTTATTAATACAACTTTGGTCGACTTTATAAAATCAGGTAACAACTATCCTGCAATTTTTATTGCAATCATATTTTTTTTAAACTGAGTTAACTAATCAGTTTTTCTCACATAAATTTCTCGCAACACTCAACTTTTTCAAACAGCACGGTTGCCTACCATGACGTTCGTTTTACTCGATTTGAAAGTGAGTGGCGATTCGAAATACCAGGCGTATAGATTCTTTAAGAGGTTGAGTTATAAACGGCACTCGACTTGTGAGTTGCGACTCACGCTCTTTTGACACCAAGAACCGTTGGCGTTGCTAAGCTAGCTAAATCTATTGGGAATAATTCGCCTCTTCCACAACTCTGAGCCCCTGGTACTTAGCGTATTGCGCTACCTGTTTGTCGTCTTTAAAATCGTATCCGTAAAAGATTGGATGGAGTAGTTTGTTGGAACTTGACGGAATTGGTTGGAACTTAAAGGCGTGTTTGTTACAATATAAATTACATAATTTTTAGATCTTTTCGCGTGTTCCGTATACATCGCGCCCAGTGGGGTGTTTCTATTTAATATTCTAAGAGTTGCACGCAATAACACAATACATCATGAAAAAAAAAGAAATAACTACATAGTTTATTCGCAAAAAATGGAAAAGGTTAATTTCGCAAAATATTTGCATTTACGTACGTAGGTCGTTATCATTCGTTTTCGAAAATTTTCATATACCTAATGTTTAATTGTAGACCTATGTGTGTGTCATTTACATACGGAATAAGCCTTTAAAATATATATTTGGTGATTTAATTGAAAATCTGGATACTTAGAAGGAACTGAAATTTGGATACTTAGAATAAACCACGGTTTAAGAAGTTTTCAGTTATTCGGCTGCCTTATTCGTCTATGTACGTTTTTAAAAGCAAATTTACGTGGATGAATTTTATAAACCTTATTTTCTCGCAGGTGACTTGGAGTGGCGGCGGCGGCGCGGTGAGGACGCGGGCAGGCCATGCGGGGCGGGGCGGCGGGGCGCGCCCGCTGTCGCCCGCCCTCTGACCTACACTCAGGTATGCTGCCCTGGTACTTATATTTTAAATGCACAACGTAATACCAGAAAAAAATACAAATTCGTTCAAAATTTATTTATACGCGGGCGGGTCATTTTTTTTATTATGACGTACCGGTAAACAAGTTTCATACTATTGTCATTTTTTAACTTAAAAATATAAAATAGTTCTCTCATAATACAAACAAATTTGTGATGAAATTTAAATAATAAAATTACTTTAACTTTTTACGTAAAATGTTTGCCCGTCACAACATTCACGAATAAACATTTATTACGCATTGTTCTAAAATCTTTCAGACGACGTTAACGTTTAGTGACGCATTAAATTACCCGAAAGTAATTTTTAAATGTAGTTGTTACCCTGCCTTGCATGCTAAATACGAGTATTACATATAAAAAAGCGGAATAACTAAGAAAACAAATTATTACTGTGTTGTTTAACTTCGGTCGCATTTTGTGAAAACGGCAAATTTACATAAATAGCGTTTTTATTCCTGTTGTGATATATATTTAGTAGTAGTATGATATTTTTGGAAGCTTTTTTACAACTACAAAAAATTTGCACTTCATCTAGTTTTTGGAACTAACTGAAACTAACTACAAACTAACTCAAATCGAAAAGTCACATCTATGTTACGTCTGAGAGCCTTGTATTTATTACAGGTCAGGCAAACAGGGTTTTTCTCAAACAATGCCAATATGTTTACAAAAGTAATGAGTATTTAATTTAGTTAACATAAATTTTACGTACTCCTATATTGGTCATGTTATTTTTACTGGACACTTGAACATCGTTTGAATTTGCAGGTGGCTGGCTTCTGTATTAGCTTTGTCACTGAAATATGCTAAAATAACATTTTCATTTTCAACTTTACTTACTGTATATTTTCTATTATATTTTTCTTTTTTTAGCTGGAAATAAACAATGGCTAAATTGCCCGCACTCGAACTCATTAAAATAAATTTATTTTTTAATTAAAAACAACAGAGATTAGTGTATCGTAATATACACAATGTATTCGCTTTCCCGCCTTTTAGTATTATTTTATTTTTATCCATCATAATCATAATCATCCTTTTAAAAATGGAATTAAAAAAACGCACGCACTACGCTGAAAAACCGAGCGGGTGACTCGGCCGAATGGAATTTTTCTTTAGCTAGGTAGGTACTGCGATGTTGTCGACAAAGGTTAAATATTTAAAAGTTTATCGTATGTAGCGGTAATTAATTATAAAAAAAACTGATGATTATCTATTTGCCAAGTTTTATTGATATCGAAAAGTGCACGAAGCCGGACTTGTCCCCTAGTTTACCACTCTTAGAGGTGGAATATTTCCTTCAAATTTAAATGGGACCACTACTGAGGTGACCTTCTGGTGATGAAAGAGACTCAGTTTTTTAAGGCGTTTCATAACGACTCTACTCCATTTTACAGGACTCGACTCTAAAATTAAGACTGGGGGTTCGCGTTATACTAAAGACTCAAAAGACTTGAACGACTTGAAAGACTGAAACGACTCGAGTTGTTTGCAAAGGACTTATACCTATTTTATGTCTGATTAAACCCGAAGTTGATAAATAAAAATGACGTAAGAGTATGTAGTAAATAACCACGTTTATTTACTTATAATAAAAATCGTAAAATAAATACCTTGTGGGTAGAAATAAAATCACGTCATAAGGCAGTCGCGACTTCCGAGGCTATGAGGCGCCAGTCGTTTCAGTCGTTTTAGTCCTATAAGTCTTTAAAGCTTCCTGAGGTTAAAATACTTCGACTCGAATTAGTCTTCAGTTTTAGTCTTATGACTCACGACTTGAGGGACTAGTCGTGAGGCGTTAAAAATTTGTCGAGGTTTTTAAAAGGGCCTTAAAAGGCTGAGTACCCTCTTTCCAACAAAAAATTGTCATCAAAATCGATTCACAAATGCCGCCGGAGTTATCGCGTAACTTACATAAAAAAACGGTCTAATTGAGACCCTCCTCTTTTTTTAAAGTCGTTTAAAAATGGACTTTCCTGCACATTTTTCGATGTTAGACAAGACAAAAAAATACTGGCTTAAATCCTTTAGAAGTACTGTTAGCCTTAAGAAGTAGACTAACTAAAGATATAGAAGCTATTCAAAAGTGTCGGTTAAATAAATAATAAGCCTTTTGCATAATAATAATTGCAATAGTGCAATTATTATGTAAATAATAGTAATAAAAATGAGTGCATTTTTTCTGAACAGGTGTCGCCCGGTTCCCTCTCTACTCGTTGTTCCCGCAGGGCGGAAGCCGCCCCACCATCCATAAAGGTTAGTATTTACATACCATGTACAATCTAGCGCATATTATTACGGTTAATGCTTTAAAAAACACTTTTTACACAATATATAATTGTCAAAGTGCGCAATTATTAAGAAAAAAAACTGCCAAATACACGTGCCAAAACAGCAGCAGGTACATTCAAAATTTTTATTCGAAAATTATATTGTACGTCCACTTGAAAGTGTTCAAATTTGCATTTTACAAGGTGGTAGTTTTTGTAACTTACTATGTTACCATTCCCGGCAAGTTCTTTTTATTGTTAATAAAAATAGCTAAAATAGAGAATTAGCTGCAATAAGTAAGGAAATGTTGCAAAAACATTTCAGATCTCACGCGTTTATTTAGTTACGCTGTCAACCTCATACGGCATTTAACATGTTTAGATACGCGTCTCATGACAAATTAACATAGAAAACTCAACCACTAGAACAGGAATATCATTTATTTTATTTAAATACGATTCAGTTAACAAACTGACACGATCTGCAATATCTATGATGCAAATCGGTAGATATGAATTTTTTAATTCAAAATTTTTTTCGGACTCGTGATTTCTTTTAGTAGAATTTGAAAAATTGAGATTCTGTAGTCGGATTTTTAACTAAAATAACAAACTGATAGATACTAATGTCGTTTTGAAAATAATGGTGTCATGATTGTTGAATTTTGAAGACGATGGCCGGTTTGCTCTCGATTTTCGGTACAAATAATTTAGGAAATACACCCAGAGGATGCCATTGTTCTTATACTAAAAGTACACGGCATTCCCTATTTGACATCAGGTAGTTAATTGGTGTGTTTGTTAAAAAAAAAACTTCAAAATAGTGATGTAACATTTATTTATTTATAATAGTTTTTGCGAATAATACAAAGATCGAACATACATAAAGAACATTCTTTCGATCCTACTTTTTTATACTATCATGTGATGGAGCGTTAAATCGCAAAGGTCTGAAGGGCACTGCCACTGCGCCTGTCACCCTGAGACGTAAATTGACAAGTTTCATGTGCCCGTATTTTCACCAGCACCTTTACCTGTCAAAATCGGAACGCAATAATGGTCACATTACTGCTTGGCAGCAGAAATAGGTAAGCTGGCAGTACTTCTGCTACTAACTCGTATGGACACGAACCAGCGTCTGTTTGCCAAACCGGACCTACAGTCCAGTCAAGAAATTTGTCTTTGTGTTTGTTCAATCTTTGTATCAATAATAATAGTGATGTATTAGTTCAGTTTTCAATGAACTCACAGTGAAAGAGTCAGTAAAAAGGAAACGTTAAAGATTTTCGATTATCTTACCTATATCTGCCGACAAGCAGTAATGTGAGCATTACTGCAATCCGGTTTTGACGGGTTAGGTTAGGTTAGGTTAGGTTAGACCTTTGCGATTTAAAGCTCTGAGTGGTACTGCAACTGTTATGGACAGGCGTGTAGTTTACCATCAGGCGCACGACTTGTTACTTCCGTCACTTGATATTATTTATAAAAAAAATATTAATGTAACAAATGAAAACAATATTCCATTTCCACTTAGTCTCTTCATACTTCTATTATTTTTCTGTCAATAAATCTTTACTTTTTGAACTACTGAGTGAGTCAGTACAGTCAATCCTTCTATACAATTAATTTTCAAAAAGCAACGCACTAAACAATTAAAACTCCGACAGATGATGTTTTCGACAACATCTTTGTGAAAATCGTAGCAATCTCCTCAATTACTTCGGCTCGTCTTCTCATATTGTCAAATTAATATCTGTGTTTGTAATCTCACTTTCCCTTTTTTAAATTCTTATGTAAACATTTAACACTTGTCATAATGACACTGTATATACAAGTATTAACTCTACATTCTAGATTAAGCCCTTAAATTGTATCTCAATCATATTTCACTGAATGTAAATTGTTTTGCACACCAATAAAAAAAATAGTAAGAAGAGTCAGTTTATTTTTGGCAGTGACACATAAGTACTATTTATCGATAAGGACATTACCTAAACCACCTGATATTACTACTGCATTGTACGTAGCATCTTATTCTCTCTATGCCAATTAGTATAGTTTGCAGACGTCGTAATAACGCGTGCACAGTGTCTGTCGTTTCCCTTAAATTATCCTTTTTTAAGTTTTCGTTTTCTGATTTAGCTCAGTTGTTATACTTCCTTTAATGCTTACTGTATTTAAAGATTGACTTATATATATGAACTAGGTGTATGATAAAAAAGTGTTACTTTAAAATATATTCCTGCATTTGACTGTACTTTTAGAATTTACATATTAATAAATGGTTGAATTTTTAACCGCCAGCGCAAAAAGGAGGATTGTTTTAATGTAAGTTTGCGTTAACGTTTTGTATGTAATTTGTCTATAAATGTGTATATGTGTAGATAGTAACGTGAAATAGTAGTTATTTGTTAGTAATAATGGCGTCTGTTAATTATTCATTTATGTCTAGTTATTGCCTTAATTGTGTAGTTAACACGTAACCGCTTATATGTATGATTTGCTTCAATAAATTGCAAATTTCAAACAATTTTAGGGAGGCGTCACACTTATCAAGCAACGCCGAATCGGTCAAAATAAGCTTTTAAAAGTCCATGGTTCTTTTAAGCGTGCCGCTTCTCTACGAAGTTGGTTGCCATCATGGCTATCCTTATTTTTTTTAATTGCAGTGCATAAAAGGAAATGAGTCGTAAAATTGAACCAGTCTCTCCGATTCACAACGACTACGTTTCCCTTAGATTTTCCCATACATTGTTAGTTGAAGAATCCGGTATATGTTGCCTCTCATTCCGTGTTCAAAATACTGCAGTTTCCTTTCCTTTACAGTTATCACGTACCTACTTATGAAAAACTATGCTAGGCCATTGGGAGAACGATTGCCTGAAATTGCAAGTCGCAGGTTCGAATCCCTTTATAGTTCATTTCACCTAGCATGAGTATGGCGACGTTTTGAGATTTGAAGTTTCTAGGTATGTGGTAACGTGAAATGGAATGAAAAAATCGATTTAAATATCGAGATAATTTATAACGAAGAGAGAATCGATTTAGGGACAATATTTTAAAAACAAGTAATAAACAAAAGAAAAAAGATTCTATTATTATGTTATTAACTTACTAAAAAAACTACGCAACAAATAAAAAAATCAACAATAATCAAACAATAAGTCAACAACAAAGCTTAAAATCAACAACAACGAAACGAAATTTGAATGATTACTCCAAAAACGTTATGCAAAATTCAAAACAAAAGAAATCGACGCGCATACGACGTGTAGGTATGCAACTCGTGACGCGTGATACACAATAGGCCGATTCGCTTTATCGATTCTATGGTGTTAAATCTCTATGGAAAAATATTCCGCTTTTCGCATCAAGTAGTTGGGGTAATTTATTTTTATCTTTATCATTTTTTGTTTCTCTTTTTTACTAAAAATTAAAACTCCAACAAATATTGTTTGATTTTGGTATGTTACTAGCAATTTACTATTTCTTTTTGCAAGCTGGTGGAGAGATTAGTTCATTAAAAATAGCATCCATGCATTGCGAAATTTTGAAATGTCATAGTGCCCATCCTATATGAAATGTACTTATATTTGACTGTAAGGTTGGTTTAACAGCTGTGCGTACGGTCCGTACGGACTATCCACCTGTGGACCATCCGCATGCGTACACACCGCAGTGCTCTCAATCGAGTATTTAATTTAGAGAAAATTCACGGAAGACAGTCACGGGTGGCTTTTGCGGAGTACGGAGCAATCGGCGTCACTGTAAAACGATGTTCTAACTCCACACGTGGTACTCCGCTCCGGTGCTAGACGGACGGTCCGCACATAAATCGGCACTGTTCTGAAACCAACCTAATTGTTTCGGAACGTGTGAAGCATGGCGGACTAAAGGGTGGTATGATGGGTTGATTATGATGTTGAACCGATTGCTTCGATCCTTGTACCCGCGTGGTATGATGTTTATAGCTTGTATAGTAATGTAATTCATGGGACATACGTAATGGTTTGACCTGCCGTCTCTCAAGCGGAGGATCATGGGTTCGAATCAGGGCTTGCACCTCCTAAGTTTTTCGGAATTTATGTCCGAAATTTAATTTGGAATTTATCACGAGCTTTTCGGTGGAGGAAAACATCAAGAGGAAACCTGCACACATCTGCAAAGAAGTCCATCTGTTGTGGATATTCCAAGGATTCGAAGAAAGAAGAAGCGTTACGCTTCCACATTCATATGGCGAACGGTTATGGAGTTAGGACTTGGCCCTTTAAGACGAGACTGAATAGGCATTATTTAAGTGTGCATGCTACATCGTCACTTTCCATCAGGTGAGATGGAGCTCTATTGCTCACTTAAATTTTATATAATAAAAAAGAAACAAAACAATTTAATGATGTGTGTGAAGGTCCCAACACCGCAAGGGAACTACAGACCAAGTGAGAGGTGGCCCAGCATTGGGGCTATATTATTGGCTGACTATTATTCTTATAGAAATGTAAAGAAAACACGTTATACGTAGTTTAGTTTTCTAAGTATTATTATCTAGTGCATGTTAGAAAAAAGACATTATTATGCTGTTACTTACTTTTGTACGTTCAATATTTGGCTGGGTACAGTTAAACTATGCTTATTCAATTACTATATCTCAACTTGAAATACAACCTGTGTTCTAAAGCGTTACGTAATACAAAAGAAAAGAAAAGAAAAGAACGAAATGAAATAAAACATCCAAGATATCCTTAATCGATACCCAAGGCAACTGCAGCCGGAGGCTCGAAAACAAACCAAAAATTATTGTACTAATATGGTACAGGCATCAACCATGTCTAATGTTTATGCAAATCAACCCTATTTTTCTACTAAAGTTACAAAAGCTATTCATTTAAATGTTTTGAAAAAATATTACTGGTTTATCGAGTATTTTTCCGGATTTAACTCGCGTATATTTGTTTTTTTGAAACAAACCGACGTCTCGGGCCCTTTACAGGTAACCATACGACCTGTAAAGAAGGGCCCGAAACGTTGGTTTGTTTGAATAAACAAATATACGGCAGCGGGCGGCACCGCGTGTCATTAAACCGCTGAGCAATTTGCAAATTTTGTGATAAATGTGAATTTAATAACTAGGGCTTCAGTTGAAAACCAAAATTTAGCAGGTTCTTTGCAATACGTAATGAGAAATATCTCCATACAAAAATAATGTACAAAGTTAGATATTTCGTTTTGGATTTTTATTTTGACCTGTATTTCTGGATTTTACATGATCGGATAAAGTACATCCTGTAGTCACTATATTAGGTGTATGGTATATTTTTTGTTAGACCGCTATTTAATAGTAAATACCTAAACCATTTGACCTAGCAAAACAGTTTTTCCCGCTTCTCTTCCGGTGACTTGCCTTTAGTAACAATTGCTAAATCCTAAGTTCTCGATATGAAAAAGGTAAAATTACTAATTAATAGTTCAGAAAAGATGAGAATCATTCGATGCGAGAAACATAATCTCAGTACAGAGTACTAAAAAAACCGACCTCAAAAGTAGGTGGAATTCGTCGATTTGTTAAGTTTTATTGAAATATCCCCTAGTTCGCCACTATACAGGACTTGACACAGGAGATAACAAAAATCGGTTCTCACTACTCAAAGTATATTGAGAGAGAAAAACGCCTTGAATTGGAGAATAGCAAAACCAACCATTAAAATAATTGCTCCTTGTATTAAAATTTAGGCGCTATTTATAAAAATGAATCTTCATGCGTCAACAGCCACCCTTAGAGGTGGATGTTTTCTTCAAAATGAAATGGGACCACTATGGAGGTACCCTTTTTCCAACAATAAAGAATCATAAAAATCGGTTCACAAATACCGGAGTTATCGAGTAACATACATGCAAAAAAAAAACATACAGTCGAATTTCCTTCTCCTTTTTTTTAAGTCGGTTAAAAAGTGATTCACTTTACAAACAAAATTGGTCAAACGAAAATCGTGACCAATGCATTTTCTGTGCATGCATTTCATAAACGTGTACGAGCATTGATGCGTGTTGATGACGTCAGAGATGAGAATAAGTGTGTGTGATGTGAGCTGTGGTCTCTGCCTACACTGATGGGTAAAGTACTAAAAGTATGTATGTTTTTTATTACATTTGAGGAAAATTCATTCG
This sequence comes from Hyposmocoma kahamanoa, assembly GCF_003589595.1. Lineage (NCBI taxonomy): Eukaryota > Metazoa > Arthropoda > Insecta > Lepidoptera > Cosmopterigidae > Hyposmocoma > Hyposmocoma kahamanoa. The sequence goes on along the minus strand of NW_020654051.1, from coordinate 2,956,955 downwards.
AGATTCATAAAAAACGCGATTAGACAAAAACTACTACGAAATTAAACAAAAAATAATAATAATAACAAAATACAAAAGTACGTTATCGTCGCTAGTTACATGATGAGTCAAAGTGACGTTTTAAGACTTCTTTATTAACATAAGTCTATTTAGTTTAGGCGAGATACTGCTAGATGTCGTTGAACACTTTTTGTGTATTTTCCAAAACGCGCTATTAAACGCTAACAAAAATTTTATCACCTGGCGATTTACAATATTTGAATTGCAATTTGGACTCTGAAATAGCGGCTTTGGTATATAACTACTTAATTCAACTGGCGACCGTATTCATTACTCATCATCCATCCCCTTCATCACCAATGGAGGTAACTAACAGTTTGGTTGGAGAAAACTTTTTTACACAGATCCATTCTGTTTTATGATGATGTAAATAAACCATTTTCGATAGAAATAAAACTATTTTCTGATTTAAATCGTGTGTACTTGTTTATTCAAACAAACCGAAGTTTCGGGTTCTTAATTCTTGGTAACTAACTGAAAAAAAAAAAGAAAGAGTCAGCCGTGGCATAGATCGTAGTTTGAAATTTAAAAATAAATAACAAATTCTGGATTGTTAATACAATTTAAACTTTACCCTGTTGGCATATCGTTGATAGTTCAATACCTGTTAATGCCATTTACGACGTTTTGATATTATACCGAAATTTCAATCAACGTGCTGCCATCAAGACGACGAATTGGAGTTATTGGATTAGTTCTCCAAACAAGAAGCGACCATATTGCAGGGCTATACTTAACTTAAATTTTACTTTCGTTTCTTGCAACAAAAAACGATAAACAGAGAATTGAAAATTTATTAAATAAGATTTCCGATCATATGAAATACCACCACGGGTATCTTTTTTGGTGCGACCATCATTTTTGCATTCCAAAACAGCACAATAACGTATTTTAGAGAATTTGCACGAAAGAATGACACAACCATACCATACAAAGCGAAAATGGCGGACTGAGCTCAAGTAGGTCTTTCAAGACCTACAGTTGGCACGCGTCAGACCCTAACTAGCCACTTCTACTGTATTTATTGTTCTATGATCACGATTCTCTCGAAGCACAGTGGATTACACCGCTAGGTCGCGCGCTTGCGTTCCGTTTAGTCTCCATATACATGACTGGCTACGATATGTACATTTTTATTATCCTCTCTGTGTGTGTTATTTCCTTGTCCAATAGGTTCGCGGGCGGTCTGTAGGTTCAATAAAATTCGTTTATCATCTAGAGATTTTCACAATAATTCATTAGTAATGGAAGGTCTTTGTTAAGAAACATATTAAGTCTTAATAAATTTGATTTTTTTTCAGGTTGTTTTTAAATATTTTTAGGGCCAGAAATATTTTTAATAAGTAAATTCTAATTTTAAAGGACCATAACCCGTCTTACCGGTTGCTTTCTATATTTTTTACTCTACAAAGAAAGATACACATTTTTTTCAACCATTTTTTTTTTAACCGTGTGTCAAAATGTCAGCCCGGAGGCAGACAGAAGCGAGAGATACCATCAGATTACATACGTACTATAACGAACAGACGGACGGGTTTGTTATACATTTATAGTTATAATCAACTTAATTCCTTGCATTCGTGTTTCGATTCGAATGCTTTTGTTTTATGTGACCCTGGTATTTGTATTTTAATTGCGATTGAAGTTATAAAAAAAACTACTTACAAATAAATGAATGACTGGAGTTCAAATGCAATACAATAGAAGACAATACAAAACAATAAGAAACATGTCGTTTGAGTCAATGATTTGGCTACACAGGACTATAATGGACTACCACAACCTTCGCTGATATTCGGCCTAGTAAGTTTAGAACAAAATAGTTAACAAATACGTACCTCATACATGACTGAGCAAAACCACAATGAGAATTCTAAAACATTCTAGAACAACAACACTGGTACTAATTAAAATAAACCTGTATAACAACAATAAATATCATATATTAAACTCGTAAATTGTATGCTTACAAATTAACATAATGTTTTATTCAAGGTATTAATTAGGATTTAGTACCTGTAGCTGTGTTAGATCCTTGTGAAAGAGTTCATCCAGGGAAGTACTACCACCATACCTAATCTACCGCCTACACTAATATGTGCTTTACTGCGTTCTGATTTTGAAGGGTAAGAGTGCTGGTGAACTGGTACAGGCATGTGGGACTTGTCAACTTATATCTTAGACAATGACCCTAAATTCTTTGCGATTTAAAGCTCTGAGTGGCACTGCAACTGTTGAGGAGGCTAGTTTCTCGCTTGGCTAGATATATCTATAAATAAACAAAGATCTTATCCCCTACGGTCGGCAATGTATTTGTGAAACTTATACTTCGTATCAAATGTCTTTCTGTTGTGTTAACACCACCAACTCCTAACACAATTTCCGAAATTCCTGTTAAGCTGGTAACCCTTCCACTTTGCGTTCGAACTGGACTCTGTTCGTTCAGTCTCTTCCCATTACTCGGGTTATAACTAACTCATAAGTCAACGGAGCTATTCCCGTCCGCCCCGAGGGACCTTAATTACGAAGTGTCACTCGCCGACTCCCGCGCACATGTGGCTTTGTTTTTACGTTAATGAGAAACGGGGAACTTGCGATCAACGAGACAGTAGATACCTACTAAACAAGGAACTGTTTTGCTGTTAAAGTCGTTAAAGTAATATAAATAAACGGATTTCACTAAAAATGTGTAAGCAAAATCTTTAACAACGTTTCATCCTTCCTGATGCGAACGGCAAAAGAATGAAATACATGCCGGCGCATCTCTGTTTTCGAAAAGCTACAATTTAGGGCTATTCAAGGCTTACAGTGTATAACCATTTTGTAGGAAAACGCGTAACATAGTAGGCCACATCGTCTCTTAATAGTCGATACAACCTCAAATGGCTTTGATTGACTTCGCATTAGTGAGTGTTGAATTACTTTGGAAAATATATAGGTACATATATACTGTGTGAAAACACAATTCCTAAAAATTTTCACGATAGAAAAAACAAACTCACCTCAAAATTTTATAAGAAAACAGTTATAGTCAATAGGTACTTTACATATACCATTTCTTTTATATCAACTGAACTAAATAGGACACGTGTACTATACTGTATAGTAACATTTAAATGGCTTTGATTTCTTTTAAAAAAAAATCAAATCTGAAATAAAGCCAGTGTCCCTGCTGCTCGACCCAAGCAAAATAAACCGTATTAGTACGGGAAAAATTTGAATTCGAGCAGCGTAATATCACTACTATCATATACTATCGTATCATAACTAACCTAATCGACATTTTCAGCAAAATTTAGTTATTAGCATATCTAGGATCAGCGAAATTAGGTCTACAACCTTCTCTAATCGTTTTTTTATATATAATTTAGTTTCAGTTTTATTGTTAAGCAAAATCTAATATAATTTTTACTTACAAAAGATAACTTTAGGCTTAGAGGCCAATATCTCGAAAGCCACCGAAAATGCAAATGCGTTATTTAAGTCAAGGAGGGCAAATCAGGACTCCGATTCAGAACTCTTCGACATTTTAACCGAATCGTTCGATTGTATATCGTTCCTAAACGAAGGGCGCTTCTGACCTATTCAGAACATTCGAGTTAAACGTTCAATTCGGATTCGGATACGATATCGTCATCTAACAGCGCTTACGGAGTTAGTCGATGAAATAGATTATAAGAAAAACGAAAATCCTCCCAGTACATCAAGCTACACATTGACGTATCTTGTTCCGTTGCACTGTAGGCTATTTTCGAACAAAAATGTGTAGTCTGATGTGCCCTTGTCCGTACATTTTTAAGACTTTAAAGGCCTAAAATATAGGAATGCGTTTGTCTTGCATTAAAATAAATTAATAAAATTGAACAAAATCCAGACTTTATTTAAAATAATAAGATATTTCTATATTATATTCTTGCTTTGTAAACAATAGGACGTTCGATAACCGTGTTCTGAATAACGTTTGTAGCCTTTGCCGGTCGAGAAGTTCGAATAATCGTACGGGTGTGACGTCATTTCGGTTTGGTTTCGAATTCGACAGTTTGACGTTCGATTCGGGTGTTGTGAATAAAAATGAAATCAAATCGAATCGGTCGACAACTGAGTTATCGTAAATAATAATACATAATAAATAAATAACGCACACACTCAACATAGCCCCGCACTAGTGAAACCCTGTGTCGCGGGTGCCATGGACACACATATAGACAACCACAAATTACACCCAAACTCACGAGAGAAATAATTGTAGGCCATACAAATATTTCTCCCGGCCCGGGAATCGAACCGTGGGACCTCTGCGTGACAGTCCGGCATGGTAACCGTTCGGCCACGGAGGCAGTTGATCGTAAGGTTCAGAATCGACCCCCAAGTGAGTTTGCGGTCAAGCATTCGTCGAATATAATTTTTGTTTATAAACTTTGCTAAAAGTAGATCACAATAACTTGTGAGCGCAAGATATAGGGGCACCTTCCCTATCTTAATTCAAATATATGTATATATAAAAAAAACAGTTAATTGAACTCTATTATTTATGACTCATTTTCTAAATGGACTTTGGAGTGAAACTAATCTTAACCCTTACTGTGTATCCTGTAAAACCTGTCAATATTAATTATCTTTTTAATGATGCCTCTAGGGTTATTGTGCCATACAATAGTACCTATTAACGTAGATGCGTATATACTTTTTGTTTTATGTCATGAAGTTTCTAGAAGACCGAAAGACATCTCTTTTCTTGAGCCCATCTGCGATCGAACCATAAACAGACCCGTAAAATAAAATAAAATAAATAGAATTAAAATTTATTAATAACTTGCAAAGTTACAAAGAAAATAACCAAAACCGCTATAAAATCAAAATGATTTTATGTTGTCCAATGTTGCTTTCAATAACAAATCGACTTTCATATATTTTTTACAACATATTACAATAAATAAAAGTATAACTCTTAGGTTCACGGAACAGCACGCCCGTGCCGTTTCACGCTTATCCACCGAACATTCGTTTAATACAGCGCTTATTGTTATGTTCGCTCACTCGCTTCTGTTTATTGTTGAACCGAAAATGCTTACTGTTTACCAGCTATCGATGTTTAAAGTGAAATATTATATGTGATTTGAAGTACTATTAATGTATGTACATACACTTTTTATTAAAACTTGTGTTTGATGACTGGGGTTTTACCAGCGCACTTTAGCATCAAGCACATCGAGTGGGATCCCACTCTCAGTGTTTTATATCTCTGATTCTGATTTGTAATCTGGGCATAATAAATACTAATTTGTAGTTTCAGTAAAAGTACTGCTCTACGTGTTCACTTTTGTGCTAAAACATCTCACATTTAATAATAAAGTAACATGGTAATAGTTATACTTTTGGACATATTTCACCTTTAAATCTTCGAATTGAGGATTCACCACATTTATTCACACGGAAACGCCTTGAGCCAGTCAGAAAAACCGTTATGTCCATGCAGTAAGAGCGAAAAGGGGTTGCGCGAGATGCACAACGTCATTTTCGCTCTTATTACATTTTAATAAAGATTTTCCTGACCGGCACGGCTTATCGCCTCACTTATCGAATCTGTGTCAATAAGTGAGGCAACTCCCCTAAACGTAAAAAAAATAATCGTGTATCCTGGGGCTGGTTACCCAGGAGTCTAGCAACCTTTCCCCTCTGGAAAGCTAAATGTATTTTAGGCGGTAATAGCTGTACGCCTTCTAGTCACCGGAGGCTTCAACGAGACACATCGAAAAGTCTCTGACACAGTTACAATTTCTATACATTTAGTAGCAGTAGTGCTCCTTTGGGACTTGTCAAGTTATGTCTCAGGGTGACAGGCCCAGCGGCATGCCCCTCAAATTGAAGTGGTAGTGCAACTGTTATGGACAGGCGTGTCGTTTTAAACCAGGCGCACGACTTATTCGTCCCGTCACTTGATATTTAAAAAGAAACATACTCGTAGTGCATGGCGATGGCCAAATATTGACCATAATTTCATTAATTCTATAGATTTCTCCCGAAAAACATATCTTTGCTGCAAATTTACGATATTAATCACGATACTTGTCACCAGTGACGACAGAGAGTCTGTTTACGACCTCTTTGTCGGCGTTCGGCGTGCCCACACCGCCGTCGAACTCGCAGTACTCGCCGCTGCAGTTGGAGCTCGTCAACTGCAGCCAGAGAGTGCTCGTCACGGAAAAGTAAGTGTCATTAAAATGAAGCTGTTTTCTCAGATCTAAATCCCGTATGTTTCGGGTTCCTTCGAGGTCCCATGGCTGAATGTAAAGGGCTCAATGATTGCATTTTAAAAAAAACAACTATACGCGATTATCCGAACAAATGGACAGATATACACTTTATTGCTTACACACAAAAAAAAATTACTTCATTGAAAAAAAGAAAGTACATTTATTTGTTTACCACAAATTGCATAGGTAAGCAATATAAAATACTTGAAATGGTTTAGTTATTTTAACAATACTAGGGGTACTCATTAGTAAGGCAGATTTTCTTATAGAGAATGAGTAAGAAAGGGGTTGCCATTTTGTAAACAGATATTTAATTGTTAAATTCAGGCGTTACTTTTCGGAAATCCATATTAATAAAAATACAGGGTAAATGGTACTTGATTGCAAGTCTATGTTTAGGATGTACTTGGGATGATGCAATTTGTGGTTCACAGGGAGAGCAGCAAAATGGAGGAGGCGAAACTGGGCAAGTGCATGACGGAACAGCTATGCTGCCCGGACCAGAGGCAGATCATCGATGGACTCGGTATGATGCAGCCGCTCACCATCAAGACCGAGCAGGCCAAACGATCGTGCAATACCTGTCTTACTAACTCACCGAAAAAGGTTTGTTTCCATTTACTTTTAACGATTATTTTGTTTTAGCTATACATGGAAGCCGGGCTGACAATGGCGAACACGATTTATTTTTCATCTTAGTTATTTATTGATCGCTAAAGTCTAGCTTTGCAATATTTGCTGATTTGCGAGATGGTCCTTTACTACGTTTCTTGTACATGGATACAAAACCTTTCCGAGAAATTCACCCCAGGCTACGATTTTAATATTTTCGTTCTCATAGGTGATCCACACAGACGGTGGATGCAGTCGTACAAACCCAGTGACCTGGCTCGGCGTGACCGGCCAGAACGTTCAAGTGCAAGTGAAAAGAGAACCTCAACATCTGCACGTTTCGGAACTAGTGGCTGTCAAGCTGGAGCAGGCATCACCAGGGAACAAGCCTGAGCCACCTGCCATACCTGCTTCTTTGAATAATGGTTTGTTTAGTACTATGTAGTCCTGGTATATTGACTTTGATGTTGCTGATGGAGACTGCATCAAATAAAATAAAATAAATGTAGTTAAGTTGTATCGAAATACTTAGTGCATAATGTCCTGGTATTATATTTAGCCCATATTGTTATTCTAACTTTACGGAGGTAAAGTAGAAAACTGGCATGTTTTTGAAGACCAGACATAGAGGCTTAAACTTCACCTTCACTTGCCAAACGACATTTAACTCCGTCTTCCAATTCAATGATTTTTAGTTCAAGCTGGTTAATCAAAATCTTATAAATATTGACAATACATTAAATAATTTTGTTTTAATGCCTAGGATCAATTCCTGTTGGCATTGCGGTCGCTAGGCCAAAGGACAACCAACGCATGCACGACCTTGGTAAGTTTCCTTTATTTTTTTTTTACTGAGTTTTATAAAAGTAATACCAGGCCATCATAAAATAAAAGAAATCGAGAGAAAGACCTCGCAACTTTAGTACATAGAGAGCGATTTCTCAACACTTTAAAAAATTCGAATAGTTCCATTCACCTATACACTCACACATAAATATAATGTTCGCTATGTAGTGAGCGGTATAGGTATTGAGTGACCTCAAAACGGTATATCTCTTTGGCGCCGCAGTTCGCGGCAATCTCTCACCGTTTCTGCTGCCCTGGTAGCACTATGTATTTACTGTGATGCGCTTGGTAATGAAAAAAAAGTAAATTGAGCATCATCAGAGGTCGTCGATTGATTACTTGTCAATGAAATGACAATTTCGACTCTATTCCGCTGAAAACAAGTATTACTTTCCAAGTACAAAATACTATGTAGATAAGGCTATGTTTATTACAGGTTGCTCCACTTTCGCTTCAATAGCCAGTAACTAAACCTAACGTCGCTTTTTTGCGGTTTTTATTACCAATTATGAAAGGATAAAATTTTAGTTTTTAGGCCATTAAACTTGATGAAATATAGCCCAATCAACGCGTTTCGATTCGAAAGGAACGCGATCGGGTGGTGTAAATCAAACGTGTGGTAATTGATGGCTGTTGTCGTATCCGTTATTGGGATCACGTGATGACGACGACCGACCGACCGACGACGACGGTCCGACTCGCTCCGAACGAAATAGGGCAAAGTCGAAACAATTAAAAAAGTATCTAAATAGTTTTAAAAAGGGTATAATTATTTAAATATGTAGTTTAAATTGGCGTCATGTCCGTTGGACTCTAACAAAGGTTATTCTCAGTTTTTTAAAAGCATTTGTTTTTTTTTGTGACCTATGCAATATTACAAAATATTCAAGTTGAGTTTTATGATGGCAAGTTTTTCATAGTTCTTAATCATTCTAAATCCCACACGCCATCTTATGTTATTATAAATTTGAACTAAACAGTTTAGTTATTTATCCATTCGTATTTTCGAGTTAAATGAATTCGGGTATGCGGTAAAATGATTTGTATCTATGAATTTATAATGTTGTGTTTGAGAAATTGAACTATTTAGAGTTTATTTATTTTACAATCACACTTTTTGCGTAGTTGTAGAATTTTCATAACTAAAAATTACGTTTGCATAATTTATTGTCATTTTTAAATTTGTTATGACACAAATGTTTTTTTTTCTGGGATACATTCCGATCTTCCTTCGAATATTTGTTTTCTGAAAGTAAAGATGTCAAATAAATTTTGTGTCAGCGTTAGTCGGTGAAAACAAAACCAAACGCATTTTCTTAAAACGTATCTGAATTATCAAATACGGCTAGAAGGCTCGTTCAAATCAACTTCAACCGTTTAGCTACTGTCCAGGAGCTTGCGTGCTGCACCACACTTACAAACGCCAATTAAATTTCTAATGCTTTAGTATTTACATTGTGAGTATCTTGACTTTGAAATATGAATGAGAAATCATTTTCATTTCGAATACTTAACTTTTTTAAATTATAATTTCTTGATAGATATTTTTACGATGACACGGACACCGTAAATAAGCAAATATATGTAGGACTAGCTGGTGCCCGCGACTTCGTCTGCATAAGAGCCTACTGTACTATAGGTAGTAATTTTCTTAGTTTTATGGTTTTTCATACAAAATTGTGTCCCCTATTTCATCCTTTTTAACCGACGTTATAAAAATGGAAGAGGTTATACGTTCGGCTGTATGTATGATCAGATATCGCCGCCAATTGTGGACCGATTTAGAAAATCTTTCTTTTGTTTGAAAGGGTATACTCTCGAGGTGGTCCCAGATGCTGTTCTGGGTTCGTTTTGGCTATCACAAATTACTAATTATTTTTCACAAATGAAAATCGACTTTTCACTTGAAACAATACGTGTAATCAACAAATCACCGTAACCATGACAACCAGAGAAGAAAAAATAAAACGTACAAAGGAGTCCGTAACAGACCCATTGTCACCAAGAAGTCAGAACCTGATGAGGGGATCCCATGGAAATTGAAAAAAGCCGTTAAGCAAATGGGTCGGTTTTCTTTTCAACGAAAAAGTTACAATTATTAAGTATTACTTTTACGACAAAAAGCAGCCTGCGTCCTTCTTAAAGGTCACATCTATCTCTAACCCAAAATGATGAATTTTGGGTTAGAGATAGATGTGACCTAGATATATACTGATATACTGGTTCAGTGGTTTAGGCATGAAAACGGAACGGACAGAGACTTTCACACTTATAATATTAGTGGCACCGGGCAAGCAAAGCATATAGCTCGTAGAATTGACGGCCGTTGGGGCAGAAAGGTTCTCGAATAGAGATTACGAAACGGAAGGCGTTCAGTGGTACGGCCCCCTACTAGATGGACGGATGGCGTGATAAGGGCCGCGAATAACCGATGGATGCACGTCGCATCCGACTGGCTAGTCTGGCAATCTTTGGGGAGGCCTATGTTGAGCAGTGGATGTCTACCGGCGGATATGATGATGATCATATGTTGACGCAACGGGTAGTAGGCGAATTAGAGATTGTATTAAAGCTGAAATTAATAAGCATACAGGTAGATCAATCTTTTGCCTATCTTCTAGCTATAAGAACCTCAGAGTATTTCCTTTGTTGGTTTCTACACAAGAGCATTGTGAGTTGGAGAATGAAGGATCAAAAATTTGAACACAAAATGTCTATTAAACTGTACTGATAATTAGCAGTAGGTCAGTGGGAGAATGGTTGCGACTCAATCGCGAGATTGACGGTTCGAATGCCTTTGGCTGGATGCATCTACGACTTTAAAAAGTTACGTACATTTGAGAACATTTAGTAGCAAACCTCTTAGTTATTATGGACAAAAACATTGTGATGAAACCTGTGTGTTTCTTTCCGAAACAGAATACTCAGGCATAATTCTATCATAAGTAGATTCTCCTGAAAATGCCAAACAAAATATTCCATATAATGTGTTCTGGAGTTTCGACGCATAAAATATTTGATTGTATTGTATAAAATATGTATCCTTTCACATAATTAAGCGAATGAACACTGTGTAGTTGAAAAATCAATAAAAAGTTATCTATATACGTTGCGACAGCAGCAATATTATGACAAGAAAGTCGAAAACTCAATGCACAGAATCTTATAACAGACACATAGAAGAATTTCGTCGACTACGTTAATGCGACCTGTAGCTCAGATGGAAGAGCGACGGGGACGGAATCCCGCAGGATTAAAATTTTTCTTTTTGTTCTTTTTTTTAGAATCATTTATTCCATAGGTAAAATAAATCTACACTTGAAAGTGTCATATTTAAGCTACTCCTCGTTCACTACACTGACTTCCCTGAGAAGAACGAGCAAGAAACACTAGGGATTGCTCTTTTCAAATAAACTTAAATGCTATGGAATACACTTTGAATCAAATTTGTGTGGATTCTGGAGCCACGTCGTCTTTCCATACATCTTTATCTAACACGTAGTCTTCAATTTTGTAATATGACTTTTCAATCAAAATATTTTTAATGTAGTTTTTGAACATAGGAAATGATAATCTTAATATATGCTCCGTTCAATCATTGTATTTAATAATTATAGCAAACTAGTGGAGCTATTTGTCAATTATAAAAACAACTCAATAAGAAAATAGTTATTTGATATGGCAAGACTGCAAAGTTGTCGTTTGACTCGAGTGCTTGAGGGGTTCAAAAACAGAATCCTGAGCGTAGCGAGGGTTTTAAAGCACGAGACGCAAAACAACTTTGCTGCCGAGGGAAACACACAACTTTTCACCTCACTATAGCGAGGAAAATCTTAGATGAAAGAAAAACAGTTATACTATAACAAATCATTTTTAATAAACAAAATTAGTTATCGTTGTCAATTTCGATGCAAACAATAATAATAAGAATAAAATATCCCAAAGGATTTATATTACATGAATAATGTACGACGAATCGCATAGTTGAACGTGTCATTATGTTTTTTTTTTCATCGAAACAAAATGTTAGGTGCACCACAGTCCATCGTCAAGCTCGAATTTCAAAAACCTTTTCCACGCTAGCGCGGAAGAAACGCTTTTGCGCGCAGATTTCTAATGAGAAAGAAAGCCTTTACGAGCTAGTGCGGTGAAAAGAATATTTATAATTTTTTTTTTTGCAGTGGCAATTTATGTCTATTTACATTCCGTTCTCCGATTGGTTTCCACAGAAGTGCCTTACACCGAAGGTATTTTTTCTTACAAAATCGCCCTTTAAAATGTTTGGAAAGACCTTATAGATATACCACAGTTTATGTCGAATAATGCTTATTATAAAATGTAGTATATAAATACTATACCTACATGAGTTGCCAGCCCGGCCTGTAACATCTGATTAGCATATAATTGTCGGATATGCGCAGTTTTATGCTATAAATCTCATTTGCAAAGGCTACGCATATTGTGGACGAGCTGTAACGTAATGATGTTACCAAAGTAACTAGTATTATAATATTTTATTTATAAATAAACTGGACTCTTTTCATCAGTCATACATGTGTATAAGAAACACATCATGAACTTATGAATTATGATAATCTTTGATTTTTAAAAAGGTCTTAAGTTTATGGAGTTCTTAGGTTTTCGCGGTTGTTACATATAGGAAATGAAACTATTTTTCCGGATTTAAACCGCGTATATTTGTTTTTTCAAACAAACCACCGTTTCGGGCCCTTTACAAGCCCCATGGTCACGGTTGACTGAGGTGGTACAGTCATCAACCAGTTTTGTCTAATATTTAATTGTACTGTAGACGCAATTTAAATCCAGAAGAATAGTTTCATGTCCTAGGACTTAAGTTTATTGCTGTGTTGATGTTACTTTTACACGACGCAAAATGTATTCTCATGAGAGCTTCTTCTAGTTTTTTTTTTTAATTGTTGTTATACAATAATAAAATTAAACGTGCGCTAGTGTAGTGAGGTGCTACTCTATGTATACGTGCGGGGGTGAAGGGCGGTAGAAGGGCGACATATTTTACAAGGCTTAGCGGGATCATTGGGTTACTTTAGTTAGCTCGGTTAGCTTAGTTCGAGATTTGTACCGAAGTACGAAAAGATGCCTCAACTACGTGAGCTAAGCTTCGCTTCGTTCGCGGTGTAACCTGACCTTTAGCCCCTAGAGCGTAAAATAAACACTTACCCCAAACATATTACACATTTACTTACTTTACGATTGATTTTTTAAGATTACTTTTTAATTCCACGTATTCTGCTTTAACCCACATACAGTCCACTGTTGGGCCACAGGTTTCTCATCAGAGGGTTTTGACAACAACTAATATTTTTAAACATGTCTTATATTTACGGTTATCACGCTGGGCTGCCACGCAGAGGTCCCGGGTTCGATTCTTGGGAGAAATATTTGAATGGCCTAAATTTTTTCTCTCGTGGGTTGGGTGTAATTTGTAGTTGTTTATGTGTGTGTCCATGGCACCCGCGATACTGGGTCTCCTATAATATACTATTTATTTATTATAGTATTTGTGCTACGCTAAAATATTTTAAAATTTAAATATCATTACAAAAAACAATTCTAATTGTATATTTTTTATTTCAATCGCATTTTTGTTCTGATACCAAGTGACAGGTCGAACAAGTGCGCCTGGTGTTAAGCAACAGGCCTGTCCATAGCAGTTTCAGTGCCACTCAGAGCTTTAAATCGTAAATATCTGAGGGCTCTCCCACTGCGCCTGTCACCGTGAGACATAAGTTGACAAGTCTCATATGCCATTCTCATTCACCAGCACTCTTACCCTTCAAAATCAGAACGCTATAATGCTCACATTACTGCTTGGCGGCAGAAAGAGGTAAGGTGGCAGTACTTCTCTGGACGAACTCTTTCACAAGGAACTCTAATGCTATTAAGTAATTGTGTTTATTTTAATCACCTTTTCTCATAATTTTCCCGCCAACAAACTTGGCGCATTAAAAAAAGTAATAAAAAAAAATATTTTCAGACAAATAAGTCCATAGCATATTAGTTACAAAACCTTAAGAAGTATGTTAGTAACATGTACGTTAAAAAACAAAAAATATGAATTTAATGATATACGGATACAATGTCTTTATAGTAATAACAATAATAATAACAATATTAATACTACTGTTTGAGGCCATGGGAGATGCGAGAGTCTAAAATAGATGTCCGAAATAATAATAATAATAATAAATTTTTCAATTCATTTATTTTTTTATACCTATTTTATAATTTAAAATTTAATTGTAAGCAAACAAGGAGTGAGTGTATCTCGGATGAAGAAGTGCGCATAAGGGATTAAGCTAGTTGGTAGTGGCCGATCTATCGAACTACAAATTTTCTAACATGTAGATCGATATATCGACCACATTATAGATTTAACATTATAGGTTTTTGTTTGACCGGTATACTAAGTACATATACTAGTTACGGTACCGAGTATGTACTCCTCACTAATACCTAGTATAACTAAAGTGTATAAATTAAATGTCAGCTTATGCGAGGAACAGGAAAACCGCAATTATACCGATACGGCTCAATGGTTCCAAGCTCCATTTAAATATTATGTAGTTAGATGTGTTGGGCCATTGTATTAGCCATTTTCAATATTATATTTTAATAATATGCATTATCTATTCGTGATGATATCTCGATGTTTGGAAAGGCTCATAATAATCGAAGGCGTGTAAGGACCTGATACCGCATTGAACCATCATAGCTGAAACTATTTTTCCGGATTTAAATCGCGTATATTTGTTTTTTCAAACAAACCGACATTTCGGGCCCTTTCCACGAGTCCCATGGTCACGGTTGACTGAGGTGGTACAGTCTTCAACCAGTTATGTCTAATAATAATGCAAACCACCCTATTTTTTTTTCACTATTGTAACTATAGTTATTAATTAAATACCTTATTTTTAATTTTACAAAGAAAACATTCCAATTTACGCTACATTAAGTTTTACAAATTATTTTATTGAATGAATTTTTATTAAGTTCAATTTATCATTAATTAATAATAGAAATTAGAATAAACTAAAACATATTAATTAGTACAGTAGTCTTATGTCTGTTTGGGATTTTTCATCAGAGGAAATACTGGATCCCAAACTGGTGGTACGGAGAAACAATCTTCCCTGTTGAAATTAGGATATTTTTTTTAATTTCAATGGCCTCTGATTCAAGGGGCAATGTATACTTTTCTATAACAAGATTTCTGTTGATACTCATTTGCCATTTACGAGGTTTAACACTATAGTAAATCAAAAACCGTAATCTGAAGGTTTATTATGACATTTTTTGCGTACTTGTCTTACTTATTATTAATAAGTATACAATACGTTTGCATGTCTCATGTCTAAAGCAATTCCTATGTTAAGTCTTCTATTGAATGTCAAGATGTTTGGCCACCATGATATTCAATTATTTTTTGTGAAATTACTCCACAGTTTGTTATAATTATTAGTACAAACATCGAACACTTAGAAATAATTCCTTCGATCCGGTCGGATTCGAACCGACGTCTTCTAGCAAACCGTGCCAGACGCTACTAAGTAAGCCACGTAACTAACCAGCGGCCCTTACAATATTTTCTATGTGCTTGTTGTCGGATCTTTGTATCTGGTTTGTAACGACTTTTTAGCCCTAGCGTTATCTATGTGAAATCTATGAAAATATTTCGTCAATCGTCATTCGGATCGAAGGAGTTTTTTCTAAGAATCATCGCACTGTAAATCACCTAAATTCCTTTGCTCTTGTGTACAAAAAGAAAATTAAAAATTGCTAGAAAAAATGTCATTTAGGATCGCTGCTTAATCAAATACCATCCTTTGCCTTTATGCTCTGTATACGAAAGTATAAATATTTTTAGAAATTAATAATTTACTGAGCGAAAGTTGTCCTATGTGTTATTTAATATAAAAACTATTATTTTCTAGCAGCTAACGTAAAAAAACACTTCTAATACTGTTGTTGAACACATTTAGTGCTCACGTTTAAATAATAGCTTTACACCCCTATTGATTGATAAATAGGGAGGTGGGTCGAATATTCGATATTCAGAATATTCGGCAAGTTTACCGAACATTCATATTCGGCAGTCTAGTAGGTAATAATGCCAAACTTTCTACCGAACATACTTAATTAAACATTAATTCGAATTGTTGTACAAGTTTTTTTTGTAAATTGTTTAATTCTTTGATATATACATAAAGTACAAACAAAGAATTACAATTACTGAAAATATAAAAATGACAAGTATGAAAATAAATCGTTTATTTATTTTAATGATATTCACAACACGCACTGCTTGTTATTTTGCGATTCGGGACACAGCGCGTCAAATTTACTGAACTATTCGGTTGAATACTCGTTCCGGTAAACTTGTTACCGAAGATTCGGCCGACTATTCGTATTCAATAAAATCTCGATTCGGCACATCACTGTAGGTACCTACTTTTAAACTTAACAAAGATGCTTTCAAAATTTAAACACCGGTATCGCCTATAGTACACTACTTATTTTTGCGTTTTGTCGCATATATTGGTGGTGACCAATATATACGACAAAACGCAAAAATTTGTAAAATAATATATTGAACGCTATATATTTTGGGAATAGTGGAAAATCAATAAATAACTACAAACGTTAAGACATTACATTTGTGACAAAAAATAAAAGAAAGGGTCCATTTTTTACATTAAATGTACTTTTTTTGCAGCAGACATAATTATATCTATTTCGATTGTTTTGGACAGAAGTGCGTTATTTATGTAATACCTCCTAATTGTAGAAACTATTCGTCATAATTTGAAATGAAAACGAACGCGTAGTGACTAGCATGGCGTATAATCGTTAGTTATGTCAATATTCCAATTAGCCTTTATTGCTCATTATTCCCCGAGGGGCGAGCAGGTGTTCTCGATTCGTTATCGTGACAAAATCGATTAATTTCATCGATTACGTTTTTTGAAAAGCCGCAATGTGTTTGAATTAAATCAAACGGTTTCTGCACATTCTTGTTCAGCTTTGCACATTGTGACAAATATTTCCATGCTGCTTATCCGGGAAAAAATATAAAATTTATGTTTAAAATACTTTAATTTTTCAAAAATTAAACTTTTCTTTCGGAAGTTCGTTTTTGGTTTTGCACGCCCTCTCCACTTATTCCATCCCCATTTATTATTTTTTGTATGCCTCGTGATCAATGTGCGCAGTAAAGTGTATTTTCGTCGATACTATTTTCAGAGACCTTCACTTTTCCAAAAAGTCTTTGGTGATCAACTTATCCTTTCATGTTACCCTATATAAGTTTGTTGGGAAACAAGTATCTCAGTACGGCTTTTCGAATGTTGTTGTTTGTTGTTATTGTTTACCGTGTACGGTTTCTTGTGCCATGTTTTGTAAATTTCATTAACATTGTGCATATATCATTGCAGAAATTTATTAAAACGGCGATCGTTTGTTAGATTTGCAAATGAGCCCATTGTAAATGACGAGCAGGTGCTTCTGATTTGTAAACAAATGTTACATTGGATATTATACTATTTCCATGTCATACATGAAATGTTTGATAGGATTCGTGTTTCAAAATACGAAATAATGTCGTCGTATTTAGGGAATTTGTTTGTGCCATATAATAGAGTTGTTATTTTCACATCACATCATATTTGTTAACATTTAACAAACAACTGTTTGACTTTATGCTGTCCTGGTACAACGGTGACACAGATAACTGTCTAATATTATTTGTTTCACTTGGTTTCACTGGTTTTTTTTACGGTTTAGTACGGATGTGGTATTTTTAACAAACATACATAGTGTATTTTGCTAAGTCATTTGCGGTTTAATTTCTTTCTTCGAGGACTTGCACAAGATAATTATTATTTTTAATTTCCCCTACTTATAGAGTGACACTATATTTCGTTCAAACAAGATTCCACTTTTATATGAAGACCCAGAACCCACCTTTTCGAAAATTGTTTGTCGCGTTTGTTCTGGATTCGTGTGTCCAGATTGTATTCTAAACGCAAAAATCGATTCATATACCACCCTAAATCTCCCCTTCATACATCAACCACGCCATGCAATGATCACATCGTTATTTTATTATAATCAATCGACCTATACGAAAAATATCTTCACCGTTACAAAATAAAGTTGACTTTCAACTACCAGAGCAACATCAAACCGGAGAGTACTCACTAGTATTTCGTAATTATAACACATTGCGGAACGAATCGCTTTGTAAATACAAAAATAACACTTATCAATTCGAAATAGAGTTTACTATTCCGTGTTATTGATCAAAGTATAACGATACAAAAGCAAATAATGTGGACAAGAGATAATAACGCAGCAAGTGGTCCCAACATGTGGGTTTCGACGGAAATAATATATATTTTTTGATTTATTCGGCGCTAGGGCCGCTGGAATAAGAGCGAGTCAACACTTTTATGTTTACAGCTCGGATGGATTCTGGGAAACGTTCATTAGTTTACGGACTCGGTTGGCGGAGTCAAGGATATTTGAACGCCGCAACCGCGAAACGCTGCGCAAGATTCATTGGTTTAGATCGCGATATCCAATGTTTTCATAGAATTGTTTGTAAAAACTTGTCCATGTTTCAAGTACGTGTAAAAATAAACATTCCGGAATCTACTTTATTTTAATATGTAGATAAATAGCTTGTTTTCGCAAGTGACAGGATAATAAACAAAGTTCAAATTAAAATTTCCACGTGCGAAAATAATGTAATTTATCACGTGTTAGTTTGGATTATTTATACCGAGATACTAAGTTTATAGCGAATGGTTATATTCTAAAATCTCTATCATTGCAGACATGTGTTCGGATGAGTAACACATCAGACTTTTATATAATCACTAACCCATATCCCACTGTTGGTCACGGGTCTCATGTTTAGAACACAGTTCGCCACGCTCATCCAACCGGGCTGGGGACTTAACACGTTATCCAAGGGTTGTGAACCGTCTTCAACATGTAGGTTTCATCACGACGTTTTCCTGATGCTAAACATTCCCAAATATACATTACTTAGGAATTAAAGTCATAAATTGGTATGTACTTATTGCAACAGGGAACTGTCTATTGAAGAGCTATTGCTCTCACACTAGTTTACCAACGCACAATGTGACAAATCCGAAATATATTCTCATAGTAATGAAGGAACCACTTGAAATCGGTAAACTGTTTTAACACTACTGCTCATTCTTAAGCGTAGACGAGAAAACCAAATTTGGTTTTCTCATCCGTGTTCGTTCTAGTAGAAAAACGAGTAAGAGACTCGAGAAACTTCTGCTTAATAATAATAATATAGTAGTTTATATGACTGTTACATAATCAAAGACTTTATCTACTCACATATTGTAAGCTCTCTGTGACTGGCGAAATGGCAGCAAATAAAAAATTTTCTCACGCATGTCACACAACCGTAGTTTTTATTTTTGATTCATAGACAAACTAGAATCGGCCCCAACTATCATATCGCTCGATATCAAGTAACGTGTGAAATTGTCAAAACTGCTTGCTATTGACATTTCTTTTCGAATAAAACTTCATCTCGACTGAAATTAGAATTGAGGTCCAATCAAATTGTTTTGTTTTTCAGAGATGTTCGGAATTTGAATGTATTATTAACATCGAATACTGTCGAATACAATAACATTTTCACAGTTAAGGAATTTGTTCTAACAAAACAGTTTACCTTTATGCTGGTCGTAATTTTCGGTTTTTGAACACATTATAGAGAGTTTATGATATGTAGATAAAATCGTTTATTACAAAAAAATACATTTGGCTACAAATTCAAAGTCCGCCAAACTGCAGAGCAATTTATTGGTGGAGACGCACTCTCATCATAAGCAATAAACCTATATATATATATATATATATAATAATCTACCTATCGTACGTCATCAAATACACTCACATAGATATATCAGAATCAACAGTATAAAGCTTAGTCGTCTGAGATTTGTGATAACAATTTCTTTTTAGCTTTCTTTTAAAAGGTTAATTTAGTAAATATTGACTGAATGTCTGTCTCTTCACCGAAGTTAATTTAAAATTACCAAATTTTAATTCCGTGCCATCCATTTTTCTTTTCAATCGTAAATATACCTCATGTCTATTTTATATTGGCCGGCGCGCCGTGCGGTGCGGCTCCGTGCACTGGGCACACGGCATATTTCTAATCACAGCGATGGCGGCGGTGCCGGTGGTTCGGCCCGTCACAAACATTTGGCGCGGTTCCCATGCGACCCCCAGGGCTGCGCAGCACTACGCGTGGTTATTTTCGTATATTTTCTTAGATATGCTCTCCTGGTTTATTTAATCCTGTCACATGTCTCTTTCTCGCAAATGAAGAAGAGATAAACTGAAGTTAAATTTAGTTTAATCTAACCAAAGCGCGTTCGTCTGTATCACATTAAATAAAAGTAAACTAAATTTATGTTTAGTGCATCTGTCTCTTTTATTATCGGTAAGAAAAGGCGTCTGTCCATAAACTTGTATTATTACATCCAAATTTATACATACCTGTCAGAATATGACAGCTCTGAAGTAAAAGCGCGTCTTTTTTGAAAATGGAAGAGACAGATATAATGAACTTAAATCGAATCTAGTTCGACGTTGTTATTTCTAGTATGTTAAATCTCTTGTTAATCTGTTTTGTTGCGTAAGTATCTCGGTGTACTGTGTTGTTTATATGAAGAAATGACTAATTCCTAGATGGCGTCTTATACTTGTTTTTCCTTGAAACTGTCTAAAGAGTATAAAAATATATTTTGTTGAAATTAATTCTCTAAGAATGTACATGTCACGACCACGTTCGCTTTGACACTCAAGGTTTAAAAACTCGGCTCTATGCCACGTATGATAACTACGGTCCAAAGCTCAAAATGCTAAGCCTGACATACTCTTGATTCTTCAGTTACCACATGGTTGGAACCTAATTGAAATTAGTTACAAAGACATGTCGATAGACCTTTCCAGCCATCTTTACGGACTTTACTGTCCTATACCCTATTAAAAAAATACAAGGTCATTTGATTCTATAAACAGTGCACAATTAATTACAAACAATGGACGACTCGTAATATCGGAGTTAGGGCAACCCTGGTACAAGCGCAAGGCATCGCGACCCCCGAGGCTTTAAGAGCAGACCCCTCGCATACCATTCGTCCCCACTGGACTGGATCCCTGGTACTAGCAGTGACATTTCTATCGGTCCATTTCGTATTCGTACCTCTTGAAATTAACAGAATAGTTGGAAATTAGACGTTCGATAAAGTGAAGCGTAAACTGACGATGACGTAATGAGTCTATGGAGCATAATTTTCTACGAAGTAGAAAATTTTTATTCGGATGCGTTATCTTCTACAATTAGATACTACCAAGTAATGTAGAAATATCCACTACTTAAAGAAACATGCCAAGGCAATTTTACTTTCGATTTTACCGTTTTATCAATATTACTAGTAAAGGCAACATTGTTGTACGAATAGATTTTCGATAAAATCCTTTTCACTCGATTGTAGTGTCGAAAATTCGCGCCGCCATAAAGTTTTCAATTTAGCAAATGCATGGCTAAAATTACGAACAAAATCACCGGTTCCCTCTCAACGTTGAGCAGACAATTTTCAACTGTATGTTTTAGTGTTAAGGTTAAATTTATCGCGCTGTTTTAGTTATAGGGGTGCTTTTAACAAGGGTTTGTAGTGTTCCTCCCTCGTTGGAGTGTTTGCACAAAAAATGTTGTTGACTCTGCTATTAGAGAACTCGTGTTTTTTATGCTTTATTTGCATTATTAATTGTAGTTTTTAGATAACGGGTGAAATATGCGTAAAAAGAATTATTTGTTGAACAATTGTTGGGTTGGATTTTCTTGATTTATTTTCAATCATAAAGGTAAATACAGGCAAGTGAATTCTATATAGATTTCAGTTTCCTACGTATACTTGGTACTTGGTGTAACGGACTGGTGTACCTACGTATAATAAATATCCTTCAATATCATGCAATTTAATCAAAATAATTATTTGGCTGTGGATTTTGCTTTCTACTTTGTTTTTTATAAAAAAAGAAAACAACAAAACGTAACGTAATAGTATAATTTTGCCGAAATCACTTCTATGTATATAAAATGTATTTATCGATAAGTCGACTCCGCTGGCGTGTTTCTTTGGAATGTCACTATCGCAGGGTACGTGTCCGATAGACGACCGACAGTGTTCGAATAACCATCTGCCTTCTCTGTTGCCCTGGTACCTTTTTGTATAACACTGTCACTTTCAAAACCCTGATTATTTATTATTTAAATAAATTCCTTCAACTATTTGCCGATGAGTTTCATCTTTATTGTGCTTAAATTAAAAGCTATGTTTCATTATTAGTCTTAAGCTCGTTTAGGGGTTTTTGTTTTTTAACTCTTCGAGCATACAAATTCGAATTTCATTCATTCCATTGTTTTTTAAATGACTTTTCGAACTTAACATAAACTACGTTTTTTATATATATTTTTTAATTTATAACATCAAGTGACGGGACTTACAAGTAGTGCGCCTGATGGTAAGTTACACGCCTGTCCATGACATTTACTTACAGTGCCACTCAGAGCTTTAAATTGCAAATATCTGAGGGGCACTGCCACTGCGCCCGCACCCTGAGACATAAGTTGACAAGTCCCATGTGCTTGTAATTTCACGAGCACCTTTAGGTACCCTTCAAAATCGGAACACAGTAATGCTGACATTACTGCTTGGCCACAGAAGTAAGGTGGCAGTACTACCTTGGACGAACTCTTTCACAAGGAGCTCTTCTGCTACGTATTTATTTAATCGTATCTACGTGCAAGGAATGATGCGTGTAAGCTGATAATTGTTTTTGTTGAATACTGTTGCTATTTAAAAATAATGTGCCTTTGATTTTAAGGTAATTTTAGTTCGTGATAGGAATATCAAGCTTCGATAGCTATTCCCTATAATGACCGGTGTTCCATTAGCGCTAACTACCGGTTAGAGACTAGACGCGCCGACGGAACGACAGTCTATTTACGATACGGCTCACTACGCTGACCATGCAACCAGACGTGAGGTTATTTTAATAGAAACAGGGACACTATCAACTGGCCTAGATTTCATTGTGAAAAATATCCAAAAACTTCGTCGGTACCAATCGAAATGTCGCGCGATGCAATCTGTATTTAATTAAACTTTACGACAAAATCGATTAGTTATCAGTTCAATTATTAATGGTCCTGAAATATTGGATAAGCCAAGTTTTCTGCGTGAAAATTTGTTTTATTTCTTTTGGTCGGAAAATCCTATGTGTATCCGGGTCATTGTCCGTCGGATAAACCCTTTTCTTCAGCGCGCGTGATACTAGGCGAACAGCGGCCACGAGGAGGTTCGGCGAAGCGCCAGGCGACTGGCGTGCCCTAAGTGCGAGTGAGATAGATGTATGCGTGGAATGCAGGCGCTGGAACGTGACGCCATCGGTGAAGGTCAACTGATAGAGGCGTAGAGTAGTGTAAATACAGACTAAACATTAACGAGCCAATATGACTAATAATGTTATTTTGTAAATTAAATTATTTATGTATGAATGAATAATTAAATGTAAGTAAAGTAGAAGATATGAAGTATAATCAAAATTGTATTAAGAAGAATAATAAATAATTTATCGATAGACTAAAGCCAACAAAAATTATAAAAGTTAAACAAATACTAAAATCGATATGAGTATCCGCAAAAGTTTGTAAAAATACATAACTGTAATGTTCATAATCACCAGATATTTATAGAGATTGTTTACCAAGGTGGCGGTGTCTTACTCTTAAAGTACTCTGTGCATATACTACTGGCCGACAGAGACAACGCTCTATGAAAGAAAGAGACAGTGATACCAGCACGTGCTTCCTTTCATAATCTTCTTTTTGCCTCCTCGCGCCCGCTGCCGCTCCGATATTACATCTCATTGTGGGAATTTGTTTCGTGAGAAAATAAATTGTTTTTTTTGGATTTTATCTTTTTTTATTTTAAATGCAAATTCGGCCAGAAGTTTATTCATTTATTTTATTTTAATGTATTTAATTAAGTGTTTAAAATTTATGTGTGCGATTATTGCCAACTTTTTTTCTTGCTTTTTATTTTGTCAGTCATTTAAATAATTTACCAGACGTAGTAAACAGTGTCTTTCTTCAATAACTCGAAGAAGAAATTTAGTAAACATATTTTCTCCAATTCAATAAATATCTGATCTAGTTTTGTTTTTAGGTTTCACACATGTCACAAAGCACAACATCGCGTGATTTCATTGTAAGCAAAAATACTCAGTCATGGCGTGTCTAAGAAAGAATTTAACAAATTTTACGCAACAGTAATTTACATTGTGAGTAAGAACGATTACAATGGTAACCTTAACATTTAGCAAAAAAATTATTTGTATTTGAAAAGGTTACCAGATTTCCAAAACCTACTCAAGATTTACAGGTACGTGTAAATCTTGAGTAGGTTTGGAAATTTGGTATGAAAGATCAAGAGATGAGATCATGCGAAGTTTAATAGTGTCAGAGAGCGGCATAGGTATAGAACAAGTAAGAAAAGCTCCTATCTCGCTTTAATCTTAGATTATGTTTTGACCTAATGGTAAAGGCGTCTAAAATAACTCACCAGTTCGGTGCCAGGTCGGATGTCACGAGAATCTAGAGAATCTCTGAGGATTTTTTTATAAGAAACAAGTTCGTTAGTTATAAGTGATATCGTTAAAAATCCACTTTCCACGAGCGTTAGGAATAATTAAACTAAGAATTGGAAAAATAGATTAGCTAGCTATAAGCGTAAAAAGACGCAGAATCTGGTATACGATCTCTCCAGTACACTAACCGAGCGAGAACAATGCAGAGATAAAACTACTGATTTCTTTTTCGGGAGAAGAAAAAAGGGGACAGTTTTGTTTTCTTCACTTAATCAATTGCAATTTGTGAATATCATTGCATTTAAAAAACGACCTCAGTCCTTTCGTGTTTATAATTCTCAGTCTATTCTGTTTTCCTAATGAGTAGAGTACCATTAGAGTGTACGAGTAGTACACATGAAACAGATAGATTTATGTCCACAAAGTCAATAGCTGGAAAATGAAGATGTGAACGAGGAAGATACACGTGTGCCAAGAATTTGGCTGTCCACTTTGACCTTCAAGATATCCTGATTCTAGATTTTGATGTTTGGAGCAATCATTAATGTATTATTCGCTTTGGCGCTTGCATATTTATTAACGTATTTTCTGCAGTATCTTTTGAGACAATTGCCTATTACAATAAAAAAAAAGGTTAGGAATGGAAGCTTAATATTTCGGTAATAAAAAAAGATAAAATGAAGGCGGCAAAAAACATTGGAGGCTCGCCGGCCTAATTTCTTAAAAACATTACGAAAATCGCATCCAGAGATTTTTGTGTTCACAAATGACGATGATAATCGATTATGATTTTGGGTACACTTTGATTTATTTGTAAAGATTTTAAAATATATTCGAGTGGTCAAACGACACGTTCATTAGGATCAGGGTAAAAGTATCAATCAATAAGACTGATCGAAAACAGCTTGGAAAAATTTTGCCGCAAAAATTATTTGTTTTAGAACAGCACAGAATCTAATCCATTGATCTAGTTGTTACATTTAGCTAGAAAGGCTAGTTATGTTCTCGTTGGAGTAATAGAGTCATTTACTCGGCTATACCTGGAGTATTTATACCTAGAGGTATTGTAGCAATCAATAAATTTATTATATAATTTATCGAATTCTCTAAATTCACATTGAATCGATTGTGTTTTGTCATTTGAAATATCTTTTTTCCTAAGTGTTTGATGTTTTATGAGACCGTAAACCTGATTCAAAGGTCAGTCGTGGCCAGGATTGCATAATATCAAAGATTCTGTCAGTAGTGTTAAAAAGATTTCCACATTGCTCCATTTAATAGGCCTTCATTTACAATTATCGCGTTATACATTAGTATAAGAAAGAGGAACATAATTCTTTCCTTACTCAAATCAGAGAATCACAAACCACAAATATAAATTTTAAAAAAGAAACCCTAAAAGCGGCAGTCGGCGAGCACCATAAACCCTCGCAACGCGCCATTGGTTCTCAATAACGCGCTGAATAAATTACTTTTCAAATTAGGATCGGTTTAAAATCAGCTGAATTTCGAACAGTGAAATAAGAACTTATGTTCTTAACTAAGGTAAGTCTTTGCCCGTTATGTAGCCCCAAATCGTCGTGTTGAAGACTTAACCAATTCAATTAAAGATGTTTGCGATCCTTCGCTAATATATCAAACTTAAATAAAATTGATGAACAATATTTCATCTAAAAACTGCATTTGAGCTCGAATAGATTCAATTAGGTAAATCTTTATGTGTGATTACGAGAAGAGGTGTATAGAGTGCTGGATTCCAGTTTCGAAAGTACCTTGATAGTTATTATAGGCAGGTTGTGTGCTAGAAATTCGTCAATTTATCTGTAGTTATGACCTGTAACACTGGTAATCATTGTAACTGTCACTTGAACGAACGTGGTATCGTTAGTTCCTTTTATTGCTGTGGTAAGTCGATCGATAGATAAGTTGGTCGAACTATCGTACCTATTTGGCATTTCAAACAGAGATAACGTCACAGTGGTCATGTTAAATATCAAAATGGTGTGGAAAGTCGTAGGTTATTACAGACCTAGTATATTATGTTTTTATACCTAATTGCTATAAAAGGCTTTCGCATCTTCTTAGCCTTCTTGAAACGGCAGAAGAGATCATTTTATTGTACAAATCGATTGGTTTGACAGCATTTTTATCGAAATACTTAATTAAATTTACAGTAACAAATAGAGCGCAGAAATGCAACAATGACTATAGTTTGTACGTAACGGTGGTTAATAATAATTAAGCGTGTCGGAATAACGTAGAGGTCACAAGCGTTGATCCTAGATCATGATGCAATATAAGTTTGTCGTTATTTATTTCTTCGAATGTAGGTAGAAGGCAGCGTGAAGACTTTTTAAATGTCACGTGGAGCAACCTGAGCCAGACAGCCAAGACAGAATCCTAACGACGAAGCCGATTTATTTTTACAGCCCTTCCAAGTATCGCGCAATAATAATTAACTTCAACCATAAAGTATATGTAACACGTGTTGCGCCTTGCAGGCACCACGTCATTCTGTTGTCATTCCGCCACAGACGCAGCGCAGGCGGCCATGACGGTGGGCGTGGCCAACATGGTCTGCGACGACCGCTCCGCCCCATTGGCGTGGCCCGCTCCGCCCGCGCCCGCGCCCCCCGCTCCGCTCTGGCAGTACCCCACTGGTAAGACACACCTCTTACGATTCATGCTCTCCTGGTAGCTACGCGCCAACTGCATTGCGAGACCGCCGGCAACGCGACAGCTCCTTCCTGCTCGACACGGTTACAATCGAACACGGCACAAAACTGTACTTAAAATACATTCCACTTCAGCCATATAATTTAACAACCCCTTCGCCCCGCACCTCGTCCCTTCGTCTTTTAAGACACCACCGCTCATGTGTTCAATGGTAGCCTTGTCGGAGTATCAACAGTTATCCCGCTTATTTTGGAACAGCACCTCTTTAGTTCTGGTGCTTTGGTAACGGCATTGCAACTAAATTTATCCGGTCAATAGTAGTCCTTTACTTTGGGGATACACAACCATGTTTAGTTGTATTCTTGATACTAAGGTATTATATGCAGGTGACTGTCACTCAAAATCGGCAGTTTATTCATGGAGTTTGCACGGAATTGCCTTGACGCCTTCGGCGCCACTATTTGTTATGATTTTTTTTATCTCCAAACTAAATATTATAAATTGTTATTCATAAGATCATAAACTAACTTACGTATTATTTATTTGCTCGTAAAAAATACTCCTGTTTGCTGTACTCGTTTCTACAATTCAACTTGTTATAAACAAAGATTAAGTTAATTAGTTCAAATTACCATTTTCGTTTACAATATCGTCTGTTCAACACTTTACATCTTAAGCTATATAGCTCGTGTTAATATATAAAAAAATATAGACGTATTACAGAATTTTTGATGAAGCCTAAATAAGGTCGTACGTAAGTCGTAAGCAAGCAGTTACGACTAAATGTCACATACAGCTGTCCTCATGCACTTTCGATTTGACTTCTTTTAACTATCTTTCTCTTTCTTGCAGTTAAAAAGAAATAATTCCATTAAAATAATTTAGAATAAATGAGAGAGACCTATCTTCTTACAAATATCTCGATCAACAAAGTCCAATTCGTGTATAGGTAGATTTTTGTCCTATAACTTGATCATGTTTATTTATTGCCTTGTCTTTTGTTTCTGTTTTTTCCCACTCTAGAATTAACGTTGAATGTACTTAGTATTAGAAATTATCACTTATTTTTATACCATTATACTAGATATCAATCATCTCATCAAATTGTTTAAACTTTACTATACCATTGTCATTAACGAGATTTCATGAAATAAATTTTGGCAAATAACAAACCTGCCTTTGTTCGTAGCTTCGTCATAAATATTAGGCACTAATAGGTATGTAATTGGTCAGCAAAGAGAAAACTGTCAATTTGTCTCTCTGCTGACTTATTGTCGTAACTAGAACTAAGCAAATTTTTCATGACAACGTAACCGCACGTGAACACTTGACCTGTGGCTTGTGTCCAAGCTGTGTTCGTGCTATCACTGAATTTTATTCATATAAAAAAAATTAGACACGCGATGATTAGAGCAGAATGACCACTTTTGATAGGTTAGTGAGATGGTACGCCTTAGTTACGACAAAAATGTCAGATACGACGGTTATTTATTACGTTGGAGGTATAAATTGTGTGACAATGGAGAATTTTAGAGCGTACTTATTGCTTTTATTTCTGTGATCGAAAATGACCAGGGGCCTTACGATTCTTATTTTAGCACCTAAAATGAATCGTTGTGAGACAGCGCTACATGAAGAGTAATATCACCATCCTGCTTTTTTGTCGTTACGAACCTAGGTATCCTGAACTGTAATAAGAGTTCATGGTAAGGCCCCAGCTCAGAAGTGTCAAAAGGTTTCAGTGAGAATGCTTTATAAAATATTTCAATAATTATCAAAATACGCTATTTTGCCTTCGTTTTCATAATGCTTTTGTACGGAAGCTCATATCTATGAAATTTGACTAAAATAGTTCTTTTATTTAATTCTTTCTCGTAGCTGTCGTAGTACGTAAGTTAGTAGATACGTTACAATATTTAAAAAGTTGGGATTTTCCGTAAACAGCACTTCATTAGCAACTGTAATTAAAAATCATTTAGCCGAAACCATCTTCACACAACACACGGGCGGAACCGTCACTTCCCCGACACAAACAATTATAAAAAAAAAGTGAATTAAGATAAAAACTCCATTTATCGACAAAC
The DNA here is from genome assembly GCF_003589595.1 of Hyposmocoma kahamanoa. Classification (NCBI taxonomy): domain Eukaryota; kingdom Metazoa; phylum Arthropoda; class Insecta; order Lepidoptera; family Cosmopterigidae; genus Hyposmocoma; species Hyposmocoma kahamanoa. Next base: position 2,927,671 of record NW_020654051.1, on the reverse strand, counting down.
TGGAATCGTGTTGCGGTCAGCCCTAATCTCGCAAGTAAACTCCGCCCACTTTACGGTACCAACCAATCCAAGCACGCCGCGCCTTTAAGGCGGTCTCTGATATCCGCCGCCTCAATTGTTTTAGTGTTGGGAATTAGTTTTTTTTTACGTTTCATGTTATTCTGAATCCGTTATGGCATAATGGCGATTATGGGTTGCCGTTACATTTCGGAATTTGACACCGCACGCGATTTCAAAAATAAGGTAATTATATAATGTCTTAATTGCTGTTTAATGACGTTTTAGATAGCGTACGTGAAAGGCGATTAATTGATTGTGGGTCGATAAAAAATACGTTAAAGGTGTTGTATTAAGTTTAAAGAAACAGTATTAATTAATAAGTACACGCTGTGCTAGTGTGTTGGCAATGACTTCGTTCATTAACGGTGTGTTTGGTTATTGAACTAATTTTTTCCCTTTCCTTGCCAACCGCCGTATCTGGCATTTTTGTCGTAACTGTGTCGTAACCATTTTTATATATATAACTCATTACCGCAACGACTTTGATCTGAGCTATTACCTACATACACCGGCCAAGATAGAAAGTGCTAAACCGAAAATACGTTAGGTACGTTGAAAAAATTTCCGTAATGCCTGTTACGCTAGTTAGTCAGCCCAAGATCGATGGTTCAACCAGCTGTACACCGCGGTGGTAGCCTTCTCAATTGAAAATTTGACGGCATTTACCTTGCCTATTTCTGCTGCCAAGCATTAATGTAAGGAGTACTGAGTTCCGGTTTTGAAGGGTGTTGCTGGTGAAATTACGTGCCGACATGGGATTTGTAAACTTATGTCTCAGGGTGACGGGCGCAGTGGTATTGCCCCTCAGATCTTTGCGAATTCAAGCACTGCAGCTGCTATGACGCACCACTTGTCCAGTTACTTGGCATAGGTATCGTAATAAATTTACTTTATATAAGTCACGAAGATACTTTTGTCAATGTTAACGATGAAGGAAAACATCGTGTTGGGAAGTGGGTTAAAATGCAATATACCGGTTAATCCGGCATTAATCGGTTTTAACACATTTAGGATAAAACCGGGATAGATGCACTTTTTGAAAGGGCCTCCTAATTTAAAAATTATTAGTTTACCATGGACAATTCCTATGGATATAACTAGTTTAATCGTTTACATTACATTAATACTTGATGTTATTCATCTAACATTTGCTGATTTTGAAGAAATTGACTTTTTGCAAACCTATTTTTTTGAGGATAGATGCCTACCTATATGGATAGACGCCACACAATGAAAGTACTAAGAAGGATAGATGTCCTTTAGAATAAAATAGTAAATTTCATAATAAAATGTTTTATTTGTAATCTTTAATATATTGTATATACATACATACTACATCTTTAATAATAAACTTTAGGTACTTCGTATTTTTGTAGCTATCAAAACATTCTATACCTACAAAAATGTTCTCTCTTTGAACTGTGAATAATTTGTCTTTTTGGTACTTTTATTTACTTTTAAACTATTATCATTTACATGTCTTTTTCATTAAAGTAATGTATTTTTTTATTTTCTATTCCTAATTTTCTTGTTTTGTCATTTGCTCCTAAGGGCACCTATACCGCGAAAAATCGAGGAGACTATCCTATTCGATATGGAGATGCCCTTTTATTACGTAAATTAGCTATATATACAAAAGAGCGATTATTGACACCTAGGTGCGCAGTTAATGAACCAGTGTATGGTTATAATAAAAATAAAACGGAATTTATTGTAACTTACAAAGTTATGCGACAGTAAATAGTTGCATTTGAAATTTTGAACCGTTTATCGCGTTCGTCGCGGTGATAAACGCACGCACAAGCCAAACGCGTCTATTCCATACGAAGCCCTGCAGGAACTTTGATGAGTGGTGCCTATACTTCTTATTTAAACTAATTATTCTTTGTTGCAATTTGGGGAAGTTAGGTTTTTTGAAAGCGAGGAACATATCCCACTGCATCTATCCCGGTTTTACCCTAACTTAACAGCCGGGTTAAAACACGTGCACTTTCTCATCTCTTACCGTGATAAAACCTGCATATCTGTATTTTTTCATCTTTGCCACGATGAACATTATCTGTAAGAGTTGTCCAAGGAATACCGAATTCTTTTGATGCTCTATAAACATTCAACGTGTAGGAATATTTTGACCGTGATATCAGTTGCACCTACTATAATAACGTTTATTTTTGTCGCATCCGGTCGCGCGATCTATATGGACTAAAGTCACGCGCAGTTTTATTCCACTCTGATCATACAAATGGATTATAATTTGCCTGTAAAATGCCCTATTTTCGCAAAATGTTAGTTAATTCATTGTTCATCACTCGTCATGAAAACTTGAAAATTCGTTAACTTTTTGAGTGAACAAAATGAGGATTACTTCAAAAACTATGAAACATAAGTTGATTTTCTTAAATAAACCGCATAACCTATGATTTTACCATTAACTTGACACAGGTTTAATGCAATACATACCTACACTTTTTCTATTTAAAACAGATAAATAACGTGAGATCAAAAAATGCATGTCCGCGCAACAAGTAAAACTCCATTTGAACCAGATTTTCTATCTTAAGTTCCTTTTAAAAGTTTAAAATTTTCATTTAAATTTGTATTAGTTTCCAAAAATTTTGTCACCGAATTAGATATATCACGTAATTAGGCGAGTTTACTATATATCATCATGACTAATCGACATTTTTGGAGAAATTGAGTTAGCTACCTATTAACATAATCTGGGATCAGAAAGTAAATATAATTGTATTTATAACTAAGTACTTAACATTTAAATAAATGAAATATGCGAATGATAATTTTGTCTGGGTTACGTGTTTTCGGCTAAGGTACCTAGTAGGTACCATTGACAATTACACTGTTGGCATACCAGATGTCGCGACGACGAGTAGGTACCGAAAAGCTATTATCGAAGTAAGCTTTTTTTTAAGTAAATTTAAAAGACATTACACACTTAAACAATAATTTTGTTTTGGTTTTTTAATTTTTAAATTTTTGGCGATAAGTAATCTTTTTTTTATCGTATGGATGGCATACACTATCGCGCCACAAGCAGCCGCCATCTTGAACTGTGCATGTGATGTTTGCCATCGTGCAAAGATTTTCCAAAGGTCGCCGATTGTTGCCAGACGTACTCGGAATATGAATCGTCCGGATGATGATTTTGAAATTGGCAATTTAGAGGTTTAAATCCATAGTAAAACTACCTATAGGAAAGGTTACTACAGTTTCTGCGTACCTAAGTATTTAAAGTGTAAACAAAGCTTTTGAAGTCACTAAAACTGAGTTATAATATTATTTTTTATAATACCAAGTGATGTGACGAACAAGTTTCGAGCCTGGTGGTAAATGACACACCTGTCCATAACAGTTGCAGTGCTGCTCAGAGCTTTAAATGGCAAAGATTTAAGGGGCACTGCCACTGCGCCCTTCACCCGGAGACATAAGTTCACATGCCGCTGTAATTTCACCAACACCAATGTTCACATTAACTGCTTGGTGGCAGCAATAGTTAAGCTGACAGTACTTCTCTAGATACTCTTTCACAAGGAGCTCTATACAAGTAATGTAATTGCTTGTTAGACATCAAAAATTTAGAACAAAAAGCAATACAATTATTCCAGAACGTATTATCCATTCTATATGTGTTAATTCCTGAAATTTAGATAGAAATCTGTAAAGGGACTAAAATAATGTAATCTTTTTGTTTACTGGTTTATAGACCATAAACAATGCGTGGTTTCGTGTAAATTCGCTTCTGATTTCTTCTTATAAATTATTCATACATGCAATGCGTTCTTCAATCGATATGCAAGCCACACATCGATTAACGAGCGTACCTCAGGGATCGATTAAAATTACCCGAGATAATTGTTTTTGAGATGCCGAAGAGAGAATAAAACTACGTGATGCGAATGACAGTTTTGTCCGGGTTACGTATTTTTGGCTTAGGTATCTATTAAAGAGGACTGCTAATCGTGGTGCAAGACAGTGTAGTTGGGTCATCGAGTATATAACCAGAAATAGAGACGAAATGTCATTTAATTTGTTTGAAAACTATTCTGCCATATCATTACTGTAACTACTGCGCTCCGATTGGCTAGCCCGAATTCGAATCAATTGACGGGTGTCGTCAATGGGTGTCGTCAACTGTTTCACTTCAAATCGACCAGTTAACTTGAGCTTTGCTATAATGGACGAAAATTGCAAAATTACATATTTAATATTTAATTACCGAAGAAATTTGATTCCGTTTGTTTTGTAATTAGATGTTTTACTGTTTTTCCCACACCACCGAATAGAACAGCACGGCATTGTTAGAGATATTATCTTTATTACAATAAATATAGAATATTTTTTGGAATATACGGAGACGTACACACAGGTCAGTAGTTGGCCTGTCTATATTTCAGTGCAAACGAGAGTTGATATTTATAAGAGCTGTACCGCTAATGTGTTACCAGGAATATATGGCCCTTATTTCGTCTCTATTTCTGGTTATATACTCGATGACCAACTCATCGACATACCCAATACTCAAGTATTTAATACTTGTTGGTACACCAGATGTCGCGACGAGTGACAAATAGCTATTTTTATAACTAATTTGTTTTAAATTGTCAAGGTTCATTGTATTAAAACTACTCTAATTTTTAGTGATAACAAACAAATCGAATAGATGGCGCTTAGGTATTGCACAGATTATTATGGATAGTGCCGGTTGTTACCCATATTAGCGTTAATTTATAAATTTACTTGTAACACACAATGTCATCTATTGACATGCATATTTGTCAAAGTTCAGAAAATAATTGTACTTTACGATCACTATTTGAATAATATTACAAGGAACAAAACTGACTATATTATATTAGGTATTAAGTGACGAGACCGACAAGTCGTACGCCTGATGGTAAGCTACACGTCTGTCCATAACAGTTGCACTGCCACTCAGAGCTTTATATCGCAAAGATCTCAGGGACAATACCACTGGGGCGACGGGCCCCAAGACATAAGTTGACATGTCCCTTGTGCCTGTAATTTCAACAGCACCCTTTCCCTTCAAAACCGGAACACAGTAATGCTGACATTATTGTTTGACGGCAGAAATAGGTAAGATGGCAGTACTTCCCTGGATTAACTCATCCGCAAGGAGCTCTAATTATATTTCATATTAAAAAGATACTCGTAGTCTTAATCTGGCCTTTCTTTACGAAGTCTTCAATTTGATTGTGGTAAGTTCGCCGGCTCTTACCAACTTGCCTGCACGCACTTGGTTTAGAAATCTATTTCGCCGATCTTCCAACCGTGGAAGAATACACCTTTGTTTATAACTGGATCAAAATAGCTTTGTTTTATAGGCCAGAAGACGTAGAAATTCTGCTGGATCGCCTCCAACCTAAGACTATATATTTCGCGACATATTTACATACATTTAGAGTTCTTAGGTTCGTTCGATCGTAAATGTAAACTGTGTTTCCTGGATCTAAAATGCGTAGGTATATTTCGGACGTTTCGGGATCTTTATTGTCCTATGGTCACGTTGCTTGTCGACAGTAGCAATGGTGTCATTTCAATCACCTACATACAATTCTAACAGCACAAAAAGGTGAACCGACCGTTAAAGTACATTAATTAACCCAATTGTTGCGATCTAATCTTTAGTTAAACTAAATTAATAAGATTAGACTCGCACCTCATTTGAATTTTGTTACGAAACCCATAATTTTAACGGCATGCTGCGATTACAGCAATCTGTTGTTTATAATTATCGAGTTTCGGATGCTGTTTGTTTTCACGGAACAGTGACTCGAGTAATGTACGTTTGCTCGCTCTAATTTGACATTCGTGCGTACGAGTTTGTTGCATAGCCTACCGAACACAGTAAGCTTTCTTTTAAGTAAATTTAAAAGACATTACATACTGAAACAATAATTTTGATTTGGTTTTTAATATTTAAATTTTGGGAGATACCTAATCTTCTTTTTATCGTATCGATGAAATACACTATCGCGGCACAAGTAGCCGCCATCTTGAACTGTGCATGTGATGTTTGCCATCTTGCAAAGATCTTCCAATCGGCGTAAGGTCGCCGATTGTTGCCAGGCGTACTCGGGATACGTATCGTCTGGATGTTGATTTGGAAATGAGCCAATTTAGAGGTTTAAACCCATAGTAAAACTATAAAAAAGGTTACTACAGTTTCTGCGTATCTAAACCTGAATGACAAAAATCCAGGAAACTGATCATCGTGATTCTAATCGTGGTGAAAGAATTTGCCAGTCGATGTGTGATCCTCACCGATTGTTGCTCAGGGTACGCTAGACGTACAGGAAAGGAATGATATGTCGTGCGGGGGGCCCTTTTCGTGCACCTCACTGTTAAACGTAGGGGGTACGGGTGAAATTACAGGCACATGGGACTTGTCAACTTATGTCTCAGGGTGACGGACGCAGTGGCAGTGTCCCCAAGATCTTTACGATTTAAAGCTCTGAGTGGCATTGCAACTGTTATGAATAGGCGTGTCGCTTATCACCAGGTGCGCGACTAGTTCGTCCCGTCACTTGGTATTATAAAAAAAAAATTTTGAATGAATATAACGAAGAGAAAGAGACACTGATTTGGATATGCAAAAAGAATATAAAGCCGTGGTAGCCTAATGGGTTGACCTACCGCATCTCAAGCCGAGGCTGAGGGTTCGAATCCGGACTGGCAGCTCAAGAGTTTTTCGAAATTTAATTTGAAATTTACCATTAGCTCTTCGGTAAAGGAAAACATCGCAAGCAAAACCTGCACACCGAAGAAGATTCACAACCCAACGTGGAAAACGTGTGATGTCCCCAACCCGCGACGTCGCCTGAGATGAGACCCATGCCCGGCAATGGGACGTGTAAATGGTTTGATGTTGATGATTTGGACATTTTCTGATTTCTACTTATGTTATTATTATGATAAGTTTTCTGTTACAGGAAGGTGTCTCGTTTTCCTCTTTGCTCTCAGCATATTTTAAGCTTTAAAATTTAACATACTTCATCGCTTATCTACGCTGTACGTTGTGTATTATTTGTCATTGTTAATAACTTAGTTGCCCTGAGGCAAACAAGGGCTGACATAATGATCATTATTTGACTTCCGCGAATGTCATTAGGACGTCCCCTTATGGATTTGGCTCTACGAAAAATTATGACGGAAATGCTGAGAACGGGACAGATATTTCTTTATTTAGGTGGTGCAAGATTTTATGAAGATTATAGAGCGGCATTTGCACGTACCCATAATAGAATTACCTTCAAAAATCTGAGAAACCTTTAGAAGTCACGCATGTATGTATATGCTTTAACGGCAAAAGCAATTTGAACACATTTTAAATATTATTCTTTCTTTAAATTTCAGCTCAAGTATCAATGGAGAGTATGATGGTGGGCGGAGTGGGTGTTGGTGGAGTCGGTGCGGTCGGCGGTGGCATGTCCTCAGTTGGTGGCTTCCAGCTCGTCAGGGACCCGGCATCAGGAGCTTTATTACTTCTACCAACACCTACAGACTTGTCCCACGCAGTCGTTTGGGGAGGAGTGCCCTACTCTTCCGCACCATTGCTACTCCCTCCCGCTCCTCATCCTTCACATCACCTCCAGTTACTATCAGGAGACATACTCGCCTCGACAGCAACATTACAACATACACATACGCACTCGACTAGACTTGTAACTCTGGCCCCGGCTCCTCAGCCGCAACAGCATTCAGTAACTCACACAGCGGACAAACGAAAGCCAATGATCCAACCACTTATTACACCACATACCTTAATCAAGATCGAACCAGAGCCAATGCAAGAAAAACCGCAGCCTACCTTCGTGTCTGAACCTGTGCAACAACCATTGTTGACGACGAATATGTACTACCAACCCGACTTCTCAGAGCAGCCTTGCAGAAGTCAAGCGACATCACCTGCTGCACCGCCCACATCACCACCTGAGGCTCCTGAAGGCCCAGCTCATAAAGATGCTTCTAACCAAACGGATCATATTGATGACGAAGATGAGTCACCTAACCACGCAGATGAAGATGAAAGAGATGTCGCCTGTGTAGGTGTTGCACATTTCCCTGAAGAATCTATGGTACAGGCACACACATTAATGCCACCGTCTATAGACAGCGCTGAAGATTCCTCTTCAGAAGGGTTGGCAACATCAGCAGTTGTAGGTGCTGTCGAAAAGGCAATAGACGCAATAGAACGAGATGAAGCTTTAGATAACTCAAGCAGTGGTAGTGGCGGCTCTCATGATTTAATCATTGATACAGCGAGTACTTCTCCCATACAACAGCAAAATACTGCATTACCTAGGCCAATAGTCGATGTAAGCGGCCTCGAACTGTTGTCTAATAGTATTGAACAATATGAGAGAACAACTCCTGGAAATAATATGCCAAGTTTAGAACCAGTTCCGTTAACGATTGATACGCGAACAACGACGAAACTAAACATTATGATAAAGACGTCGCCTAAATCACCGCTGAGAACTGCAGAAGTGGAATCTCATAGGAGATTCGAGTTTCCCGCCACAGAACCTAGCACTAGTGAGCAGAATAAACAGTCATTCGATGGTTTGGGTCTCCTATGTGCATTAGCAGAGCAGAGAATAATGCAAGAAGTCCAAGAAAGTCCCACAGTAATGCCTTCTAGACCTTTCATTAAGAGTGAAATTCTAAGTCCTACCGAGAGACAACAAGATAGAGACAGATCTTTGGAGTCAAAAAAAGACAAACCAAGACATAGAGATGGCGATTCATCAAATGAAAGGAGAAGAAAACGAAGCCATGACAGAGACGAGCGTCATAGACACAAATTAGAAAAGATTAGACGGCGTGAGAGAGAGAAAGATGATAGAAGAGGGGGAGGAGAATTGGAAGCTAGTTTAAGACGAGTGACAGCATGTACCTGTGGATCGGCGGATTGTTCGCACAAGCCCACAGTCAACGCTCAGGCATTAATAAGCGCGGTAGAAAAAGACATGCAACAACGATTGCTGGAACTTGAAAGAAAATGTGACGAAAAGAGAGCTCAACTCAACGCATTGACACCTCCGTTGCCTGTGCTATCGGGTCCTTCTACACCTTCCACTCCTGCCTTGTCACCTGATTCAGATAGAGGATCATCGAAGAAGAGAAAAGTGGGACGACCTCGGAAAGTATCCAGTCCAGATTCGACGGAAACTATAGTTGCCAAGAAGCCGAAGTCAAAGAGCAGGCTCGTAGGATACTTACTCGCTAAAGGCAAGCTTAAGGGGGGAATATTGTGCTCGAGAGGTGAACCATCGAGAGAAGATGCTAGAACGAGTAAAGTGCGTCCTAAATTGAAAGCTGAGCCGATATTAAAGACTTATTCTGAAGAAGATGATCATGAGTGGGGCCTTAACAGATCTGCGAGTTCTTCAATGGAGAGTCTCAATGAAGTTCGGCAAAAAAATCGAGAAAAAGTGGAAAAACTGGTTAGGAAACACTCTAGGGATGATATGCCGGAAATGGAATTTGCTATGCGCAGAGCTAGCCATTCTAGTGACAGTGAGAAAGAAAGACGCCGCGCGAAGAAAAGGAGAAAGAGCGTCAAGTCTAAAGACAAATCTGATAATACTAAAGACTCGACTCCTATTTCTAAGCCACAAATTTCAAGATGTACCTTAACTGAAAACTTGTTAGATACATCGCCAAGAGTACTTACCGCCATGGGTGGATTATTCTATGCTGGAAAATTAAGCGCAGTGCAAGCTCCCGATGTGTATGCAATCACTCTGGATGGAGAAAGAGGGAACAAGCCTCATATATTGTCAAGAGAGGAAACTTTGAGAGATGCGGTAAGTTCTCTTTCTTTACAACAAAAAATATCTATGCTGTACTTGATTTACTAATTATTCTAATTATTCATGGGTTTTTAAAGGATTCATTACGATGCAATGTTGATGAATTCAATATTACTTTGAAGTGAATTTGAAGTGAATATTGTTTTTAAGTGATTAAATCAAACCTTACTAAATCTCTACAACTATTTTGATTCGCAATAAAACTATTAAAATCAATAACTTGTGTCTGTTCCAGATATTGGAAGTAACTCCAAAAACGGTAGCGGAATTGCCCTCAAATACCCGAGTTTGCGCATACTGGTCGCAACAATATCGTTGCTTATATCCTGGCACTGTCGCCGTCTCATCACCAGACCCTAATGGTGACACATTCGTGGCAGTTGAGTTTGACGACGGAGATTCGGGCAGAATAGCCATTGAAGATATTAGATTTTTGGAGCCAAATTACCCTGTTGTAGGTGAGTCTCCGTTAGATTTTGATATTTTTATAATACATATTGATTGATTATAGCTTTCATAAAAATAGATACCATTTATTTCAGATGTGTATTGTTAAATTAACCTGTTTAATATGTTTTTTTAGAATATGAAAATCCGTTATTCACGCTTGGCAAACGAAGAAGAAATACTAGTATGACCGAAGACAAAAAACCAATTACATCCGCTAGCGAAATAAAACTGGAGGTTCCACTGAAGATAGAAATCGAAGACAAACACAAAGATAGAAAGAAGCTTAAGAAACATAGAAAAGACAAAATCAAACGTCAATCAAGCGACGACGATCCAAACTCTATCGAGCATATTAAAAAGAAGAAAAAGAAACACAAATGTTGTGAAGAACATTGCAAACACAGAAGACATCACAAGAAACACCACAGGAAACACAGGAAAAGACATCATTCAAGCTGCAAAGAACACTCAAGTTCTTCAGGTGACGATCACCATCGCCACAAATCGTCATCCGATTACGGAGATTCCAAATCGAATGAAGACTCTGGGGATTCGAATGATAGACTGTCTACTTTAATAGCCGTAGAGAAATCCCCAGACGATAAAATGAAAACGGTGATAAAGAAAGCAGTGTTGTCTAAAAAGAGTTTGGTAAAGAATGCTGTATTGGACTTTAGCAATTTGGGGAAGATTGGGTTGAACAAAGATGAAGGACAGAAGGACAATTTGAAGGATAGTGGTATTGGGTTGGAGGAAGAGATACCTTCCACTTCAGCTGGTGAAGTTCCAAAAAAGGTAACGATGATTTATGTTTTCTTTTAATTGTAATTTGAGTTGTTAAGGCTTGTAATAACGAGATGCAAGTCAGCTTATTTGTCGTTAGGCAGACCTCTGACAGTAGATGATACCTATACTCTTTGAGATAAATGCTTTTTTTTACAAAACAATAAGTGTGCGTTTGTTTTCGCACCTTACTCGATGGAAAGTGACGACGATGTCGACGTTGAAGCATAAATAATGCCTACTCACTCTCGCTCACCTTGAAACCCAAGTTATAGCGTTCAAGGAATAAGCTGCAGACAGGGAATTCCACTCCATAGCCGTTCGAAACGGTTCGTGCCAGCCTACATCTAATCCCCCGATGACAGAAAGGGGAAAGCGGAATTATGTTATGCTATTTCATTGCGCACATTCCGTGATATATCACAGTTGCCTAGTTAGTACGTTGTGTGTATTGAACAGCATTAATCATTATACAATTGGTTTATGGTATACAAACGCATATCATAAAGAAATCATCTCTGCGCTATTAAGGAAATATCCTTAATGTCCTAAATGCGTTGCCAACCATGAGACTTTGACCGTAGGTCTCCCGTGAAAGTAATTGAGTTGGTTGTCCCGACCTTAAAAATCAGCAGATCTGCGATCAGGTTTATTTATACCTAACTCGCCTTGTTTACGCATTCCAGAAAGCCAAACGCCGCACAGTTTCATCAACATCATCCGATGGTGGTGCTGTAGGAGGCGGCGTGAGCAAAATGGCTGCCTTTTTACCTGGTGGCGCTCTGTGGCACTGGCTAGGACCAGCGTACCGAAGGACGGCCAGGCCGAGGCATAGAAAGCTGTTCTATAAGGCCATACAGAGAGGAGAGGAAACTTTACACGTGAGTTGTATAGCTTATAAAAAATTATGACGAAAAAGTCCCAAACCGTACAAGATTCTGTAGAAAATAAATATATGAATATAAAAAAAAACTTGTGATCATAATAATGAGGAATACAGATTGAGGTGCTGCCTGTTTGCTATCCGTTAAGTTGGCGTCTTAGATATACCTGAAGGTTTCGAAACAAAATAAAACTGACACCAGAAATATTAAGCAAGGCGGATGGTCGATGTTATGTACTCATAAACTTTCAGATGCTTGAGGTGTTAATACACATTTATCAACCCCATCACAGCGCTATCTGGGCCAGGTTAATTAATCAACAAGATAACAAGTGGTTTGAAATAACCAACCCTTTAGGGAGTAATAGAAAACAAGTAGACATACAATAATTCAAACAACAAGTGAACAAAATATCTTGCGTCGTTTTCCAGGTTGGTGACGCAGCCGTATTCCTGTCAACCGGCCGGCCTGATCGACCATACATCGGTCGGATCGTCGCACTATGGGAGGCACGCGGAGCCATGGCCGTGCGCGTAAAATGGTTCTATCACCCGGAGGAGACTGTACCTTGCCAGGAGCAATTACAGTATCCGGTGAGTTGTTTTCACTTTCTTGTGTCCTACCATGGAAACGTAAACTCAAGAAAACATAGTCGAGTATATAGTACCTGTTGGTACACCAGATGTGGCGACGACCAAATAGCTATTTTTGCAACTAATTTGTTTTGCATTGACCAGCTGTAATGTATCAAAACTACTTTAATTTCTAGTGATAACAAACAGATCAATTAGATGGCGCTCATTGTACATATTTTATATGGCGCATATTTTATGGGTACCGCCCGCTATTCTTTTTGTTTAGGATCAGCGCCATCTACCCATGTTAGCAAGCGTTAATTTTTCAACTTCAACTTCAACTTTTGTATCTATGGCTCCGTCGTTTTGCGCGACGATTTCGCCAACGTCAGGGTTGGAAGACATTTAGAGCGGTGGTGAGATAGATGCCGGTTATTAAAATACTTCGGCGGTTATTATTCAATTAGGTTGTTAAACACAATGTCATCTATTGATACGCATATTCGTTACAGTTCCAAAAATAATTTAAGCTCATTATCAATATTTGAATAATATTACAAGGAGAAACAACAAACCACAGATATTTCGTATTAAAAAGGAATTAATTGATATCCACTGGCATTTACATAATATAAACTACTTCCAGACTAGCGATCAGCGCCATCTAGTTATAAGACGGGATTTTATCTTTTTTCGTAGTTACGATCTGTGTACTAAGTTTACGACTATTGTAATCAATAGTTTTAATTTCGATTACTTAATTTACAGGGTGGTCTGTTCGAGTCGCCACACACCGACGAAAACGACGTGCAAACAATATCGCACAAATGCGAAGTGTTGCCCCTTGCTCAGTACAAGGAACGCATGGGTGATGACCCGGTTAAGTACAGCACTGTATACGATAATAACGACGTCTACTACTTGGCCGGGCATTACGATCCTACGCCACAAACGATGAAGATGGAGCCAGACATTCCTTTTGCGAATAAATCGAGCTCCTAAATATTTGTGAACTCCTAGTACTTTTTTGCGCTGTGGCAGAAAAAAATGCCAACATAGAGACGGCGAAGTTTCTTTGATTTGTCATTTAAAATGCAAGAAGTTTGGCTTTTGATCTGTAAAAATAAGATTTCAATTCAAATAATTTGGAAAGTACACGTTTTTTGAAATCTCTGTGTTAGAGTTATAAGTAGTTTGTTCTTATTATGTAGTTTTTACAATCAATTTCAGATTTACGAGTAGCTCGAAACTTCACAATTTACAGGATTTAAAGTACAATGTAGAATTTTTGAGGCTCAATCTGTGACAATTTTACGCCTTCAACTTCCTAGAGGCGTTTGTTATAACTATTGTAATTACGTCTTTTTTGATGATGTGTGACTTTTTGTGGTAACCGACAAGAACACGAAACACAATTTTCTTTGCTATTTGTGTCCATCGGATTTGGTTAAACATAAGTTGTTTTAATGAACATTTTTCCGTTGCCAACGACAACTACTTGATTAATGAATTCCTTGATATTGATGTTTTATTTATGAAAAAAAAAATCATAAAGCAGAAACTTCCTAACACGACGAACTTTTGTTCAACGAAAAATAAATTCGGGGAAAAATTTTCGACTTTCTGTACAAATCTTTTTATAGATTTTTATGAAATATGAAAAAGTGTAGTTCCAAAATTCGTTGAACAAAAGTTTTCTGTTTTAACTATACGAATACTCTTTAATGAAATTTTCAACATTTTTGTAGTTGTATTTGTAGGTACCTATTTATATATCTATTTGTCTATGATATTTTTGTATTACGGTAGGTGCCAGAGGCGAAGGGTTCATATTATACGACTGATATCGGTTTTACTAATAAATTTATTCTCCAACTTAGTATTAGGTAGTGGACTAGGAAAGAAAGGAAAATGTTTCGATGTTTTGATTATATGAGGGAAAATGGATGTTAGTGGAATAACGACACAAATGCGAATGTGGAAATGTGGGTGGTTCGGCGTACATATCTTAGTTGGATGAAGTGGAGGAAACGAAAAAGGTATGTGAGGCGTTACAGTCTTTATGAAGTCTGCTAAAAATAATCTAGGATGATCCCTGTGACAGTCCATAAAAATCCACAAATTGTAACCGTGTAACGACGTGCACTAATTTACGTATTTTTAAAATTTATTTTGTAAGTTTCGCTTTTAAAATGTTTAAAAATACATCAAATTAAAATTACACCAAATAATTTATTTTTTAGAAATGAGCTTTTTTTAATAAATTCATTATTTTTTTTTACGACACCGTGCAAAGGCTACCTCATTGCACTGCACTGAGAAGCATTACATTGTAAGCGCCATTTTTGTAATTTTACGAGGGAAGTGATTTTGTGTCGAACAGTAGTTTGTACGACAATTAGAGTAGCTCGAAATATTATTAAAACTCAATTAGTTTTATTTCAAGCCATTCTAAGTGTTGTATGTACATGCTGCATTTCGACACAAAATCGCGTCTCCTGTAAAATTACAAAAATAGCACTTACAGTGTAATGCTTCTCAGGTACGGAATGTATAGTGCTTGTATTCATTCTTGAAGTATGAATTTTAACCACAGGCAATGAATTGACATGTTAGTGTTATTGCTTTTTGAAACCTACAAATTAATGATAATAATTATAAACGTTTTTTGAAATTTACTAAAATATCTATTGAAAATGCATTCGAATTATAATCGTGTGTTTGAATACCTTCAATATAATACAAAACACTTTCCACATTTATATATCGTTCAGAGTACATCAGAAAAATAAGACTATAAGAGAACTTTGCTCCAAAAATTGCACTGCTGCCGTTAGTTGAAAGGCTGCATGTGACTAAAAAAATGTTATGTTACTGCCGTGATCAGGAAAAAAGGCCTATGTGTCACAATTTTTATTTCTTCCTAGGTAGATAAGGCATGAACTTACCGCAAAAGAAAAGGAGGTATTTTTTTAATTTAACTTCTTTAAACATTATTTTCTCGGTTTTGAGTTTTTGTCACAAACGCCCTTTCAACTAACGGCGGCGGTAGCGCACTAAAAATCTATCGACTTCATCTCATCCCTATGATAAACGTCAAAATGAAATGTCACAGGGATCATGCTAGTTTGAATTTAGTTTAAATATCCACCCTTCGCCATTAGTAGATGCTACGAGGCGTGGCAGAACAGTAATCTACCAAAGCTTGAAGTAAAAGACGACTATTGATGATTTTTCGATATTCCTGTAAGAAAAATGCACTTATTGTATTTTTGTCAGAAAAGGACATAAGTCTTAAAAAGAATAGTTACTAATATTTAAACGTTTTCTGCTTACATGTTGTCCATGCAGCGTCGCTAAAAAAAGTTCTAACAGCTAATACGTCACGAGAATGGCCAGTGTTATTTTTAAAAACGAATTAGTCAAAGGATTACTTTTCAGCCGCCCCTCGTGTGTTGTTATAATGATCGGTTATAAAAAAGTCACCCGTCTATCTCCATTTAAAGTTACCCCCTTTGTTATGTTAACGATGTACGTTGGGAAAACGTGCTGGATTTCGTGGTGGACAATAGGCAGCGATGGAAAGAGGCCGCGTATGGTGATGACATGTGATGTTTGTACTTTAAACGCAGTAATCTCTCGGTGTATAGGTAGTTATATACGTGTATATTCTATTATATATTAGTTTCTCCTCATCGAATGTCTATATTAATCTTTAATATTGCAATACTATATCAACTAGTCCCATCTGTTATTCAAAATTCCAGTGTAGTCATATGTTTTGAGAGAATTTTGAAAAATTTTTTTTTATAACAAAATTTAACTTTTCGCAGAGTTTTTACATTTTCGGTGAACTGTTTGTTGTATTGTTGTGTTAACATGTATTTTTTTAATGTTTTTTTTTCGGTTGATAATTTTATGTTAATCAATGTATACCTTTATCGAAATGGTGCTAGAAGCTTGATACTACATTATTTTCGCTGTAGTTTAAGACTGTACATAGGTGGATCCTAGTTCTTAAGTTTATATACCTACACGAGATATTTCACAAAGTTTTTTATTTCCGCTTACAAAAAATGTTGTCATTCATTTCAATTATTAGTGGATAATTTCACAGGGTATGTGGCCCTGATTTTTAGCTATCCTTTTCATATCGTGAAGTTACAAAAAGGGACTGAAACAGACAGGGAAATAGATAGAGGCGAGAGTGCGGTCGGAATTAGATAGGTTTTTGTACGAAGCGGCCAAAAGGTTTGTAAGAAAAAGTGGGAAATATTCAGCCTTAAAATTGTTTCATCATACTGGATATCTAGTAAGCTAATGTAAGTTCAAGACTCTCCGATAGTTGATGTTGCATGCAGTGTGACAGCTCAGCATAACCTGGTCGAGCAGGTAAATTTAACGATCCACAAATTAAGAAGAGTCCACATTGGACTTCAATGTGTATCAACTTAAACTGAATGTTGCTTGGGTAAAACATCAGAGACTAGTAATAGGCGAGCTCTCACGTTTGATGCGACCGAATTGATTAGTGGGGAGCCTTCAATCTGAGGCCAAAAATATAGCTGGCCAAACTTCAGTTGTTTAGAGTGCGTCATACTTTTTTTTGTTATTATCATTAATAATTTAATAAGTGTAATAATTTAAGTTCTAAGTTAAGGCTTCTTTGATTTCTATCAATATAAAAATAAAAACTAAAAATTATATTATTGGAATTATAAAATCTTAAGAGAAACGAAAGTGCGAATTTGGTAACAATATTTTAGAAATTGGTATTTTTATATTATGGATAGAGAACATTTTTATTTTAAATTAATATAAAAAAAAATAAGTATGAATAAGTACAAACTCATTGAGGTACGGCTCGGCCCACTGTATGTATACTAAACTGGTATTAATTCATTTGGAACGGTTAAAACAATCTTTTGCGTGAATAAATTCACCTGTAGAAAAGAAGGTTTTAATTAAGAATTATTCCTAACTAGATGTAGCGTGTATTCAAGAGGGGAAGCCATAAAAATATTAGCATTAAAGATTAATAATATATCAGCATGAATAATATAAAGATTATAAATAAATACGCTTAAATAAAATATTTTTGGCTGAATATCGTGTTTCATTTTATGTAAAACAAAAATAAGAAGTTATTTTATTCAAAATATTTTAATGTCCATATTTCGATGTAAAAGTATTCAGTTAATCACAAAAATAAATTAAAAAATACACTAAAATAATAGGCAATTAGTAAGAAATAACTTTATCTTATATCTATACGATCATAGGAACAATGTTTAGCTTTTAGAGCACTTTATCTTAATGGTCGTTTATACACAGTAATAGAGATTCTACTTGAGCAAACGTGGAACTTAATTTGTACTTACAAGCTTAGTTATTACTTTAACATACGACTACAAATATAATAAGTGGGCCTAACACTTCACCTTGAATGACACCACGTAAAATTATTTTAAAAAGCATTTAAATATCCAAATATTATTTACTATTACAGCATATTAATCGAATTTAATTTCGATAACTCAGGTAAGGTATCATTATTTCACTATTCGTATGCTTAAAAACCTGCTACACCTATCGCAACCTTGTCTAAAGCCTAACCTAATTCTATAAATTTCCCGTTTAGGGTCAACAAAGAATTTTTCTAACGCCATCATTACTGATGATTTCGTAAGTGTCATCATCGATGATTTTATATTTGTCTTGCCGGTAGTATTTGAGGTTATGCATGAAGCGGATGGTGCTTTCTTCACGAATCTTGGTCAGGACTGATGGAAGGTTCTTTGTACCGGCTTCGTCGGCGAGTGAGGCGTAGTATCTTTCCTGAAATGAAAGAGAAAACATATTTAAGTTCATATGAATTGAAAAGGAAAGGAAGTGTTTAAGATAGATAAAAGAATGAATACAGATGGTTTAAAGAGCAAGTCATAACAATTTTGTTATAAAAGTAACTTCGACTAATATTTTTCGCTTTAAAGGGGTAACAAGTTTAAGAAGTGGAGATCACACGTAAAAATCATAATTATATTATTTGAAAGGTATTTAATAAAGGCAACAACGCGTAGTTAAACTATGAACACGTAATTAATGTAAAAACTAACTGCATATTAATAATACGAGACCATTAAGACTTCAATTTGTTGATACTAAATACCTATCATATGGATAAACACATCGTGTAGGTTCAGACTACTCAAGTTTCAAAACTAGGCTAAGAGACGAGGTTAAAACACTAACTAGTGTTTCAAAACATCGGATATCGACAGTAAACACTAGCAGGAGCTGTCAAGGCAAACTGATAACCCTACAAGGTGATCACTTAAGTGTTGAGTTTATAAACACTTACTAGGGCCACAGAAGGATGTATTGACCAGTACGTAACAAGCGATGAACAGATCGACACGTGAACAGAAGAATTTAATTTCAATTTCAACATAACTGTTGGTTTAGAAACTTTTTCAAATTTATTAAGTCCAGGCAACGGTAAGTCTCAGAAACAATTAAAATACTTTATAATTTTGTTTAAATAAACGTTTGAATTTTTGTGTGTTTTATTGATATGCTCCTAAGTTAGCGTAAAGTTAGAAACATAACATTTTGTTAAAAATGTAGAGCTATTTATTGTATAGTCAGTCAGTAAACAGACTTTTGCACAAGAGATTTACAGGTACTGAATTATTGATATAGTAGAATCTAGAGATCTAGGTAGTTGATTCAATAAAGTAATATTTATCTGGGACAGTAGTTGCCACACGAGTGATGTCATAAGTAATGATTACAACAGTTAAATCGTGAATTTTACTAGTCACGACTTTGCAACTTTTCAAAAGGTGCTTCGCTCTTGTGTCCTCGAAGTGCCTTGAAAAACTATACCATTGAATAACGACTGATTGATCATGACAACTACTTTCAAGATACCATCGCCATTGAGTGCCAAACACAAGGATATCAAAAAATGACTGTTATAACAGAGTATATCTAAACGTACATATCGCACTGCTGTTACAATAGTGTTGTAATTCAAAATATGTGAACTTTAATATTATATCATTACTGAACGTCGATTCTCTATAATTATGTCTAAAAAACCGTGAGAATATTGTAAGAAAGAGTCAAAAGATATGTACTTAACTCAAAATGAGACCCACTTTATGTGAGCTATTTCTGCCCAAAATATTCCTTATTCAAAAACATGAAATTATTTTTTCCATTTTACTTTTAAATGTATTTGGGTAATTGTTTAAGTGTCTATAACAAACTATAACATATAAATTTTACTATTTTTTTGCGGGAAGTGGCAAGTAGGAAATAACCTATACACAAATTTACACAGATATTTCACGGGAAGCGCGTAATTCGTTTTTCGTCGATTCTGAGAAAACACACTTTTTGAGTTAATACACTATTGTATTAACAGTGCGATGTGTGTATCGTATATTTTAAATATACATATTTAAAAATAAAAGAGAAAAATAATTTCAT
Source organism: Hyposmocoma kahamanoa (assembly GCF_003589595.1). Classification (NCBI taxonomy): domain Eukaryota; kingdom Metazoa; phylum Arthropoda; class Insecta; order Lepidoptera; family Cosmopterigidae; genus Hyposmocoma; species Hyposmocoma kahamanoa. The sequence goes on along the minus strand of NW_020654051.1, from coordinate 2,907,568 downwards.
GATTTGAATAAGGACGATTTTGGCCAGAACTAGCTCACATAAAGCGTGTCTGATTTTGAGTTAAGTAGTTAAGTAGATACATTTTAGTTGTTTTTTACAATATTGTAACGACGGTTTTATTGACGTGTAGAGAATCAAGTTTTACTTTAAACAATGATATAATCTTGAATTTCACATATTTCGAGTTATAACACTATTGTAATAGCAGTGCGATATCGTCGGTGTTTTGTAAAAAGGGCGAAAGCGCCATTTCGAAAAGAAATTCAGGGGCAACATGTTTTACTTTTTCACGACTGTTTTAAAATATTTATGCAATTTCTTAATTCCCATTTTAAACACTAAATCTTATTACAACCAAAATTGAACTTTAAAACAGTGTTAAAACTTTAATAGATTTCTCATAGATGGCGCTACGACTAAAAAGTCGCTGAAAAACCAAATACAAAAGACACGACAACTAGCACTTAGAAAAATTCGTGAGGTCCGCTGGTTCGTTCCGTGTCTTAGTTGGTATAGCGTCTGGCACGGTATGCTAGAAGATGTCGGTTCGAATCCGGCCGGATCGAAGGAATTTTTTCTGAGTGTTCGATCTTTGTGTTAATAATTTAAAACAGTCGTTAAAACCTAAAACATGCTCCGCTGAAAAAAATTTCGAAATGGCGCTTTCGCCCCATCTACAAAACCCTGACTATATATCAGTGACTAAGACGTAGACTGGGGTAGGTCGTAGTAATAGTGGACGAAGACATAAAATACCCAAGATTCACACGAAACGTTATTCCACGTTTACATATGGCGTTTGGACTGGAATTTACTGCAGATGCAGTTCCCTGAGCACTATAACTTGCGCCTTTTCAAGGTGAAAATGAAGTCTTTTTCCATCATGTGCGATGGGGGTCAAATATGCACATATTTTATCTGTATAAAAATAGACAAATCCAAAGGACAAACGTCCCATAACTTGATGTTTAAAAAACTAACATGTATTTGTCTATTTAATGACATACGAGTCCGCTTAATGTAGAGGAGGTACACTGAATTCAGAAGAATATAGAAATACTGGACCACCACTTTATGCTTAAGACTGGGCTTCCAAAATTTCATATATTTTGAACTCATATCCTGACTCGTGCCTATGTTTGATCAATGCCAAATTGTTTTTTTTTATTAACTTTCCGTGTTCGTTTTTCCAAAGTAATAATGCAAACATTTTCGAGCATGTTTGAGAATAACAAATTGTATATGACATTTTGTATATGTCTCTTTAAGCATACAAAAGTTAGATAATATCTATCTGCTTAATTCGTTTGTAAAACCATGGTAAAATGAGAGGGGATGAAAAGTTTTGCATTTGTGGCTTTTTACGCCAAAAGGGCGTATTGTTTTCCATGAATAAAGACAAGCTAACACTATAAACTGCTTTATTATTACAAAAAAATAATCATTTTCACTATTACTGAACCTAAGTACCCCGTTACACAACTTATATTTAAAAAAAATAAGTGTTCAAGACGACTGTATAATTGGTTGTACTCAATAATATTTGTAAATACATAAATAGAAGTAGTTCAACTATCTTCCATGACGAACCTACCAAACTATTACTGAATATCGACCACAAAGAATAACATAAAAATCTGTAGGTGAGAAGTAAAGAACCTTAAAATGTCAAAGAGTAATTTTTATTTACTACAGAGCGTTTTAAAGAGAATGAGGCTCTTAAATAGGCATTTAAAATCAATCTTAAGGTCAAATAAAATATGTTAATTAAAAAAAGAGGTGTAAGAGACCCAAATAGACTGGTATACAAACTCAAATTGTCTAATTTCAAAAATCAATGCAATGGTATGCGTGTCCGAATTTATAATGCTTTAACAAAAAACAACATAAAGTTGGCTTAGGTACAAAAATTATTACAAAGTAACTGATTTTATGCATAAATGTTGACACAATATGTATGTATACTATAATAATGATGTACAATATTTAATAGTTTGACACTGACAGTTATTATTTTGTTGTTATTAATTGACAGATTATTTCTTGCGCATGCAGTATTAAAATAAAACTAATTTTAAGTAGACTTTTGCATGTCTAGTCAGGTTAAATATGTGTTCTATTAAACTATGTTCCATTTTTCGTTCACCATGTATTAATCAAATAAAATTTCATTTCATTAAAAAAAAAAGCGACGATAGTATTTAATGTCTTTTACCATTGCGTAATTTTTAGCCACGGAAGAAAAAACAATGGAAGTGCCTTGAGTCTCGATTGCTTAATTTAAAACACTTCAAAATCTTGATATTGATTTGCCGTAGTTTCAAATTTAAAAATCATTCTGGGTTGTTAATATAATTTAAACTTTACCGTTTTGACATATCGTTGAAAGTTCAAAACCGTCATTAGGTACCTATTATTACAAGTTACGAGGTTTTGATATTATACCGAAATTTTCATCAATGTGCTGCCATCTAGCGGTTCATTGTTGAATGACGACGAATTGGAGTTATTTATTTAGTTCTTCAAACAAGAAGCGTTCATGTTTTACTTTCATTTCTTGTAACAAAAAAATATTTCGATAAAGAGAAAATTAAAATAAGAAATAATTGAATTACAATAAGACTTTCCACCACGGATAATATTATTGGTGCGGCTATAATTTTTGCACTCCAAAACTGCACAATATAGCATTATTCTAGGATTTTAGACAATTTGCACGAAAAAATGACACGACCATAACACACAAAGCGAAAATGGCGGACTAGGCTCAGATAGATCTTTCGAGACCTATAGTTGGCACGCGTCAGCCGCTAACTAACCACTTCTACTCTATTTATTGTTCTGTGTTTTTAGCATTCGAAAACAATGTACAAACATTGTATGTACAACATTTTTACAAAAAACATCTAAATTCCAAAAATTGAACTTACTACAGAAATATAGAATCTTAGTAACTAGTATAACAAGTGAAGTTGTCCTCATCGATAATGCGATAAATTTCGTGGCGGTAGTTAGTTAGATTGTCAAGGAACTTCTGACTGCTGTCGTTGTGGACCTTGGCGAAGACAGGAGGAAGAGGGGTGACATTTCCTTCCAGAGCCAAGGTGACGTAGTAATCTGCCTGTTTATAAGTTTATACAGTTCGGAGCTTGTCTTAATACAATATTTTAAAGCAAAATGAAAAAAAAAAAGAAACTGAAAGAAACTCTGGAATTGGCATCGTAGGGCGCGTTCCCATTACAACGTAACGTTTTATTTATCGTCAAACGACAGTCGCGTCTAGCCTGTTCCCATTTCACGAATATCTGCCGTGACTGTATCGTGGACTGTTTTATCATTGATCGATAGTCATGCCTAGCTGTTCCCATTGGATCGTGACGACAATATATCACGTAACGGCAGTTGCTTGTTGTTTGCAGACAACGGTAAATAAAACGTGACGACAATAGTAGCTGCGATTATCTGTCGTCAGATTTTTATAGTGACGTTTTATTTATCGTCTGACGACTGTCGTAGTTTTTCCCATTGTCACGACAGTATGTCGTCGTAACGTCAAAAGGGTCGTGAACGACAGTTAATCGTGTTGTAGTATATGTATATGTGAGCAACTTCATTTAAATGATGATGAATATAAAAATCGAACACACAATACAATTTTCGTCGTAGCATTGCTCTAATCAACTGAGCCACAGGTTCAGTTACCGAGTCGTCGAAATTCTGTAATATAATAGATAGTCAATAAATTCAATCATATAAAGATCTTTGTACTGTCTTTTCGGCATTCGTGGCCGCTAACTTCATTTCAATACACAAACCACGACACTTTAAACTGCACGATTATCGGTCATCACGACATAAGGAGAACACGCGATGAATGTATTAAAATTATTAACGAAAAAAGTTGTGTTTTGCCAACAATTATAAACACCTAGATGAGTAGAAACAATAAAACAAACGATCTATATTAAAATGATAGTGAATTGGAGTTCGGCCATCTTATTCAAATTTAAAAGCAACAGAGTTACACTATAAAAATTGAATCATATTATTATAGAATTAAAATAAGCTCCAAGTAATGGCATTCGCTGAGAAAGACCTTAAGTATAATATGTATAGCGTTATATCTATTTATAGAGAGAGTATTTACGATTTCCTTATGTTTATCCTTGTTTCCTTTATTTGCTGATGCTAAAATTTTTATGAACTGTTCCGCAAGAATTGTAAACTAAGTAACGTTTACGTGGAGTTCTCAAGTTTTCCTGATTGTTACATATAGGAAATGAAACTATTTTTCAGATTGAAACCGCGTATGTTGTTTATTTTTCAAACAAACCAACGTTTCGGGTCCTTTACAGGTTGCATATCAATCAGTCAATCATGGGACCTGTAGGGCTTGAAACGTTAGTTAGACAACGTCACAGACGCCGCTCTGATCCTAAAGTAAGTTTAAAGCACTTATGTTATGGAAATCGGAAATAATGACGGTACCATATACACCGAGACCCGAGACAATATAGAAAAGTTAGTCTACATTGACCTGGCGAAAATGGAACCCGTGACCTAAAAGATGGCGACTCCATGAAAACCGGTGTACAAGCCACGCGACAATGGAGGTTGCATATATAGTATTATAATAGTTTAATTTCCCATAAGTAACGTTTATTGCAAGTAACAGAAAAGTTCTGGGTTTTAAGGTTTTAAGGCTGTGTTCTGTGTTCAGGTCACAATTTGGAAAAAGGTTAATAGGAACATTAGTAGTGTTAAGGACAGAACCAGAGACGGGCAAGCACCCGGCTTTGTTAACGCCGAGTTTAAATCGGATTAAAATCTATTAATGCCCGAAAAAGCTATTTACAATTAATTATTTGTTGTAAATCAAGTTTTGTTCAAATTTAATGATAATATCACAAAATCGAGTTCTTAGGTTTTCGCGATTGTTACACATAGGAAATGAAAGTATTTTGCCGGATTTAAATCGCGTATATTTGTTTTTTCAAACAAAATACCAAATAAGTATACGCGATTTAAATCCGGAAAAATAGTTTCATGTCCAATATCACAAAATGTTTATCTTTCTGATCTAGACTATTCGATTTCCCTTTCTATTGAATCGATTCACTTGAAAATCGATAAATTAATCGATATAAAAATTGCATTGAAATAAACCTCCTTATCGTTTAAAAAAGAGTTTTTAAACCGAAATTAGTAATACACGGCACTTAGGGCAAAAACCTAGGCGAGTTGATTGGGTTTTAACCCATCACCCATCTCTGGACAGAACACAAGAAGTTTCTTGCTGAAAGTCAAAATCTCAGTGGAAAGTAGACGAGAATAACCGAGCCAAATTAAGATAAACCTAAAGACAGAATATAAAAAAAATATGGACGGAGATACATATTTCTTAGGGTTTTCATCAGAGTGATCTGGGTTTCGACAATTTTGAGAGTCTCAACGGTTTTCGGCATTTGCGAGACTTAAGATTGTCAACCTCGGGAATTCGAGACTTTTGAGACTCATGTTACGTAATTAACAGTATCCAAAAAAATCTAGTTTATTCTAGTTTATTCTGGTTACATGGACACTGCATGGACATGATAACACTAAGTGGAATTATCAAGGTGGAATAATCTGTGGAGATTGAAGAACGATACTAATTAATTATAACATTAAAAAAAATTACTTAAAAATTTTGTGGAATTGCATCTATTTGACAAGTTTTATTGAATACGGTTGACGGAAAGTGGGTCCAATAAACCGGATTCATTTCTTAATTTGGGGCAAATGCGCGCGGCAGACGAGCGGCCGCCGCGCGCTTCAGTGCGGCAGGGTCCGTATGAACGTACATTACAAAAATTCCCGCGTCCGGAACGCTTCCGCGGCCGCCTCTGTGTGGTCTGATCATTAGAGGTGGAATTGTCTTTCCAACAAAAAAAGAATCATCGAAATCGGTTCACAAATATCGGAGTAACGCGCACCACACATCACAGAAAAAATTACCGTCGAATTGAGAACCTCCTCCTTCAAAAATGAAATCCTCTCTTTTTGAAATTACATTATGTTTAATGTAACCTTTGAGTGTTTAGAGTGTGTATTGTTACACTACAAAAATCAAAAACTTTCATAAAATATCTTTTATTATTAAACACCTAGTTTCCATACCTACATTTATAAGCATGGAAGAAAAAAAAAATCGATGTCGCCAAAACTCACACATTGTTAATTTGAAACACTACGAAATCTTTGATGATTGGCCGTAGTTTCAAATTTAAAAAGATTAAACAAATTCTGGATTTTTAATGTAATTTTAACTTTACCATGTTGGCATATCGTTGAAAGTTCAATACCACCAATACCTATAATTGCATCAATGTCCTGCCATCTAGCGGTTAATTGCTGAACCACGACAAGTTGGAGTTATTAATATAGTTCTCCAAAAAAGAAGCGACCATATTGCACGGGTATAAATAAGCTTTACTTTAGCTTCTTGTAACAAAAAAAAAATGATTTCGATAAACAGAAAATCGAAAATTTATTAAATAAGACTATATAGATAGATATGAAATACACGGGTAATATTATTGGTAATATTTTTGCACTCCAAAACAGCAAAATAATTAATTTTTCTACGATTTTATGGAATTTACGAGAAACAATTGATACAACCATACCGTACAAAGCGAAAATGGCCGATTGAGCTTACATGGGTCCTAATGGTCGTATTCCAGAACTGTACTCAATGCTCAAGTCAGGATTTGAATACTCAAATCCCGTACGGTTTAAAGCACTCGAAAGCATACTCAAGTTCCTGCCATTAGGGTCGTATTTCCAGTGCTTGTGTTTCCAGTGCAATCCTGACTTGAGCATTGAATAGAGTTCTAGAATACGACCCTTAGAGACCTATGGTTGGCACGCGCGTGAGGTTAACTAACGACTTCTACTGTATTTTTTGTTCTGTGTACATAAGTATGGGAACCTACTTTTGAATTAGTCTCAAAAGTCTCGTTTCCTGGGTATTTATGAAATAGCCCCGCGTCTTGATTTTTTCCTGACAATGAAAACCCCAATTAAAGATATGAGTTATAAAAATTACCTGATCAGGACCCATCATATGCGCCTGCCGTTTAGTGTAACCTCGTGCGGCCCGTTCTTGCTTCTCCTCTTCCCATTGTGCGGTCATCTCCTCGGGGGTTGGCATCTTAAAAGTCCCGTTGATCGCGCGCACGTAATAACGGACCTGAATAGTAAAGATGTCTTGAATACTATAGTACTTACTAATCATCACCAATTCTTTCCAAAAAAAAGTTATTTTAAATTTTGCACTTTCGGCACTGACATCAAATCTAAAATCAAATAGCAGTCATTCTGAAGGCTGAGCAACAACAGAAGCCGCAGCCTGGGCTTGGCATCATATAGTCTTTAGGATTTTGAACTGTAAGTTAAAAGAGATTAACATTCTTACTCTAACGCTAACGTCACAGTACAAATTATGAAAATGTTATTTATGGTAAGAAAAATATTAGTTTTTTTTAATGAAAAATAGTGACAGACATAACATTATATGACTTTGCAAAAGAAAGCGCTATTAAAAAGCTATCTATTAATTATCTATCTACCTGAAGGTCAAACATTGCAAAGGCGCAGACGTAGTAGGGTACTCCGATGAAGCACATGGTGGGATGGTTAATATTGACCAAGTGCTTATAGAGAGGCTCCACGCAGTTATCCTCGACAACAATCTCGCATGATTCGTGGAGAAACGGGAAGTTGTACATGTAGCCTGTATGACAAAGACACAAAAAATAAACGGTGATCTTGATTTTATCATCTTCTACACACACTCGAAATTTATGTTATTTGTCACAGTTCAATATAACAATTAGGTACTTAGGCATAACAGATACGAGCTTCTGCAAATGATAATGATGGGATAAGTTGCTGGTGAAAGGAAAGCTGGTCGTAGGAAAAAAATCGTGGCTGAAGAACATACGAGAGTGGACTGGGATAGCAAGTGCCGCCCAACTGTTTAGACTCGCCAGAAATACAGATAAATATGCTGAGCTGACTGTCATTCTTCACTAGTTGGAGAGGTATCTTAAGAAGAAGAATATAACAACAAAGTTTTAAAGAACTCACCAGTGCAAAGGAACATAACATCAACATCGTCTTCAGTTCCATCCTGGAAGAACGCTTTAGTCCCTTCAACTCTAATCACATCAGGTTTCTGAACCAAGTTGTCAGGGAAAACAGTTCTAAGTTGCTCCTTCAGGTGGTGGCTGAGTATGACTTTGGGGGAAACACTGGTGATCTCCAGAGCGATGTCCATGCCAGATGGACCAGCTCCCACGACAAGAACTTTCTTGCCCGAGAATATTTCTGGTACACGGTAGTCGTGACTGTGCATCACGTCACCTGGTGAATAAAATAGAGTATTGTTTGAAATCTTTCATTTTTATTAACATCTAGAATAGATTATTATTTATTATATCTATATTTTGCAGGTTTTAACAAAGACGCTAGTAACACTCGATTCTATTAAGATTGCTCCTTTGTAAAAGTTAAAAAAAATAGTCTTTCTTTTAATGGGCTATTGTAGATATGTACCTTGGAATTCCTTTAGTCCTGGTATCTGAGGAATAAAGGGCGTATTGTAATGGCCGTTGCAAACGAAAACATAGTCATATTCCCTGGTCTCCGAAACGCCAGTCGAGATGTCTTTGAAGGTCACGTCCCAGAGCTCGCCTGAACGACCCTGTTTTGGCTTTACCAGCTGCACGTGGTGCTTAAACTGTGAAAGCATTCTTAAAGTTAAGAGTGGATAAAAGATGCTTAAAATTCATGACATAATATGTGATAAATGAAAACTATACGTCGTGATGTATAAGATTAAGGGTCGTATTCTAGAACTCTACATGCTCAAGTCAGGATTTGAATATGGTTTAAAGCACTCGAAATCATACTCAAGTCTCTGCCATTAGGGTCGTATTTCCAGTGGTTGAAATCATACTCAAGTCTGCTCAAATCCTGACTTGAGCATTGAGTAGAGTTCTAGAATACGACCCTAAGTTTTGTGAGATTCACCTTATTTATTTTACCATTATATTCATATATTTTTGTGAAAACACCCCACTAGTTTCATTTTTTTAATATCAAGTGACGGGACGAACAAGTCGTGCGCCTGATGGTAAGCTACCGCCTGCCTATAACAGTTGCAGTGCTACTCAGAGCTTTAAATCGCAAAGATCTGAGGGGCACTGCGCCCCTCACTTTGAGACATAAGATGTCAAGTCCCATGTGCCTGCAAATTCACCAACACCCTTACCCTTATAAACCGGAACGCAGTAATGCTTACATTACTGCCTGGCGGCAGGAATAGGTAAGGTGGCAGCACTTCCCTGGACGAACTATTTCACAAGGAAATCTACTGCTACTAAAATCTCAGTTTGTTATTGTTATTGATATAAAGATCGAAGAACTTAAAAAATAATGCCTTCGATCTAACTAGACTCGAAGCAGCGCCTGTTGTCTCACCGGAGCCATCGCTCTTACTAACTGAGCTACAGATTTTGCAGATCTATAGTTCAGTTGGTAAGAGCGGTGGCGCTGGTATGGCTACAGACGCTGTCGATCTTTGCATCAATAATAATAAGTCGAGCTGAGGAGCTCGAATTCCAAATTTTTCCCGCACTAATACGGTTGCTTAGGTCGAGCGGTAGGGACACCGGTTATATTTCAGAAGAAAACACTTTTTTTTTGAACGAAATTAGTCATTTGAAAATGTCGTATACTGTATGTGTTGTATTTATTTCAGTTGGTACAAAAAAATCATTGGTATATGTAAATTACCTATTGAACACAACGTATTTGTCGTAAAATTTTGAGGTAAGTTTTGCAATACGGTAGACGTGTGAATGTCATTTCCCGAAGAAGTTATTGCAAAACTTCTTTCAGTCAAAAGTTCTTTTAGTTTTTGGGACGATTCTTATACAACGAAAGTAATAATATTTTAGCGTATCGTCTAAAAAATAAATACGAGTGTAAGAATATGATAACCAAATGGCTTCTAAAACTGTCATATGAAGAAATAGAAAATCTTCTTCATGCTGCTCAATGAAGTAGTTTTAACATCAAATACGCACTCTTTTTCCAGTACACACGCAAGTCACACACCCGCGCGCAACACACTCACATACACACACATACACTTTCAGTGAGAGAATTAATTATTTATAAAGATTATACAATTCAGATTAATTTTAATTAATTAATTTGTAATTTTTTAATTAATTAATTAATTTGTAATTCTGGTCGACTTGACCATCACATGCTGAGGAAGGATGCCGCTGACCTTGATTTCTCTGGGGTGTATGGTGCTTCGTCAGTTGATTTGAAAATCTCCAACCTTAACCAGTGTTTGATCAATTTGTACGATGCTCATGCCCCACTACGGGCTGTTAGGGTTAAGCGGCCTCCTGCTCCTTGGATTAACAGGGGCATTCGTATGGCTATGACTAGACGTGATCGATTGTTTCGGGTTTACAAGCGCGATAGGTCGGATTGTAATTGGACTCTGTACAAGACTGCTCGTAATAGGTGTAATGGGATGGTGAGGGCAGCTAAGCGTCAATATTTTTATAATAATGTAAGTAATTGTTCTCCTGCTAATGTCTGGAAGTTTCTCAGAACTTTTGGCTTAGGCAAATGTTCTGCTCAACCTGACTCCTACCCTTTTGCTCCTAACGACTTCAACTGCCATTTCTCGTCTGCTCCTTCTTTAGATCCCTTCATTAAGGCGAACACTATTCGACTTATTGCTTCCAGGCCCATTTCTTCTTCAGTTTCTTTCTCTTTTTCACCAGTTACAGCTGACGATTTGCGTAAAATAATTTTTTCTATTAAGTCTAAAGCCGTAGGATGTGACGAGGTGAGCAGAGTGATGATTGTCAGCATTGTTGATCAAATTCTCCCTGCTACTGTCCATATCATCAACTTCTCCTTGCAGTATGGTGATTTCCCTCGTGTCTGGCGTAAGGCATTTACTATACCTTTGCCAAAAATATCTTCTCCTATACAACTTAATAACTTTAGGCCTATCTCTATTCTTCCTTTCCTGTCTAAAATTCTAGAATCTGTTGTTCATAAGCAAGTGTCTTCCTACACATTTTCTAACAACCTTCTAACCCCTTTCCAATCTGGGTTTCGCCCGGGACATGGCACAACAACTGCCCTACTCAAAGTTGTGGAAGACATTAGGCTGGGCATGGAGAAGCAGTTGGTCACTGCTATAGTTCTCGTCGACTTTTCCAACGCTTTTAACATGGTAGACCACGACATTCTGCTTGCCATCCTGAAGTCGCTTAACTTCTCCCCATTATCACTAGACTGGTTCTCGTCCTACCTTCGTGATCGTCAACAAGCTGTTCGCGTGGGTCCTAAAGTCTCCGATTGGCGTGATTTGGCAGCTGGTGTTCCGCAGGGTGGAATCTTGTCACCGCTTTTATTTTCACTTTTTATTAATTTTCTTTCTTTCTCACTTAGCTGCTCTTACCACTTTTATGCTGATGACTTGCAGATTTACGCGCAGGCATCTGCCGAGGACATTAATTCAGCGATTTCTGACATTAACAGCGATTTACAATGTGTTAGTGCGTGGTCAACTAATTTTGGGATATCTGTTAATCCGTTCAAGTGTCAAGCAATTATTTTAGGTGGATCTAAACAGATATCCAAGATTGACCATACTTCGCTCATTCAAGTAGTTTATGAGAACTCGTCTGTTCCATTCAGTTGTAGTGTAAAAAACCTTGGTCTTTACATTGACTCCTCACTAAGCTGGACCTTACAGGTGTCCGAGGTTAGTCGTAGGGTTACTTCTTCTTTACGTTTTCTAAACCGCTTTCGACATTTTCTTCCCATTAGTACTAAGACCCTGCTCGTCACCTCCCTTATATTCCCACTCATTGATTATGCTGATGTCTGTTATCCCGATCTCAATGAAAATCTATTAGACAAGTTGGACCGCCTGCTCAATAATGCTATTCGTTTCATTTTCTGCCTTCGGAAATTTGATCATGTTTCTTCTTTTAGGTCTCAACTTAAATGGCTCCCTATTCGTCAACGCAGACAGAAAAGAATTCTCTGTACGTTGTACTCCGTTCTTTTCAATCCCCACTATCCAGAATACTTGAAATGTAAATTTCAGTATCTCTGTGACTCTCATGACCTCCCACTTCGTTCCATGAATTCACTATCACTCACTGTACCTCTCTTTCATTCTGGCTTCATGTCAGATTCTTTTACTCTCCACTCGATACGGCTCTGGAACGCTCTACCGGACGCCATCAGACGGTCTCCTAATATATTTTCTTTTAAAAATAATGTTCATGAGCATCTTCTAAATTGTTTGTCACAGCAATAATCATCATCATATTCTGTTATTGTAAGTATTTTGTATATGTATAGTATATTTGTATGTATGTAAGTGTATGTATTATATTATTAAGTAAGGTATTAGGTTAGTTTGTTATATGTATAATTATGAATTTGTTTCATTTATTTTAATATAACCGTAATATTCTGTTTATTTACCGCGTTCGTGAATTTCGTTTTTCTCAGAGGTTGACTGGTAGAGAATGCTTTTAGCATTAAGTCCGCCTTTTGTACCCTTTGTATTGTGGTCAATAAAGTTTAATAAATAAATAAATAAATAAATAAAATAATTTAATTTTGCTTATTTGCTGTCTCCACAAATTACTACTAGTTCTTATTGCTGTTTTTGCATAATGTATATATAAAATAACGTAATAAATTGCGCATTTTACTAAGCCATTGGAAGGTTTGCTGGTATTTACAGCACAGGTTTTCATTTTTTAAGTACCAGCGGTCATATCTACTGATTCTTTGATACTTACTTACTGTACACTGTGCATGTTGTATTATTATTATGGCAAATAAATTTATTATTATTATAGTTTGTGTTTTTTTTTCTATCGTGAACATTTTTAAGAATCATGTTTTCACACCATGTAGTAATAAGTGCATATCCTCAATTTTACTATATATTTTTTCCTAAGTGATTCGTTCAACATTTTCATTGTTATGCTGAATCAACCAAAGCCATTTGAGTTTGTGTAGACACTTAAGTTTATTTATTTATTACTAAAATTTTTTTTTATTAAAGCAGCCTTAACATACATTAACGAAAGGCTCAAGGTACCTTAATGTGTTCAGTGACTCCGTGTTTATCAGAATACAGCTGCAGAAACGCCAACATTTCCTTGGCGGGGAGATACGACCTGTCGCTCTCAGGCACTGGGAAGTCTGGGAAACCCATGATTTCTTTGGGAAGGTTTGTTCTGTGAAGAAAGATTGCGTTATAGAGATAATTACGATTAAATTAACACGACTAGTTTTACTTCGTATTGAGTTTGGCCTAAGCTGTGATTAAATTCTATTAACCGACTTCAAAAATATATATATTTTTTGTATATACGTTACGCGATAACTCTGTGATTTGTGAATTTTTTGATGGAAAGAGGGTTTACCTTAGTACAGGTCCCATTTAAATTTGAGGAAAATATTCCACCTCTTAGGGTGGCAAAGTAGGGGATGAATCCGTTTCGCACACTTTCCGGTAATCGACTTCAAAAAAACTTGGCAAATAGATGTAATTCCAAGAACTTTTGAGGTAAGTTTTTTTCATAAAAAAAGTTATATTTTGATACTTAGTCTATTTTATCCAATCCACGCCTTTCTCGGAACAAAACAAAAACATTAATTACATCATTAATAGTTCGGGTGTGCGGTTGGAACTTTTATCCTGGACACAAAAAACTGGGAAAAAAGTATTATAAACAACAAGCAACTGGTGAGTACCTAACGCCGATTAACAAAACTTTTCACCACGACGATGGTAAGGCATTATACTGTATGCCATCGATACGACAAAATGAAGAAGATCGTATCCATCATTGACTTACAAATAAATGGACGACGGGTCTAATACAAAAACCACGAAAAAAATGTCCCAAGTCAACCTATTCGAAATTTAAATTGTTATGTCATCGTAGTATCGCGCTGTCCGTAGAACAAATGAAGACTAAATCGGAGTTTGGCGCTCTGTATACGATTTTAGCGCCTTACAAGTGCGGACACTTTTTAGCGCGGACCCGACGTCCATGTAAGTCAATGGTATCCATAGATATATTATAAAAATCGTACCATAGCTGCAGAATTGTTTTACAGATATGATAAATTTCGACTAAATATTTATTTTTATCAAGAGTGCATTCTTCAGCATTGATTGACCTCATATCTGGCGCAAATCATTATGAGTAACTTCGAGTAAACACTTAATATTAATGCTCTACCTTGAACCACGTGCTATTATCAATTACAGTTTTTTTGCGATAAAAGTGTGGAAGGAAAATTCTCACAAAAACATTGCTATTTAATAGTAAACAAAATCTTAATAGCGTTTCTGCGCAATTGAAGCTGTTTTATGAAATTATAGTAGACTGTACAGTTTTTTTTCAAGGATTTTTTATTCCAAGCGATTATTACACTAAATTTGTAGCTAGTAACGGAGTTCACCGTTCATACTGTGTCCATCTATTTTAATTATAGTTAGATGGTTTTCGAATCTGTATTAACACTATCAATTAATTTGTGCAAGTTATAACCTTCTTATCGGAATTTCTCTAGCCATATCTCACGTTTATGACACATGACGTCAATGACATACAAGCGGACAAATGCTCCCTATTAACGGAATTGGGTCAGATCTACCAGGGCAGCATTAAATTATGTGTAGCAATCAAACGTTTCCAGAATAGCAACACGCTGTATTTGATACCCTACGACCGGACTATCGGAAAGGTGTCGTAAGTTGTTAACATCTTGTATATACACCAATAATAATATAGTAGTTGATTAAAGAACTTCATATAGTAAAAGGAAAGATATTTAATTGCAATTAATTAATCGTTATTTCGTAGAGCAAATTGTTAAAGTTGTCAATGTAACCTCGCTCAGGTACTTAGGTACACACTAGTGATGCAACGGAAATGACATAATGGAAACTGAAACAGAACCAGATGTCGAAAGAAAATCTTAGCAGAAACGGAAGCGGATGCGGAAGCGGAAATGTAAATAATAATAATAATAATAACGCACACACTCAATATAGCCCCGCACTAGGGAAACCCTGTGTCGCGGGTGCCATGGACACACACATAGACAACCACAAATTACACCCAAACTCACGAGAGAAATAAATGTAGGCCATACAAATATTTCTCCCGGCCCGGGAATCGAACCTGGGGCCTCTGCGTGGCAGTCCGGCATGGTAACCGTTCGGCCACGGAGGCAGTTTAAATACTATAAAGATCCCAATGAAATAGTTACAAACACGGCTTGTCTTTGGTTTGATATTGCATTTAACACAAAACTGCTAAGACGCACACGTCTCGTCGCCAAGAATAACGCGCGCTCGTGCTTATCCATCGCAAACGTTATAACTTCCGATAAAAGTTCCTTTATAAAAGTTGCGGAAGCAGAAACAGAAACAGATGTGAAAACGCGAGAGGCACTTAAGCAGAGGTACAGTTGCATCATTAGTACACATTTTATATGTATATACACTATTGGAGGCGGATATAATTGTACTGTTACAGGCCATAAATCCGAATATGTGGCAGATGTATTACAATGGGCAACTTTGTATTAAACACTAGGCGATCAGCCGATGTTTGGAGGGATATTGTACGCCGGATTAAACCTTACTGGTCCCATGTGGGATTCGACAACACTATGCACAAAAAACTCGACTATGTAGCGCTCTCAACTGGCTTCAATCTTCCATTTTGTCATAAAGGCCAGGTATGGAAGATGGAAGGAGGAAGGATGAAGGCGAACGAGATCAGTAAAGAGGTAAGCGAGCGGAAGTTCATGGTCACTGCCTATCCTAGTATGTATCAAGTAGTTATGCTCATAGAATCTCGTTTTTTTATATAAACCCAAGTGACGGGACGAACGACTCAAAGCTTTAAATAGTAAAGATCTATACCTGTCACCCAGAGACATAAGTTGACAGGTCCCATGTGCCTGTAATTTCACCTGCACCCTTCCAAACTAGAACGCAGTAATGGCAGTACTTGCCTGGACGAATTCTTTCACAAGAAGCAGCTACGAAATATTATTTGTACTATTAAATATAACTTTTGTATATAAGAAAATCGATTTCAAATGTTTGTTATCGCGGTCGTCTCAACGATACCTGAAACTCATGTGGAAGTCCTCGTGAAAACGAATAATATGAGCCCAAACACAACTCTTCTTCTGTCTTTTCTCTCTTTCTGTCTTTTTTTCTCTTCTCTTCTGTCTTTTCCACTATTAGATTAGATCTAGGTTACCATAACATTTTATTTTCATTGGAATCGTATCTATATGCCAAGTATTATTGAAATCGGTTAACGGAAAATGCATGAATATTTTCTTTAAAATTTGAATGGGACCATTAATAAGGCATCCTGTTTCCAACAAGAAAGAATCATCAAAATCAGTTCACGAATGACGTCGCAATCGCTTAAAAAATACAATAGTCGAATTGTGAAGTTTCGAACTCCTTTTTAAAGTCGGTTAAAACAGATTCGAAAACTCTATCTAGTGCCAAATAACGTACACAGCGAAAAATGGACGAGGCTACATTGATAAAAGCTTCAAAGTGACTACTTAACTATAATATTCACCTTAAACTTTTGTACATGCTGGTGTGAATAGGCAGCCCAAAGTCATCGTAGCCAACTTTCTCTGTATACACCCAGGTGCCACCTAGCTGCCCAGCTTGCTCCAGGATATCCACCTGACCCACTGAGGGTTCCACAAGGAGATGACGCGCGGCACAGAGTCCAGCGGCTCCAGCTCCGATTATGCAAACGCGGGACATGGCTGTAAAAGAGAAAAAACGTGTTGTGTTGTTATACATACAATATAAGTGGCTATAGAAGATATTACCAAAAAATCTACTTCGAAAGTGCTCTACCATGGAACAATTTATTTCGTCATCATTAGCTACATATATATATATATATATAACATTATATATATATATATATAATGTTCCTGTGTTGGACACGCACGGGATTCCTATAAAGAAAGGTTTTTGTCATCGTTCAACTCCCGTTTTTGAATGATTTCACATGTTTTGTGTCATAAAAGATTGTGATTGCCGGAGGGAAAGGAGACAGAAGGTAAGTAAGTGCTCTACCAAGTCATCTACTTTTTTTAATATACGTATAATAACGCACACACTCAATATAGCCCCGCACTAGGGAAACCCTGTGTCGCGCGTGCCATGGACACACACATAGACAACTACAAATTACACCCAAACTCACGAGACGTGGGACCTCTGCCTGGCAGTCCGGCGCGGTAATGGCGACATGGTAACCGTTAGGCCACGAGGCAGTAAAATTATGAATCATGAACAGCAAATATGAATGATCGAATAAAATTTCTAGAATAAATATATAAATTATTTTTATCCCGATATAATTATTAAATCTGAAGCTGTCTGATAAATATTTCAGCAAACATGTTTGTATAACTACAGTTTAGTATTCTGTATTCAAAGATTTTCTTAATTTTGTTAAAGACAAAATCTTATCGTTCTGATAACAAATGCAACGTGAAGTTGTCTTGCTGCTCTCTAAAGAAATATAAAAGGGTTCAATCGAATTCTTTCAAAGCCATGAGCGCCTGGTAGCAGCGTTATGCATGATGAATGTAAAACAATAGAAGTATTGTTGCGGGGCAGTGGGAAAACTGTAGTGATAGGCACTATTTCCCATAAATAATTGATTAGATTGATGACAAGATAAACTTTGAAATCAGTAGTGTAATCTGAATCTATGGTTGATAAGTAACAATTTTAACTAACCGCGATATTTCTAACATCGGAAACGATGATGAAAAACGATGCGAGGTTTTGCTTCACTTATTAAATGGTAATCTACAAAGATTATCAAAAGTCCTTGTTTTCTAGTTCTACATAGGGCGCACTATAAGTTTCCAGAACTGGCCACATAGATAAACAATATTTAAAAAGTAATTACAACATTTGAAAAATTTTCGTTCTATGATTTTCTACGACTTTAAGTGTAATGTAACAGCTCAGCAGAGCATCGCTTGGCTTCAAACTGCTTTTGGCGATGAAACACCATGCAAGACGACTATTTATAGCTGGTTTGCAGTATTCAAACGCGGTCGTGTGAATCTCAGTGACGAATTTCGTGATGGTCGCCCGTTCACTGCAGTGAACAACAATAACATCGATGCTGTGCGCCGTATGATCAAAACAGGCAGGCATGTGACATACCGTGAGATTCGGGCATCGTTAGGCATAGGCATGAGTCAAATATAATTAATACTACACAAACATTTGGTCGTGAAAATGCTGTGCTCTCGGTGGATCCCACACAATTTGACTGAGGCTCAAAAAACGGATCGCGTCACTTGGTGCAATGACATGCTTACCAGATTCAACGAAGGGGCGTAAACTTTGGTGTGGGACGTAATAACAGGTGACGAAACATGGACTTATAGTTACGATCCCAAAACAAAGCAGCAACCGAGCGTAAAACTGGACACGTGGCTACTGTTGCTTTGGAGAATAGTTATACCGTGAATAGTGATTGGTACTCGACCATTTGTTTGCCGGAAGTTATTGACAAACTCCGTAAAAATAACCGTAAACGCCGTACCATCTCGCACCACGATAATGTCAGTTCTCACACGGCCAGACAGACAAATGAATTTTTGAAGGTGAACAACGTTGACCTTATGAGCCATCCCGCATACAGTCCCGACCTGGCACCTTGTGATTTTTATTTATTTCCAAAAATTAAGAACCATTTACGCGGTCAATGATTTTCATCACCTGAAGAGGCTGTCGAAGAGTGAAAAATATGTTTCAGAGATAGTCACGGAGGAGTGGCATAAATGTTTTCAAAATTGGTTCATTCGTATGAAAAAGTGCATTAACTCTAACGGAGGATATTTTGAGAAACAATAAATTCATTTTTGACCTTTTAAACAGTGTTTTTTTCTTATTCATTCCGGAAACTAATAGTGCGCCTCACGTATATAAAAAGATTTTCACGTTCTACAATTTACAAGAATTACACAGCAACCTTAGGTGAGAGAGTATGCAGAACTCACGAAAGTTCATGTTAAATAAGAGTACTAATTCCGGTATTATCTGAACTCATTAATTAAGTTCAATCAGGTCATTAAAAGGTTTAGATTGCACCCCAGTTTGCTGCACAGATGTACAAGCAGAACTGATAAAACAATTTGCGAGTAACAAAGGTAGAAAAATCATGACAAATCTGAAAAAATGCGCCAAAAAAAGTACTTACATAAAAGAGACTACAAAAAACAGAATTGCAGATTTTTATACAAAAAAAAGCCCTCTTAAGTTTATGTACATCCAAGTTTTATTGAAATCGGTTAACGGAAACCAGGGGAAGTCCAATAAACCGGATTCATCCCCTAATTTGCCTCCTTTGGAGGTGGAATACCCCTTTTCCAAAAAAAAAGAATTATCGAAATCGGTTCGGTGTAACATACTCAAAAAAATACAGTCCAATTGAGAGTCTCCTCTTTTTTTGAAGTCCATTTTCACGAGTAACAAAAGATATATCGGTTCGCAATAATATGGTACTTAATTAAAACATTAATTTGGTATTTACTGAAGTGAGATTCATGCGTTATGGTAAAAACCCTCCTATATTCTTCACTGGGTAGGTGTGGTGTATGTTGCATTCACAATAATATTTATAAATTCTTGTAATTCTCAAACTGCAGATGCCATGCTTCACAGAGTCGTTTTGGTTTGGAATGGCTTATTGAAGGTACGTAAGAATTTTTGAAAGCATGTAAATTCGCCAAAACGCTTTTAGTGAGCGTTACGAATTATGACATCACTTGACCCTCAACTTAAAGGAGACCAGTGGCTTCACCATGAACTCTTATTACAGTTCAGTATAATAATAATAATAATAATTTTATTTATTGGAAGTAATAAAAACTCATTTTTGTTAGTATACACACTCTTATTAACTAATATTAGTATACACAAAACACACAAAAACAATAAAATATTATACATAGTAGACACTGCTGGAAATATGTTTTTCACAACAGTGTCTCAAGTACGGACATTGGTTTCTATCCGCTATCAGCTTAAGGATAGGGTTGGGGCTGGCCCGCACCCGGCGCACCAGAGATGCGCTTCGTTTGCGGATGCTTGTATAAAAACAATCGACGCGCGCTTCAGCGAACATCCCTGATGCGCTACAGAAGCGGGGCAGCCCCACCAGCACCCGGAACGCGTCATTATATTGGACTCGGAGGGACCCATAGGTCCTCTGCGTGTAGTGCCTCCATAAGCTGCATGTATATAGAGATGTACAGTATGCTCTGAATAATGTTATTTTAACATCCTTCGTACAGCGCGCGAATTTACGGGAAATCATGTTAGCCCTTATGGACAGGGCCCTCCGTTCCCGCTCGATGTCCATATTGTCCTTTAGGTCAGCCGTTACAATATGTCCTAAATATTTAAAACTCCTCACCCTTTCTAGTGGAATACTATTCAGACTGATGGGAGGCACTTCAGACACTTTGTAACAGCTGGGTTCGAACACCATGTATTGGCTTTTTTTAACATTGTATTTAAGCCCATGTTGAACGGCGTACTCCTCACACACAGCCAGTAATTTACGTAAGCCACAAGCCGATGCACTGAGCAAAACGATGTCATCAGCATAACTTATATTGTTTACACTCACTGAGTCGATGTGACATCCTACATGCATTTTGCCCAACACATCGAGAAGCCCATTTACGTACACGTTGAAGAGCGTTGGCGAGGTCAACCCTCCTTGTCTCACCCCGCACTCCAACGTATACTGATCCGACATAGTACCCGACCATCTAACGCTGTTGACCTGGTTTCCATACCAGTATCTGAGTATACGTATGGTTTCTGGAGGTAGTTTTATGGCTTCCAACTTCTTCCATAAAACTTTATAGGACACCAGGTCAAAAGCCCTAGATAAATCTAAGAAGCTAGCGTAAACCGGTGTCTTTCTATCTACGTAATATTTGACAGTATGCTTAAGACACAGTATCGCGCTCTCAGTTGATAACCCTGGTCTAAAGCCGAATTGGTTGTGATTGAGACACACATGTTTGTTTAACTGTGCATTAAGCATACTATCAAACACTTTCGCAACAATAGTCGCGAGGGAGATTGGTCTATAATTACTGGAGTTGGACAAATCCCCAGCTTTATTTTTGACTACAGGGATAACAATAGTTTTCATAAAACTCCCAGGCAAATAACAGTGTCTTACACACAGCGTGTAGAGCATTGCCAATACTCTAGAGATATGAGGACCCGCGTACTGAAGATGCTCAATGCTGAGACCATCGTGCCCAGGGGATTTCCCACGAGAAATCAATTTAATGGCCTCGGCTACATCCTTGGCAGTGTATCTAGGAGCAATTTGTTTATCGTTGGTCTCAGCATCGTCCAACCACTCTCGCGAAGTATAGGTTCGTAACGACAAAAAAGCGGGATGGTGATATACACTTCATGTAGCGCTGTCTCACAACGATTCATTTTTGATCCTAAAGTGAATCGTAATAAGAGTTCTTGGTAAGGCCACAGTTCTGTCTCGAGAATTTCTCACAGGAAGCAAGCCACAAGTAATCTTGTCTCGTAAGTTCAATAACATAGTATCCACTTCCTACAATCGATAATTTTCCACACTCGCTCGCGTAAATATTTTGCTGGCGCAATAAAAACATCCTGATAAAACCGTCTCGCAGTTCTGGAAGCCTGGTAACAAATATCGCGATTTGTAATTATAATTAACATCAATATATTTGTTGGTTTTAATGACCTGTGAAAAGAGGTGTGGGAACTTTGGCCTTTATTATTTTACAAATTCGTTTTGAAAGAATTTTTATGTAGAATCTATATTTATATAATTGTATGTGCAATAAATAAGCGATTATTGCATTATATCTGTCATACTAACACCATTAAACTATAACGTTATGAGATTCAATCGACAAGCGTGCTAAGAGGCTTATAGGTGACTTATTAGTAGAGGCGAAGATGCAAAGCCTTGAACACCGCCGTAAAGTTGCCTCCTTGCGGTATTCTACAGGGTATATCACGGAGAGTGTGAGAGGGAATTGCACTTTCCATCATCGGGGGACCAGGAGTAGGCTGGGGTTCCACCCCTATGTTGAGGATACTCCATGAATTCGCATTAAGCGTTTCGCTGCCACATTTATATGGTGAACGGCTATGGAGTGGAATTCCCTGTCTGCAGACTTGTTCGCTGAACATTATAACTTGGACCTTTTCAAGGCGAGAGTAAATAGACATTATTATTTTGGTTATTCTGATGCTTGGGATCATGGTGGTGTAGTTGTCTGGCACATTATTATTATTTTTATTTGGTTCATTTTGAATTGAATCTTTTGTGCTAATTCCAAGTACGTAGAAGAAGAGACAGGCGTCTAGAAGAAACGAATACGTTAAAAATTACATCAAAGTTTACAACGGAGGCGGGAAGGACAGACGTGTCCCTGTTCCTAACAATAATACCATCCCAGTTAATGCCATTATACCAAACTAAACTCCATTTCAAATGCAGAGCAGTAACAATGGTTTCTTTAAACGGTAATTCTCGGATTAGTGTTCACTACCTAATTTTCGAGGCAATTTTTATTATTTAAATATACTTATATTATCGTGTAATTATTAAATAATATTTCACGATACAACACTCGAGTATTAAATAATATTGCACGATAAAAAATCGAATACTTAAATAACAAAAGTTGCCACGGAAATTTGTAGTGAACACTAATCAGAGAATGACCGTATTACGTAAAATTTTTAAGACATTGATAATGAATGAGTTTGTCTGCTACCTACTACAGTAGGTATGCGTATATACTAATAATTACAAATGTATGTAACGTACCTAGCTTCTTAATAAGTGAAGGGAAAAACAAGTCAAGTATTGCGAAAACCTCTGTTACTTTTAGGTCGCGGTACTTACCTCAAACCAAACAGATAGGTATGCAATACGGTGAGAGGTGTTAATGTTTATTAAAATCATAAGTTTGACAACAAAAGTAATGACAATAAAAAAAAAACAATAAAGTTTAGAGTACATGTAAACTTACTACATACGTGCAGTTTATCTATATCTAGTTGGTACTAGTCATTATGCATCTCTTATCATTGTATAAATTACTATTGGTTTATTTACCAAGTAGAAGAGGTGTGTAATTAAATGTCATAGAGCTCTTCTATACGGGTGATATTGGATCCCTACAGCTATGCTAGTTTTGGGCAGGATAGCTCTCCCGTCGAACTAATTAATTAAAACATGAAAATAAGGAATTACTGTCAAAGTTGTTGAGCTGCTCAACAACTTTGACAGTTCTTAACGTTAAATCGTCTGTCCTTCTCTTATTGATATGATAACTGAGGCAGAACGCACGCGCACTGACATCGATGTAACCTTAACTGCAGTCACTATCAAGAAAGCCAGCTCAAACCGAATTGTAACCGGTCGAACCGGAAAGACAAACAAATTGATAACACTATAAGCGACTGTCGACGTCACATCGTGTCCTAATAACACGTTCCTCTCTTCGCTAGCTGCCGTATGTAATATTTTCATCGTAATTGATTAAAACGTATGGTTTTACTCAGCTTTCAAAAGCGAGCCACCACACACCAAAGGTCCTCTTCTCAAAGATCGTCACAACAACGACTGGTCCCGCAACCTCTACCAGGTGATTATATATCAAAGATAGAGGGAGTTTGACATGAGTTGCAGTCTTCAAAAGGTTGAGTTATCTGCTCATCATCAGTTTGAAAGTATCTAAGCACAGCCAGGCAACCATTATCACCATCAATAAATTATACGTCCTAATGATCAAGTCATAGTCCGCCACGTTAGACCATTGCGGGTTGGCAAGTTCATTCGTTTTCCCACGGTAGAGAGCAGTCTTCGACACGCAGGTTTTATCAAGATATTTTCGTTTACCCTTACGGTAGCTTTCCACGGCCTGATATTACACGGGTCGTCTCGCGTTGCGCCTGTTTGTACCTACTTTATAATTACTTACTAAATCTGACTAATGACACCAGACACTCACTACTAGGAAAAAGGAACCTAAACACGCGCTCAGAGAATTGTAAACAACGTTGCCTGCCGTGTGCAGTCATGCGGAGCTGAATGCTCATAAATGAAAGACTTGTATAAGCGCTTGTGCCGACGTCACTCGGTACACTCAGCGTAACTTTGAGCGAGTGAGGGAGCCCTGGCCAGAGACAAAGCTACGTCACCCCGGACCTAGGCCTGAGCCGTCTGACTCGGTTGTTTGTCGCGTGTTCGACCCAGGGGGTCTACTCTCGATCTCGGTCTGACATCCGTCCGAAACAATTACTGCTAAATAAGCAATACTTGACTAAATGCAAAGACGCGTAATGCGAATCATTCATACTTGATTACTTGTCTTTTAATTTTGTCGAATATTATTTATTTGACAGTAATTGTTTAGGACGCATGTCAGACGGAGACTGAACGAGAGTAGACCTTCTGGATTGAGTTGCCATTCGCGCCCCACCTTTTAAAGTTCACGTAAAGGCGGATCTGACCAGTCCTTACCAGCGAGCCCGCATCATCGGCACGGCAAGGGCTGCATTTTTCCCGAGTCGCGTGGACACGAGCTAGCGCGCCACGACGAATATTTATTTATTCATTTAAAAACACTTGAAAGCTTACAGTATTTACATTACCAAAACGCTTACAAGTCAATCTGATTAAATTAATAAAAATACAAAAATAATATTACACAATTAAATTGGAAAACACTGCGCACAGTATGCTACCTACTCTACAGGACACCAATGCTCGAAAGGTAGTTCATGAATAGAAGTATCCCGCGCCGGATAACATAATGTTTGTCAAAGAATATGTCTAAATTCTGAGCAAGTGAGCAAGTCATTAATATGTAAGTGTAATTGCGCGCGAAATAGGTGCGTTGAATATGAAATCATGGGCCATGGGAAGCTATAGCGAGTTAGTAGCGACCATTCTCCGCTAATATATACTACTATATCTATATCTATACCTCGTTACTATATCTCGTTCCCTGAAAAATTTGCGTAAATGCTAATTACGACACTTAAAACAGGGGAGAATTTACTTCTCTCATCTCAGTGGCGAGGTCGTATCAAATACAATTTTTTTTTATAATATCAAGTGACGGGACGAACAAGTCGTTAGCCTGATGATAAGCGACACGCCTGTCCATAACGGTTGCAGTGCCACTCAGAGCTTTAAATCGCAAAGATCTGAGAGCCACTGCGCCAGTCACCCTGAGACATAAGTTGACAAGTCCCATGTGCCTGTTATTTCACCAGCACCCTTACCCTTCAAAACCGGAACACAGTAATGCTGACATTACTGCTTGGCGACAGAAATGGGTAAGGTGGTACTTCCCTGGACGAACTCTTTCACAAGGAGCTCGACTGCTATAAATTATGTAAATAATTAATAGTTTCTCGTCGGGTAATTATTAAATACAGATAAGAGCGACTCAATCCGGATAGCGACAGTATTTTCTAACGGCTCATAACCGGAGTTTACTCTATCAATCTTTACACGTCTATTGCTGGGTACCAGTGAATTCTAAGGGAACGTTAAGGTCATAGGTTCTGGTTGGTGGCTCCACGTATATGAGTAATACAAGATAATATATTATTACGACTAGCGCGGGTGAAGAAAGTGGGAGTTAGAATAGATAATGTAGTAGAAATTACCACGTTCCATACACACGCTGTATTTCACTGATGTGCGGTGAAGACACATCACTTCAATATTATCATAGATTAATAAGCAACAGAGTGTTCAGACTACATAATAACAGAGTAGGGATAATATGAATACAATAGTTAGAGTGGTTACACGCGGCGACATTTAGCAGCGATCAAAGCGATGCAGTCGCTAATCGTCTACCTTTACACACGCACGCGATTTTAAGCAGCGAACGCGATGCAAGCGCGCGACTGGACCGAAACAAATGCGCGGTTGCACCGCGCTCTTAACATACTTACCATACACAAATTTCAAAAATATAAAAAAGACTAGACTGTATGATCTAAAGATCTTTGCCTTTCCGCAAGAAAAAGTACATAGCATAACATCAATAATTTCAACAACATGACTCAATTTTTTTTTACTTAATTTGTTTTTGTCTTTAGCAATATAATAACTTATTATATTGCTAAAGACTATATTATTATTAATAAGTAATTATAAGCGGAAGGCCCCTGGGTCAAAGCAAAATGGAATGTATTGTGCAACTAATAGCGACTTTGGCAGGGGCTTTACGTTAATTCCCTAACTATGGATAAATGTCATTAGTAAACATCCAATATTATCTGCCTGCATACCTCATTCCCAATAGGTATAGACTGTCACGTCTGTCCACGGTACTACGGTACACTGATACTCTTTGACAAATTCAACACTACAACACTTGATAGTGTTTTGTTTGGAATATGTAATCGCTGTGAACATTGACTTACAATTATATGGACGTCCGGTCCGCGCTAAAAAGTGTCCGAACTTATAGGGCGTTAAAATCGTATACAGAGCGTCATTCACGCTTTAGTCTTCGTTTGTTCGACTGACAGCGAAGCAAGCAAAATTAGACAGTACTGCGATGACATTACAATTTAAATTCAACGTTTTAGCTTTTTCATATTCCTTTACATGTCACTACGTTTAAATAGGTTGACTTGGGACATTTTTTTCGTGGTTTTAGTATTAGACCCGTCGTCCATTTATTTGTAAGTCAATGGCTGTGAATGTTCTTTTCTATAGATTGAATTCGTTGATTTCTGCCCACCTTCACATAAGTAACGACTTTGCATTTTGCTAATTTCCTACTTAAAGTTTTTTTCTTTGAAAAATATCAATTACTTAATTACTTAATTTCGCTTAATAATAAAACTGAAACTAAAAAAAGTCCGTTTAAAGAAGCTTGTAGATCACGTTTCAAAATATCGATTACGTTAGTTATGATAATTTAGCGCCCAGTTACACGAGGAGAACGTTTTCGACTCATTTAATTTAAAACGTAAAAGCTATATAAATAGAGCGTATTTTGCCATTTTGCGGTCGCTGTGCGGTGGCAACGCGGACTCCGCTCGGCGAACTTGCGGTGGCCGCGCGGGGTGGACGCGATGAAGTTCGTGTAGAATAAATGCGCCCCAGATTTGCTGCGTAACTTCTAAGGCGGTTTTCCTTCAAGTATCTAACAATAGCAAGTCCGCTGATAGCCAGTATGACAAATTAAAGGATTTTTTAATGCGTATTCTGACACGCACTTTTTACGATGTCGAGTGACATATTGTTCTGGTATGTAATTGATCGACTTCTCACAATCTGACTGCATCCGTGACAAAATCGTTACCATGCTGGTCTCCCACGCAGAGGTCCCGGATTCGATTCTTGGGCCTTAGAAATATTTGCAGGGCATTTATTTCTCTTATAAATTTGGGTGTAATATGTGGTTGTCTATTTCGCACTTCTTTTACAATAGTGTTGTGATTCAAGATTGAAGAATTGAAAAAACACAATTTGAGAATTCAAAAAAGAAATACTGAATGGATCTTGTTGCGAATAATGTAATTATTTTTATTTATATATCATACTTAGTTATCCATTTAAAAACGAGAATATATATTGGTTTCATTCGGTTTTTTTTTAAATTTTTGAATCGTGTTTTCGCAGTTACACAATTGTGAGTGCGATTTGCAGCAGTGTGATTTGTGTGTCCATGGCACCCGCGATACAGAGTTTCCCTAGTGCGGGGCTATGAATATGTGTATTATTAGAATCCTTTTAAAATTTGAAATGTGTCAAATCAAAATCAAAGTCTTAGTTTAAATAGTCCCAGTACAGAGTACTAAAAAAAACCGACCCCAAAAGGATCTACTTGCTAAGTTAAGTTAAAAGAATCATCAAAATCAGTTCACAAATGCCGAGTCATTGCATAACATTGAAACGAAGAGAAACGAGAACCTTGTCCTTTTATGTAGTCGGTTAACTATTTATTTAAATTTTTATAGCTATAATAGAAGAGTTATAAGAGTTCAATACAACAATTTGTTTCATGAACGATTGTTGTGACTACAATGTTATAAAAAACTTTTGGCGTTTGGTCACCGTCGTCCCCGGAGAACAAAAAGATAACTGCCATTATCACTATTTTAGTGTTATATCATATTTAAGATCTTTAGGTACCAATACATCTTTTCAATTTTTTTCGTGATTTTTAAGCAGTTACTTACGGAAGAACAAAATAATACAATATTATTATTCAAATTCTCTACCCATGCCCAAGTGCACAAGAATAAGGTTATATGATAATATTAAACTAAATTAGTTACGTTTATTAATATGACAAATGACAATAGGATTATGTTCTCGTAAAAATAATTACACGAAATAACGATACACGCAGTTATCCTATTTCATCCCCGTTCCAAACTGGGCTGTCCGTATAATAAATCAAAATAAAGCAAAAGTTGATTATCATACCATGGTTTCATTGTAACGGCAGAATAAAAGACCTTTCCAAAAAAATATATCTTACTATGTTTACAAAAATAAGATGATATGTAATTATTATCTTCGCCACTTTTACTATTGCAACCGGTAGAATAAAATGATGTCAACGGTGCTTATACTTGTTTTCGGCTCAGACAACGAGAATAAACTGATAATCCACAATATAACTCCAACATGATGATTGCTTTTGACTAATTATTTATTATTGAAATATCTCCATTTTGGCTTAACTTACGGCTGTTTAATTTATAATATAGAATGAACAGAAAATATTCTTTCCTTAAAGCTAACTATTATTATATACGTTCAGTATTTAAGAACTTATCAATGAAAACATGTTTTTATTTTTCCTGAAATATTACTTTGTTGCGATTATCATTTTGTTCTCCGGGGATGGCGTAATGTATAGTCTTGCCTATGGTTATTGTATCAAGATACGATATGGATTTTGCATCATATAGTAGAAAATAATGAAGTAAATATGTTAAATATAGAATAGCAGAAAAACTTTTTCACTTAAAAAGTCTTCTAGATAAAAAAAAATTCAGGGACGCGATGGGGACATCGTCGCCTTAAAATAAAATAAATATAGGAAAAGCACCATATTATATCGGATAGTTGCCTAATTTCGGATAATGGAATATTTCTTTTTTGTTTCTATGATGTGACATATTTTTTATTTCATGTTTTAATAGCCAACTATGAAATGGCACCACTGTAAAAAAAAATCAGTTGACTAGTTTAGAAAATGGCAGAATATATTTTTTTCTAATACAACAAATATGTTATTCAAGGAAAAAGTGTTGTTTTCGTCTGGGCAATGTAGTCTAAATTCAAATAAATTTTGAATATTTGTTCTTGTTATTGATGTTTATTTGAAATTATGGGGAGAAAATATTTTTTATAAATATATATATAATATAATAATATAAATATATATAAAATATTTTTTATAAAAAATTTAAATATTTATTTCTTGTAATTTGTTTTCATTTATCATTTCTGATACAAAACATATACTAAGCACAGCTATTCGATTGTTTTTGTTCGGAAATTGTAAATATCTTTTTTTATTTTGATTTTCTTACTAAATTTTAAAATGTTTAAGTCATTTTAAAGTACAAAATAATAAATAACCTTAAATATTATGTACGTATCTCACCTTAAATGTAAAAAAATTCGGGATTGGTAAAGTCCAAGATTATCACAACACAAACTCACTACACTAAATTATATTATGCTTTTCAATAAAAAAAAAAATTGTGATATTCAAATAACGGTAGTGCACAAGTTGTTCAGTAGACGTATTGATAGCAAATGTCGAAACTACCCGCACGCGCAGCGTTTTAAATCAATCGCGAGCGAAAGAACGCATCGCTCGATTTTAAATAAATCATAATTTAATTATGTAAAAAAAATAATAATTTATTATAGCCCATAATTAATTTAAAATGTTATTGAATATTATTTATTTCTCCATTCATTTTAATACGGATTACTTTTATTTCTAATTTAAATAGATACCGATAAAAGGTATTTTATGTATACTGTACGATGTCGCAATGCAGTATTAGTTAAATCTATTAATAGAAGTTGCGCGAATATCTATTAACTAAACTCTACATACGGTTAAAATTACAAAACCTAACTGATTACCAAATGTAAAGCCTAGGATAACATGACTTTCAAGGACGAACAAGAGAATTTCGCAGTCACCCGCGTCTATTTCGCCCTAGATACATCTCAACCTGCGCTGTTTGCCTGGTACTTTGATCATTGTGGTAACATGCAACTAGGAAGTTGATGCATATAGCCTTACGCTAGATCACTTCCGGTGTGAATGGGACAGAAATATAAACAGTCCTAGCTGTGTCATCCATAAAGCACATAATTTGGAGTGCATAGAGTTTGCCTTAGAGTGAAAATTCCGGTTATAACTTTTACATGGTTTGTTTTTATTGAAGCAAAATTTAAACATTACTTAAAAATGTTATCAAGTCGTGGTACCCCAATGGTTTGACATACCGTCTATGAAGCAGAGGCCGAGGGTTTGAATCTGAGCTCGTATCTCTGACTTCCTCGCAATTTATGTGCGAAATTTACCATGACTACAATTTACCATGCTTTTCGGTGAACCTTCGGAAAACGTGTAAAATCCGCGTATGGTTTAAACCTTCGGTTGACCGGAGACCCGTGACTAGCAGGGGAGAGTTTAAATGAGTTGTTGATGATGATGTTATTAAACTAATATATAGCACCCGAAAAAGTTATTAATTGAACTAATTAAAACCACCAAATTTCTATCTATGTACGTCCTGAAGAATTACATAGAAATCACTTACGAGATATATACATAGATAGCCTAGAGTATGAATAAATGGTTGACATGGGCGCGGTTCTCTGTATGAGAGCTCTTAAACATGTAAAATGAAAAAAGTTTCAATCAGAGAAATAAAATTAATTTTATGATTTAAAAATAGAATTTAAAAGTGAACAGTATTTTAAAAAATACATGTTACTAAATTACGTACATTATTTTCTCGTCTAACGCGTCTTAAATATTGCGTGAGACACACGGGGTGCGGCTAGGCGTGGCGTCCGTCGCCATCTTCGGTGAATTCTAATCGGGCTGATGCAAGCGCATGCGCCGCTTGCATTCAGTTCTTTTCCCATGAACGCCGTCATAAGAAAGTAAAAAAAAAAAATAACCTTACAAAAAAGGCTACCTGTTGAGATTTATTTTTCTATTTCCGATAGTGTGTTAGGTGCTGCTATTTATATATCGGATCCACAAGAAAGGTTATTTTGTTCTTAAAGAAATTATTCAAACAAAGCAACGTTACGGGCCCTTTACAGGTCCCATGGTCACGGTTGACTGAGGTGGTAAAGTCATCTACCAGTTATGTCTAATATTAATGCAAACCACCCTTTGTTCACTATAGTTACAAAAGTTATTAATTAGATACCTTATTTTTAATTTTACAAAGAAACATTCCAATTTACGCTACATTATGTTTTACAAATTATTTTATTTTAACAATATGTTTTTTTATTAAGTTCAATTTATTATTGATTAATAATGGAAATCAGAATAGATTAAAATATATTTATTAGTACTGCAGTCTTATGTCTGTGTGGGATTTTTCATCAGAGGAAATACTGGATCCCAAATTGGTGGTACGGAGAAACTATCTTCCATGTTGAAACTAGGATGTTTTATAAATTCAATGGCCTCTCGCAGCATCCTGGGTACATAACGAACTTCTTTCGCAAGGACCAGAAGGAGGAAAGTTAAGTAATTTAATGTTTTTTAGCCGACTTCAAAAAATGGAGGCGGTTCTCAATTAGACTGTATTTTTTTGGAATGTTACGTGGAAACTACGACATTTGTGAACCAATTTCTAAGATTGTTTTTTGTTGGAAAGGAGATACCTCAGTAATGATATCATTCAAATTTAAAGAAAAAATCCACCCCGAAGGATAGCAAATTAGGGGACTTAACCGATTATATATTGAATTTCACCCACTTCCCATTAACCGGTTTCAATAAAACTTGGCAAATATAGAAGTAATTCCAAGAACTTCCGCTGTAACTACACCAACAAATTTATTAAAAACGGGAAAAATGCTGCCTAACGATTGCTGCCGCCGTTTAGTTGTACGGGTGTATGTGACATTTATTTAAAAAAAGTTATGTATACACTGTAGTGATCGTGATCAGTAAAAAAAGGCCGATCTGTCACTGTTTTTATTTTTTCCTAGGTGGATAAGGTAGAAAGTTACCGCAAGATAAAGCAGATAGGTATTTTTTAATTTAATTTCTTTAAAGATTATTTACTCGGTTTTGAGTTTTTGTCACAAGCGCCGTTTCACCTAATGGCGATAGAATGATCCACATCTATTTCTACCTCCAAAGTAGCATGTCTGTGTCGGGATTATAGGATAGGAAAAACTAGCAACACGACGCAAGTACAAGTACAAGAGCTTGTAGGTGACTTGGAATTAGTAGAGGCGAAGCTGCAGAGCCTTGAACACCGCCGTAAAGTTGCCTGCTTGTCGGTATTCTACATGATATAACACGGTGAGTGTATAGTTTTTTCACTTCCCCATTTATAAAGCGGTTAGGGAGTAGAATTCCTTGCCTGCGGACCTGTTCCCCGAATGCTATAACTTGGACCTTTCAAGGCGAGAGTGAATAGGCATTCTTTAAATGTGCATACTAAATCGTCGACTTCATCGTTACTTTCCATCAGGTGAGATCGAGGTCAAACGTGAGGCTCAACTCACACTGGCGCCCAGTCGAAGCGTAGCGACGCGTCATGTTTTTCGCCTGTAGCATATTCATCTCTATTTTCCCAGACGCCGACCACACTGTGATGCGAGCGCGTCGCCAAGCGTTGAAAACAGGACTCCTCCTCCCCTGCCGGCAGCTTTTTTGCGACAGTCAGGATACTTACTTAATATCTCTACTGATATATAGGCGGCTATTCCTTTCTATCACATACAAGGTAGTCGCTTTAAGCCTTTTTGTGTCGTGTGCATTAATCAAGTAGTTAAGCACCCAAAAAACAGTGTTCATGTAAATATATACAGAAAAAAGTCCTTTCTTTACCGTTCCATGGCAAATGTTGTTTTTTGGTATCCGTAGTACCTACAGTTTGCAATTAAATTCCTTTCGGACTGTTAGTTCCACTTTTGTGTCGTTTTGAAAAACTTACAGTAAAATGCTCAGTGGACAATACACCTTATAATTTTTTGGACCTATATTTGTGGCCTAACGGTTTACAGCATAAGTTCGTACGCTTCTTGGCTCACCGTTCATTTAGGCAAGATAAAAAAATTTAAACGCCCACCACCCCAAAAAATAATTACAATGATAATATTTATACCGACGACGCTGCTGTTGCGACGACTCCGCGAAGTCTGAGGAGATAGCGGAGTACACTACATCAGGCTAAAAGCTAAATACACTCTGAGGGTCGAGCGGATGGGCTCCCGCCACAACGTAAATTTGAATTCGTTTGTGGTGAGAGTGCCGACCGAACATCTTTCATGAAGAAAGAGCTTTGGCCCGAATAGGGTCATAATATATCGGCGATTCCGCGGCCGGTTACCTGACACCAGATTAAGCCACACATCGCCGACAAGCACTATGGGACACTATGGTTTACAGTGTGGATGCTAAATGCGGAGGCCCCAAGTTCTCTTTCCCGTAGGACCAATTTAGGAAATGAAAATATTATATAATTTTTTATCTTGTCCAATCTGCGCCATCTATGGTTTTAAATGTGTACTAAAGTTAAATTCTATGTGAATTGCTACCCCATGGTTTGTATAGAGAAAATCGTTTGTAACAGCCGGCTGATGCAACGATAACGAGGCTTGCGTTGCTATGCTGTGTCATACATAATGCATCGAGATTTGGCGTGCCTATGTTAAATATTCATTTACATATTTAATCGATTTAGCGACCACGGTAATATATGAAAGTTATTTAGTTACACTATTTTTTACTACCGATGAATATATGCAGATGTAAATAACTTGCGATTGCATCTAATATAGTTGTAAATTAAGGCGAGTTACCGGAGGAGAAGCGAGAAAAACTGTTGCTGGATGAAATGGTTCAGGTTCATTTACCTATTGTTAATAATAACTAACGGTCTTACAAAAAATTTACGATACACCTAAGGATATTCTCTAAAGAATGTGCTAATGTGTTACCTGCACAATGGGATGTACTTCACGCGATCATATAAAATCCTGAAAACAGGCAGAAATAAAAGTTTAAAACGAAATTTTTTAAGAATAAAATGTCTAACTTTGTACATTATTTTATACGGAGACATTTCTCTTTAAGTGCCACAGAGAACCTGCTAAATTTTGGCTTTCAACTGAATTATTTATATATTAGTTATTAAATTCACATTTTATCCCAAAATATATTTCAGCCATATTTATATTGGTCGTCATTGATAATTATTCACCACGGCGAGAGTAAGAAGAGATCTCTTCTGGAGATAAGCTCACCTTTGTATATGTCCTTTGTAATTTTAATGTCATTTATTTGTACAATAAAGAATTATAAAATCTGCAAAATACCCGGCTGTTTAACGACACGCAACGCCCCGTCATGTCGCCATCGGGCGCTTGTTGACGTCGGATTTGTGTCAAACCTTCTTCGCCTGATATTATTTTATTCATATTAATTCACAGCGCGCGGATTGCGAGTAGCGATCGTCGATTCGTAAAATCTAGGCTCGCGTTGACATAACATAGCATAAAATAATCTGTCACTCATCCTAGAAACACTCGATGTCTCTTACAATATTGATAAAAATAATTATATACATACTATTGACGAATTAATTTGTTTAGGAAACATAGATGGCGGGACGTGAAATATAAATAAGCAAGTTAGTAAAAAGTGAAATTGTTTAATATTGAACTGACCAACGCTTACGCTTAAATTGAAAAGCGTGCATAAGTGCTTATCAGTAGCGAGGCGTCCATTTAACTCGATTCCCACCGGCTTGCCTAAAATTTTCCACGTATCGTCAAATATCATAAATATTTTAAAGTAATTTACTACATTTTGTGCTTAATTGTAAGTATAGAATAATTAACTAGTATCTTGTGTGCTAATAAGTTTGTTAAGACAAGTGTTTTTTTGTTTTGCTCCGCCTTTACTAAAGATAATTTTCATATGCTAAAAATATATATTTAAAATTTTAAAGCGGGCCACCCCCTGGGCGGCATGCTAGAGAAAGCTTTGCGAAGGTTGGCAACAAAATTTATCCGAAAGAAATCTTTCGGATAAATTTCGTTTTTTCAAACAATATGTCAATCGTCCTAGGATCTCTAAAGCGCTCGACACTTTAGTGTGTTTGTTTATTGATAGCTAAATTTTCGACGGGATGTTTTAGCGGTTTGCTTATAATATTGCCTAACTGTTTATCTGACCGTGGTGCTATTGACAAGGGATATTTTTTTTCCTATGTTATTACTCGATGACGTATCTACGCAATTTGTTTATGTAGTTAAGTGTTTATTCACGTAGGTACTTAAAGGCGATATTATTGTCACAAAGAAAAGCATGACCTGGTTTCGTTATATACGTAAATCTAGTAAATAGATAATGTTGTTCTGTTTTCGAATTAATCTAACTTTGACGTCATTGATTGGCGAAGATAGAGTTTCCATTATCTTAGTAGGTTGATTTGACACATTTTTGGACTTTGCAAAGTAGGCGTTTGTTTGACTTTTGACATAATTTTTTTTGTTACTTAAGTTGACTTCCTGCTTGTATGACCTTATAGACCCTATTAATCTTAAATCCCTTCTTTTTTATGTATTTACTCCATTTGTTAACATTTTGTGTGATTTTATCCGTTCTAATAATATTAGGGTCTAGTTTGTTCCTTGTCTATATTTGTTCTTTGTCACCTCCGAAAGCGGTTTGAACCAAAATCACCTTTTCCTTACTCGTCGTGCCACCTATTTGTAATTAATATTCTGTGTACCTCACCTCACTCTTGATGCAAATCTCGACTGGCATAGGGTCGTCATCCAGGGATATGTGTGGTTGGTATAAACAGCATACCCAATTATCTCTCTTACTCACTATAATATTTATTATAAAAACTACATGTTACAAGAGTATGTAGAGTGCGTCATCAATCGATGAGCGACCGCATGTATCTAAGTATGAAATGCTTACGCTAGCTTATTATTTATATTACACACTACAATGTGCTTGTTGCTGATCTATGTTTCTGATTTGAACTGCTTTGTACCGTAGTGAGTGCTTATTGCAGAGCTTAATAATACAATTATTAAAGCGACAAAACTAGAGATCTAGTCAGCCGCTGGTCGCTGTAAAGGGGAGTGAAGAAAAACTTTCATAGATTTCTCAAACAGCAAAAAAGTCGTTAAAACCAACAACAAAGATATGCAACAAGCACATAGAAAAATTCGTAAGATCTGCTGGTACGTTCCGTAGGTCACATAAGTAGCAGTTCTCGTTGGGAAACAGTGTGGGTTTAGGTTAACACTCATAAATAGAAGGCTTACTATTACACTACTTTTATTTAACAGCTTAATTATAATTATCACAATGGTTCAAGTGGAGACACTGTCTGACGTCGAAGTGAACAAAAACACAGACAAAAATGCGCGCAAACAGCGTTATTTTAACGGCTTCGTCCGCCACTAGAGTACGCCCAGGGAAGTACTACCACCTTTCCTATTTCTACCGCCAAGCAGTAATGTGAGCATTACTGCGTTCCGGTTTAAGAAGGGTAAGGATGCTGGTGAAATTACAGGCACGTGGGGCTTGTCAACTTATATCTCTAGGTGACGGGCGCAGTGGCAGTGCCCCTAACATCTTTACCCTTTAAAGTTCTGAGTGGCATTGCAACTGTTATGGATTGGCGTGTCGCTTACCACCGGACGTACGACTCGATCGCCCGTCATCAGTTATTATATTTAAAAAAAATATTATCATGATAGTAAAATATCGATACATAATAATAATAATAATAACGCACACCCTCAACATAGTCCCGCACTAGGAAACCCTGTATCGTGGGTGCCATGGACACACATAGACAACCACAAATTACACCAAAACTCACGAGATAAATAAATGTAGGCCATACAAATATTTCTTCCGGCCCGGGAATCGAACCTGGGACCTCTGCGTGGCAGTCCGGCATGGTAACCGGTTCAGGCACGGTAGCAGTTATTAGCATGACGATTATATTCAATAAACTTAATATTACATTAATAAAATCGTAAAAACTCATCATAATACGTCAGTTGGCAAGGTAAGAATGATGTGAAGAATTCGACTATAGAGCTACAGTATCTTCAAGCAATAATGTGCATGTTGCCATTATTTGAGTTAAGTGTAATATAAGAGATCTCCGTTACAAACCGTTGCTTATAAAATAAACACTTATTGTTGCATCATTTATTTTGTTTCTTTATCAGAATGAAATGTTGTTGCATAATGCACTCTCTGGCATTAAAATACAAAATATTAGATGACCATTTATTATGTCTATTATGTTATATGCGCATTTCACTTCCACTTTAGGTGTATTCCAGCAGGTAAGATGCAATACCTAAATGCCTGTAACGAAAGTTATAATGTTCAAGGAACATGTTTGCAGACAAGAAATTCTACTCCTTAGCAATTCTGCAACAAGCGCATACAAAAATTCGCAAGATCCGCTATTTCGTTACGAGGCTTAGTTGTCATAACATATCTTTGTATTAATAATTATAACAAACTAGAGGAGTAATTTCACAAAAATAATTAAATGTCGCGGTGGTCAAATATTGACATTCAATAAATTAATTACAATTATTAAAGCGACATCTGTAGTCAGCTGCTGTAAAGGTATCTGACTGGGTTCGCTCAGAATAAAACTTAAAAATGATAGAGAGTTTTAAAGTTTTCACGATTGTTACACATAAGAAATGAAACTATTTTCGAATGTAAATCGCGTATATTTGTTTTTTCAAACAAACCAACGTTTCGGGTCCTTTATAGGTCCCATAGCAATGTCACGACTGACTGAGATGGTAAAGTCATCAACCAGTTACCTTTAAGGGAGATACCACACTTAAACACAAGGAATCCCATTAAGACGGTCAGAAAAAACTTTGACTTTTTTGCTCTTATTATAAGAGCAAAAATGCCGTTGTGCATTCCGTGTCGGCGGACCAACCGGAAGCGAAACAACAACGTGTTTTTCCCGTTTATTGCATGGATATATACCGTTTTCTAATCGGCTCGAGCTGCGTTAATAAGTGTAGTGACTCCCTAATATTAATGCAAACCATCACAATTATCAGTAATACCTTATTAAATACCGTATTGGTTGGTTTTTAATAAATTTAGAAGCAGTAAGGCTCCTTTTGAAAAAGTTCGTCCAGGGAAGCGCTCACGCTGCCACCTTACCTATTTCTGCCGCCAACCTGTAATGTGAGCATTACTGCGATTCGGTTTTAAAGGGTAAGGGTGCTGGTGAAATTATAAGCACATGGAAGGTGTTAATTTACAATACTCAGGTGGTCACCTATTAATGGCTCCGTACCACAGACAGGCTAGGTTTGGTTTGTAAACTTGTAGTTGAAGTCAGTGGAATAGATGTTCTGTACGTTACACAATTCACATAAAGCTCATTATGCTATGCTTGCTATGGTAGAAACATTACTTCCGTTCTGCACCGTGGCAATGTAAATTGAGCCTATGAGATGTATAGCGCTGTGTCAATGTTGATACAGGTTTGTTGGTATTCTTATTATTGATTACTCGAAACAAGTATTTCTTTATTTTACTTGCCATAACAA
>NW_020654051.1:2823831-2868454 GCF_003589595.1 Hyposmocoma kahamanoa | reverse complement strand
AATCCTGTACGAATAAAACTTACTGACTTTTTATTTTAAGTAACAAAATAGCTTTGTTGTATTTGATTCAGTGAAAAGAAATAGTTTCTTTACCTTAATAATGTGTTGTTGGTGTGGTGATGTTAGTATGCTCTGACCATGCTCTGATTGAGTATTTTTTTCCATCCTGAAGTAAGTCAATTCAAAAAACTTTTGGCGCTTTTGGAACTTTTAAACATATTGGTATTGGCTACAGGATACCTATTGGTTTCTCTGTCTACGCATTGATTTGAATAACTTGAAAATAAGAGACAGAAAATACGATGCGCCTTATTTGGTCATACAAGTAAAATTATTTATCAATAAACGAGACACAAAAACAAGCCGTCATAGTCATATAGCGCTTTTTCTATCTTGCTTACGTGTTTACATTTTGCATTACAAAAAAGCGGATGTTTTTCGTAAAAACGTCAAAAATTACGCGCTATTTCGTAAATGTAAACATAAACAGTTTATGTATTTTATCTGTGAATTATGATTATGTTACGTATTCAATGTTAGATATTATGTGTTTTCATTAAAAACAATGGCTAGGTAGCATATAACAATGGATTCTGACGACCCGAGAACACCTTTACTTGGTAAGTTATGTTTATGTAATTTATGAAAGGTTATTCTCGCATTGTTATTTAATTAATACGTTTTATAAACTTATACATACCATAATATGTTATAAATTTATTTAGGTTCGTATGTTATGTTCGATTTAGTATTAATTTTGCAAGGACAAAGTTTGGAAACTTGCGTACGAAGTATGTTACGAATTAGTAGGCGTATTGTTATTTGTCGTAATAATTGTAATCAGTTGATTTAATAGAGCGTTGCACTTTGTTTTGCACTAATTACAACAATTTTTTTTAATGAAGATTTCAGTCTTTATGTCTCAATACTTTGATGCATAAGAACGGTTCATATTGTTACGCCTAACTATACTCTTCCAAGTAGAATAAAGGCTCAACTTTAGTTACGTAACACCAACTGGCGCACTGAAATTTCTTTTGGAGATAGTGGTAGTAAAGAGGTGTCAAATACAAAAATTTCAACTTGAAGAAATGCTTGTAAGATATGTATTTCTCTGGTCATAAGGTCTGACTTTGCTTTTTTTTATTATCTTATTTTTAATAAGGCCTGTAACACTTGAGTGTCTACTCTATTGTGTTACCTCATAGTGAGAGGCAAGACCTCACATATGAATACATAGTTTTAGCCTTCTTCGCCAACAGGGGGATGATTCATGTAATCAAACCGTTACGATATCAAAGCGATTTAGTTGTTGAACTGCTTTTTCGTATTCACACGTCACAGTGAACGTCAATGAGTCCAATTTTAAAGTTGTTCAACCCAAATGTTGTTAAAGCATATTCTGGTATATGAACCAAACTTAAATCGACTCTAAACAACAAGTCATACGTATTCTGCTAAAATTTTGACAGTTCTTTCAATAGACTTTCGATAACTAAATGTAAAATTAAACAAACCAAGATGTCGTTCATTAGTTGTTACATTTTGATTCTACTCATATCAATGTTCATTCAAGTGTAACGTGAATACCCATTTTGGACAGGACTTCAATCGAATGACTACGTAACTTCAACAATATTTTTATAGCTTGAACTTACGTGAATCGCACTACAGGTCACTCGACGCAACATTTAACTCCCCAATCTGCCAAATATCCTCAAATTGAAACTGGCTTCTTATAGTCACGTAATGGCCACATTCCATCAAATGTAGTATATCTTTAAATTTGTTACAAGTTCGCTTTGCTCACCCAAACACACATATTCCATCACATGTTTACTTATCCTCTTGTACATTGAAACAGGTTTCTTTGCTTCAAATTCAGGTTGCAATTATGTACATATTTTTATTTAACAAACTATACTTGAAATAGTTTAAATGGTGTTTTTTTATTATTTTGTAATAAAAAAACATCATTTAACTGTCTGCGATCAGTCCCTGAATTATATACAGATCCATGCTTTTGTTTTATATAGTTTGGAATAAAAAGTACTAACTTATAATAAAGAGTAAGTTTGGAACAAAGAAGACTCTTTTGTTCTTAATCATTAAATGGCTGATTGCGTTCTACTAATTCAACTTTCCAGTATTTTTTACTTTTTCAAACAATTTAAGCCACCTAGATGCTTTTCGTCAACTGGAGATCTTGCCAATATATTTGTATGTAGTGATAGTCATGTATTTCCTGGGCTCTAACAAATCAAGGTGAATGGACTATGGTCACCATTTTGGAATCCCTGAAGAATTTCCTCATTAGAGGTGTTGGCAGATCCCCATAACTCCAAACAATAGCTTCTTCTCAACTGATAACCTTGACTTTGTACCTATTGCCCACAGCATAGATCTGAATTTGTTGCTCAAAGTATCCCGTTTTGCTTTGATATGATCTTCCCATGTTAGTCTAAATGATTTGATACTTACTATTCATTTGGGCTAAGATTCCTCTAAGCAGAAAGGGTAACAAACTCTTTGAGATGCTCTCTGTAAATAGATATTTATTGAAATAGATTTTTCATAAAAACAATCTGAGAGAACTAAGTGGATTGCTCTCATGCATTTTTATCACTTGTGACATTTTAAATAAAGATTTATGTGTCACGGTAATTTGTAACTTCGTAAAAGGTATTAAAAATCAACAGTAATCTTATTATCGAAGTTATTGCTCCTCAAGTTAATTGGGACATTGTAGAGACTTATTTTATTTTTTATTCTTTTATTAGTTGTAACAATATTTCTTATTCTTCTTATCTGATTACTATTCTTCTAAACATAAATGTACTGTGACGCCAATTTCTCGGCGAGACCCATATCGGTTTGAACACATGTTGGCAGAATGATACTAATTATCCATTTTAACAATCAGAATGCTCACACAAAAGAGGCAGATATTTGCGTATCGTAGTAAATAAAGATGAAAGATTACCTACGCTTAGCGATAAGTAAGGTAAATCTCCTTTGATCGGAAAATATTAAATGTTTCTTTAAAGTCGTAAGATTAAGAATTATTGCAGTAGGTAGGTAGTAAATTTTTAATGTCTTATTTCTTAATCCAGTTAATATAGGTATAGGTGTATTTTTTCATTTGAATGTCATCTGAAAAGAGAATAGTTATATAAGCATTGTAACACCATGCATGCATATTCGTTTCTTCCTCGAACCAGCAAGATGTGGAAGTCTTCCTCCTGAAATATTTCCCTCGCTATGACATGGGATTTTTTTTTATAATATTAAGTG
The DNA here is from genome assembly GCF_003589595.1 of Hyposmocoma kahamanoa. NCBI lineage: Eukaryota > Metazoa > Arthropoda > Insecta > Lepidoptera > Cosmopterigidae > Hyposmocoma > Hyposmocoma kahamanoa. Next base: position 2,865,160 of record NW_020654051.1, on the reverse strand, counting down.
TGTCAACAGGGCTCTCAAAGGCTGACAATGCGTAGGCAGCTCATCTGATGTTGCAGACTACTACTCATTTGCTCCTACTTCACATAAAAAGTTAACAAATGAAAAGTGTTGCTCTACATGCTTTATGATTTTGATTTAGGCCCTACTCTGCAGTAATAATACTATTATAATAAGATTTTATTGGTACAAACAAGCAGATACCAGAGACATGGTTCTTGTGGCACAATTTCCAGCTCATTGCTTGAGAAATTTGGTCTCCGACTTTGGAATAATGTCATAACTATTTATCCGTAATTGCAAGCTACATATTATTTTCGACGCTACTTCCTTAACCAGACGAACCTGTACCTATACTTCGAGTGTGTCTCCTTTCATCTCCATAAATCGTCCATATGATTGAAGCGTATGTGGCATTTTCAAGACTGTAGTGATGATTCTCATTGGCCGAACAGTTCATGCATCTCGTCATAGGCAGCCAATGAAATAAAAGCTGTGACGTCATAACGTGCATATTTGACGTATATACAAACGTACAATAAATTATCTAAATTAATATTTAGATTGACAATTTACGAAAAAGATTGGTGGTTTAAATATTTAAGGCCAAGTTTAATGATACAGTATAATGTTACATTATTTATGTGTACATTGTCGTTAGTTAGAAAACGGATTTATTTAAAATATGTATTAGGTACATTTCGGAGTTTATCAATATATGACTGCTCTTTTGTGCGATGGTTTAATTCAAGAAAGAGCAAATCAAAAGGATCAAGAATAAAAGATAGTATGTGGAAAGATTGGTATGCGTGGAGAAAGGAAAGGAGGTACCTATACGAGGAAAGCAGCAATTGGAAAGAGACAGAAAAGTAATATATAGTTATGAATAATTTTAACCCTAATATTAATCTGTCTTTTAACCTAACTTATTAACAATAATCACAATGATTAATAGTACTTATTAAAGTTTACAGACACTTAGTATATGTAATTAAATTATACATACAATTTCTTTTTATGATCCACACAATACAATATAAACATTTATCTTTTTTAATACTTACGTTCATAATCTCTATTAAGTGCTGATGCGCTGGTTTATTTGTCCCACTAATGTATCACTTTATGCTGAACTGATTTTAATTACCGTTAGGGTGTTACTATAGAGACAAGCTAAGCGAGAATCGATTAATGTACTTATCACTTCATTGCCTCGTGAAAATATCGCTGCTACACAATCATCAGTTTCAACACATCTGTAAAGTTGTTCTTGCTTTGCATTGTGATGAAATTAGGAATTGTAACTTTATTATTTTATAGTGATCGTACTATAATATAATGAAATATAATGAAAACTGTAATTTGTGGTTAAATTCTCTTTCTAAAACTTGTTTGGGATAAATAACTACGTATCACCACTCTGCAGGGAGGGAGAGGTAGTGTAATGACAAGCTCAGAAGATTTAAGATCTTATGTCACAAGGCCGGCAATGTACCATCTGTCTTACCAGTTTAATTTAGAAAAAAAATGCGAAGATTACACACTAAGTGATTTTGCAGGAGCCAAGTTGTAGCAAATGCAGCTTACAAGGCCTCTAGTCTCAATTGTTTTTTCTGGTACCAGATTTCTAAGCCAGCTTCAGGTAGTACAAGTATGCCGAATTGCTGAGGCTTGTTTATTTGAGCGGAAGTATTTTTTTGACGCTCATGGGCAACCATTGTTGTATGTCAAGAAAAATATACAGTACGTAGGCCATAGCTCTCGCGTATCGCAACTGCAACTGTTGAACGTTTTCAGTTAAAGCAGCTATGTTGTCTGCGAACCCAATGAATTATAATATATTATCACCATTACATTTGACATCCCCCTTTCTTGATTCTACTGCTTTCCTGATTGCGTGTTCTACAAATGTATATAATATTAAGTATGATGTATGAGAGTCTGATTTTTGCTGTTTCCCTTCTTTCTCTTATTGTCTCTTATTCCCTGTACAGCTGGTAAATTATTCTTCTATAGCGATAGGTAATAGGGATAGATAATACAGGGGTATTGTAATCCTTTTATCAATATTTGCATCATTATCTTCCAATCAACTTTATCCAAAGCTTTCTTCAAATCTATGAAAGCTAATAATGTATCAAGGTCCATCCCAACTACCATAAAAATATCTCTACCATGAGTTTTTACTACTGACGGTGATTGTAGCTTCGCTGTTCTTTGGAACGCGACCTCTACAACAACCGCGTCGCTAATTACCTACTGTAATAGACTAGTCTACCTTACCCACACGTGTTCACTCTGCCACCTGCTCTCGCCCTAGATTATTGCGTCGTGTTACAAATAAATTAAATATATTTTTAACTTCATTTTTTACTTAAAAACCTCAATTTTAAGGTTCAAATTATATTGTTAAGTGATTATGTAATTAGAGTTTTATGTTTTAAAATGAGTGGCGTTATAGGTAATTATTTTATTTTTATTGTTAAGGTATTTCCTTAGTCGTGTTTTTATTTTTTTGTCTTGATTACGGCGAAGTTGGATTCTTTTTGTTTTTTTGATAATAAGTGACTGGACGAACAATTCTTGCGCCTGGTGGTAAGCTACACGCCTATCTGTATCAGTTGTAATGCCACTCAGACGAAGGTCACTGCCGCAGATGCCGCAGAGGTATTTAAAAAGTCGTTGAAAAACCAAATACAAAGATACGACGCAAGCACATAGAAAAATTCGTGAGGTCCGCTGGTGCAGTCCGTGGCTTAGTTGGGTATAGCGTCTGGCACGGTATCTACAAGACGTCGTTTCGAATCCGGCCGGTCGAAGGATTTTTTCTGAGTGTTCGATCTTTGTATTAATAATTATAACAAACTAATGGAGTGATTTCTGATAAAAATAATTGAATATGAATTCAATAAAAATGTAAATAAATTGTGATTTTAAGGAGGTCCTTTCGCCGCCAACCGGTTTCATCGCGTGGCTGCTAAGGTATGCAGCATAGAATCATGGCGGCGACGACTTCCGATTTCCATCTGGTTGCCCAAGTACAGCGTGGAAAGCTTGATACGAGATGCTATAGCTGGTAAGATTGATGGAAGGTTCAAGCTGTGGTTTCAGTGACAAGGTTTTTCCGTGCATAGCCCGTTTCTATGGGGCCTATAGTTGGGCTTTACGAAATGGGGCTCTATGAAAACAGGTTAGATTTTTTTACACTAATGACTTTGACACTGGCTTTAATTTAGACTTTTTTTTAATATACAGTTGATATAAAAAAAATCGTTGGTATATTATTACGTAAAGTACTTATTGAATAGTATACCTTGTAGAATTTCGAGGTAAGTTTGTGTTTTTTTTGTATCGTGAAAATTTTTAGGGACCGTGTTTTCACACCGTATAGCAATCAGTTTATATCCTCAATTTTACTAATTTTTTTTTCACTAAGTGATTGATTCAACACTTCATTGTTATGCGGAACCAACGAAACCCATTTGATGTAGTATAGACTCTCAAGTTCAGTTTATGATATTTTTTATAAATATTGTGGTAAATGCATTGACTTACAATTATATGGACGTCGGGTCCGCGCTAAAAAGTGTCCGAACTTATAGGGCGTTAAAATCGTATACAGAGCGTCATTCATGCTTTATGTCTTCGTTTGTTCGACTGACAGCGAAGCAAGCAAAATTAGACAGTACTGCGATGACATTACAATTTAAATTCAACGTTTTAGCTTTTTCATATTCCTTTACATGTCACTACGTTTAAATAGGTTGACTTGGGACATTTTTTTCGTGGTTTTTGTATTAGACCCGTCGTCCATTTATTTGTAAGTCAATGGGTAAATGTGATATATAAGCCTATTTACAAAGAGCAAACCCTAGAGTTTCTTATCCATTTTTCGCAAGGGAATCTGCTTTACGAATAAGTTAGTGTTTAATAACTTTGACGATTTCAAGTGTAATTTGCTAAATAATTAAATAAAGATATTTTAATTACTTATTTTCTAGGCATAACGGTCGGCCTGACGTCCATTCCACAAGGGATCGCTTATGCTATAGTCGCTGGATTACCGGCCCAGGTAAAAAAACTGTAAAAATGTCCCCTATTTTAAAATCTGTTATTGACGAGTACAAGCTGTTAATTTGATTCCGTTACACACGAAAACGTGCTTACTTTTAGCGCAACATGCAGATATTTATTCTTCCTTCGCATTTAACACAATTAAGTTGACACTCATGTGTAGTCTGTCATTTTTGAAGAAGGAATAAAATGACAGTTCTTTGCGTAAAAGTGGTGCCCGCTTGCGAGCAGCTAGTGATTGCAGTCCATAAATATTCTATCGACTATCGATTGAATATTGGTCAAGCTTATGGGATAAATTGCCGAACTTGTTTCATTTGAATTGTCAATTTTTGTAAGTTACATACATACATACACTGTATTCAGAACTATGTTTATGAAACAATAACAATAAACAATGAGGGGACATATTTTAAAGTTTTTCATTTTAATTCAATATAGATAATCAAATCCGGCTATTCTGGTTAAAATGTATATAAATGAAAATTGATCTCGATATTAGTAGGCCATCTGTGAAAGTAAGAATAAAGAAGGCAATAACGCAATTAGTAATCATTAGCACGTCGTTTTATTTACAATTCAGTCTTTTTTTGGCAAAATTTTATCTTCTATCATTACATAGGGCGCACTATAAGTTTCCGGAACTGGCCACTTACATAAACAACATTTAAAAAGTAATTACAACATTTGAAAATGGAACTTTGGCTGTAGAATACAGTTTGTTTCATCTGACTGTCACTTGTTTTTACATTGTGGCGTCATTTTAGAAATTGGTTGTCTACATCACCATGGATTTAACTCGTGAAAATTTTTGTAGTATGATTTTCTACCACTTTAAGTGTAATTTTAAAAGCAGTTTCATTGCGCCTGTTACCCTGAGACAAGTTGACAAGTTCCGTGTGCCGGTAATTTGTGTGAAAGTGCCTCGATTTTGATTTTCAGTGCACCCGGTAATAGATTAGATAGCATTTACAATTAATGTGGTAATCTGACTTTATTATTTTCGGTATTCTGTAGATTCCATAATAAGACAGTGTCTTCAGCATTTCCACCACAGAACAATAAGTACAGTAGAAGTGGTTAGTTAGCGTCGTACGCGTGCCAACTATAAGTCTCGAAAGACCTGTTTGAGCTCAGTCCCCCCATTTTCGCTTTGTATGGTATGGTTGTGTTATGCTTTCGCACAAATTCTGTAAAACTGCAGAAAAATGTATCGAACTTTCAACGATATTGCGACTAGATAAAGTTTAAATTATATTAACAATCCAGAATTTGTTATATCTTTTTAAATTAGAAACTATGACCAATCGTTATCAAGATTATGTATTGTTTCAAATTAAGAAAGTGTGAGTTTTGGCGACAGCGGTTCCGATAGTAATCGAGGCATATGACATTCCATTTTTTTTTCTGCCGTGATTTCCACCAAACATGCTATATTTCCAGGTGGGTCTATATTCAAGCATATTCCCCGGCCTCGTGTATATGGTCTTAGGGAGCTGCAAGGACGTCACTGTCGGGCCCACAGCTATCTTAGCCGCTCTTCTGGCCAAGTATGTGGCCAAGAGCGCTGACTTCGCCTATTTGGCTGCTTTTCTCTCGGGCTTCATTATTTTGTTGCTGGGAATATTACAGTTAGGTAAGTGATTAATTAAAGAGTTTTTTCCACTCCTGTACTATAATTTCATGAGCCATATCACAAAGGCGCTCTTTTAGTTCTGAATCAAAACTCTATTGTCTATGATACTCGCTATTGAATTGAAAAATTTTGATTATAGTTCTGTACACAGAGACATCAGTTGACAAGTCCTATGTGCCTGTAATTTCACAGTATATTAACGTAACCGGTAAAGAGCGTGCCTTCGACCGTAATAGGCACTCGTAGCTGTTACGATACTCTGTTTAAACTTAATTTTGTATCCGATTAAGACTGGCAGTACAGCTCCTTTACCTATTTCTGCCCCTAAGCAGTGATGTAAGCGTTACTGCGTTCCAGTTTTGAAGGGTTAAGAAAGGACTGGTGAAATTACAAACACATGGGACTTCGTAAAATTTTACACCTGATTTTTGCGACTAAACTGAAGTTTGCGGTGTGTCGGTTACCACGAGGCACTACTTGTTTGTCCCTCTGTTGATATCATAAAAAAACTATTTTATGTTGGTATGGGAATTTGAAATTAATTTTGCTTTTCGTTTTTTTCGTAGGCTGTGACATACAGACTGATATGATGAAACTATAAAGGCTTCTCGTTTGTCACGGTGCCTTGAAAACTTTTACCTTTTGCCGTTGGAATCAGAAGAATATCTATATATTTTTCCGCATATTTACCTGGTAAGGGACTGACTGATATGACTATCAATTTCAGGGTTTTTACTGGACTTCATATCAAAACCGGTGATCAGCGGATTCACGACGGCGGCTGCCCTGCAGATCGGTGCAGCGCAGTTGAAGTCCTTATTCAGGATATCAGGTAGGAGGCTACAAATTGCTACCTCTACATTCTAATCATCTCCCGCTCGTAGTTAATTGTAAATTCATAGCCATCATCTTCCATCTTCTGATCTCTTGGTACGACGAGGATTTAAGTTCTTCTGGCCGATTTCAAAGCGTGTAAAAAAGCTCTGGACGTACGAATAGATAGTTTTTATTTGTTTTATTTATAGTCAGGTTACAAAGATCCTTAAATACATACCTTTTTGACTAACATACATAACAATATAATAAAACTCTAATTACTAATAATTTACACGTAATGATTGAAATGTGTGACGCAACGTGGGTGTCCGGTAACCGTCCTCGGAAACGTCGGCACATGACGCCCTTCGGCCAAAATACATCCTTCATGAAGGTCGACATTCTCGACAAATTCACAGGTAGCATGGTCTTTCACCCGTATATACTTACTCCACAATATCCGTAGACTCTCCCTCCGTATGACATAGGCGTGAGACGCGCGCCCTGTAAAAATTGTGCAGTGTTTCAAGCGGCCTTAAGACTCTGGTTAAATTGACAAACTTTGGCGACTTTAATGTTCTAAACGTAATAAACAGTTTAGCGTAGGGTAGTAGGGTTAGCGCAGCGCGGAGGGATGCAGTGTCTAGTACCAAAGGCAACGGCGTTAGTACACTTAAGTGCAGTTCAATGCCAGGTAGCGTTGCTGGTGCTAGAAAAACAAACCTTCGATCGTATAAAACGCATCGGTCTATATACTAGCTCGTTTCGAAATACAACTAATGCCATCTAGCGGTATGCGGTGGAACTAGATATAGAAATTCTCATAGTTGCTACATTATTTATTTTAAAATTTATAATGTAAAAAAGTGACTTAAGATCAACTGACCTTAAATTCCACAGGGTCGTCAGGCGACACCTTCATTGACGCTATGGTGAACTTCTTCAAGCACATCAAGACGGTGCAGCTGTGGGATACGATCCTCGGAATCGTTTCTATTATCGCATTATTATTGTTCAAAGTTAGTATTTTAACGACAATAACTTATCTTGTTATTAATAACAATAATAATTTACGTTCTTGGTGATAACGGTAATGATAAATCTCTTTAAAAATATTGGTAATAATACATTGAAATAAAATTTCACGATTGTCATAGATTATTTGATTTTAAATCGGAACTTAGACGTGTGTAAGACGTTTTTTATTTATATTGACGTCTCGAACGTGTACCAGTCCCATTGTGACCATGGACGTTGCAACGCGTCGTCGTCAGACGTTGCAAATAATAAATATTAGACAACGTCATATACGTTGCTCCGATGCGAAAGTACGCAACTAAAGCACTTTCTTTTCATTTAACCAGAGCGTTTATCGCTTAGCGATAGTGGCAGCTCCATCTTTACATACTATCGTTAGTTCTACTTTAACTAAAGCGCTTGTGTTATGGAAAATAGAAACAACGACGGTACATGCCACAAACATCCTGACCCGAGACAATATAGAAAAGTTTTACTAATTGATTTGGCCGGGGATCAAGCCCAGGACCTCAGAGATGACACCATGTGCAAGTCACTCGACCACAGAAGTCGTCAAATATGTTTTATACACGATTATGTCCTGATTTTAAAATCAAAGTCGGGATCATCAAGTAATAATATAAGCCACAAATAGTGATTTTGACAGCTGACACGGGAACTTATTAAAAAAAAAACAAATTGACGTTAAGTTTCATACTTTTATCTAACTGAATATCTTGTTAGTTTGATGAATTTGACTTAATGTTTACAAAATTAAGAAATTCATAGTTAATTTATATGTGTGTAAAGATTATAGGTACTAATGTATCTAATACGGATTATTCCATTTATGGAAAACCAAAGTTTTGGTAACAACTTGCCAAATATATTCCATACTTGTGTATTTAACGTCTCATATACTACATTTTTTTGTGCTGACATGGCCCTCTTGTGAGTGGGAGTGGGTCCTTGGGGGTCGATCGTATGACAATGATTTAAAGTGTTCCATCACTGGAAATCATCGTCATACATTTTAATAGTTGAGTAGTGGGCAATGACTTTTACTCTGTGTCTGGCAGTGGCGGTTAATGCAGTGCATTTATTCTTAAGGAAAGGGTCGGGAACTTGGTTTGTCATGAAATTTCTAACACGCAGGTTTTGTTACTAATTTTTCTGTAGTGGTAAATATAATTTTAAAAAATATGTATAAATCAAACTGCTCACGTTTCGTAAATCCTAGTGGGCTCTTAGTGAGAATCAAACCTGGGTATCCTAAATAGGAGACATAGATTTAATTAAAAAATACGACGACATAGATAAGGAAGTCTCAGGTGCGATGCTCGGTGGAACCAATTTGGGAAACGGAACTTTTCTAAATTGACTCTTGGTTTGAATCCCGGGTAATGTGTGGTTGCCTGGCAAATTATTATTATTATATAAAAATGTTTCCAGAGAGCAACCCTAAGGACCACCCCCTCTGCCACCCCTTGCCGCCACCGTGTCGCGAAAGTGTTGCTGTACTCAGTGCGAGCTCGCAATGCTATCGTCGTCTTCATCGGGACTATACTAGCATATATTCTGTATTTATATGGGATTACGCCGTTCGCTCTTACAGGTGAGTTTTCATACTTCGAGTCACCGGACGAGAAGCGGGAAAAACTGTTTTGCTAGACCAAATGGTTTAGGTATTTACTATTAATTAACGGTCTACAAAAATATACGATACACTTAAGGACACAGTCTAAACAATGTGCTAATGTGTTACACAATAGGATTTACTTTATCCGGTCTCATATAAAATCCTGAAAACGGGTTAAATTAAAGTCTTGAACGAATTATTTAAGAATAAAATATTTACTGTTGTACATAATTTTTAAATGAAGATATTTCTCTTTAAGTACTACAGAGAATTTGCTAAATTTTGGTTTTCATCTGAACCCAACTAGTTATTTATCATCATCATCGTCATCATCAGCCTATTGCAGTCCACTGCTGGACATGGGCCTCCCCTAATGTGCGCCATTTCGGCCGGTCCTCAGCTTGTCGCGTCCATTTCCCGCCAGCAACCTTTCGCAGATCGTTATCCACCTGGCCGGAGGGCCTCTTACACTACGCTTGCCGAGTCGCGGTCTCCACTCTAGAACTCATTTTCCCCATAGGTTATCGGTTCTTCGACAGATAGGGCCACCCCACTGCCACTTCAGCTTGCTTATTGCACGAGCTATGTCGGTGACCTTGGTTCTCTGTCGGAGAACCTCATTACGAATTTTATCCTTCAGAGAAACTCCGAGCATAGCCCATTCCATAGCTGGACTAGCCGTATTGTGAGTGTCCACGTCTCGGTTCCTTAAATCATAACAGGCAGGACGCAGTGGTTGAAAACCTTCGTTTTCAGATATTGTGGTATCGTCACCTATACCACAAAATCAAAAAAAGAAGACTCGACGTAGATTCCCAAATGCTGCCCATCCAAGCTGAATCCTACTCCTGGCTTCCTTCTCGAAATTGTTTCTACCTAACTGCAGAATCTGCCCGAGGTAAGTGTATTCGGAAACAACTTCAAGAAGGTGGCCATTTACGACTATGGGTGTCGGATCAATGTGATCATTGATCATGACTTTGGTCTTGTCCAAGTTCATGCCGAGACCAATACGTCGCGAGGCGGACACTAGGCCGTCCAGCATCTGTTGTAGCTCCTCCATGACTGCAATGTCATCTGCAAATCCGTTTATGTTAATGCCCATACTTTTCCAGTCCAGCGTTTTAAACATATCCTCTAATGCGGCTGTGAACAGTTTCGGGGATATGACATCCCCCTGTCTCACTCCTCGGCGTAATTGGATGGGTTTAGACTGCTGGTCCTGTACTTGGACACTCAAAGTGGCGGCGTTATACAGACACCTCAGCACTTCGATGTAACGATAGTTCACTTGGCACCGCTGCAAGGATTCCAAGACAGCCCAGGTTTCGACGGAATCAAAAGCCTTCTCATAGTCCACAAAGGCTAGACACAGGAGCCGATTGTACTCTTCTGACTTCTGTATAATCTGCCTCACTGTGTGTATGTGGTCCATGGTGCTGTATTCCCGTCGAAACCCGGCCTGCTTCGGAGGCTGAAACTCGTCGAGTCTTCTGGCGAGACGATTCGTAATGACTCTAGAAAATAAATTCACATTTTTCCCAAAATTTTGCAAATTGTCCAGCGGTTTAACGACACACCGCGTCGCCGTTAAAGCAGCGTTTATTCTGGCAGAGTTTACACCCTTTCAATAGTTGATACAATATATACATTATATAGTTGGAACAACTCCTTTTTTTACTTTTTCCCCTTCAAAAATCAATTACATACTAGAATTTTAAATTTTAGTACGTAGATGGGAAACGATATGTTGGAAATCTATTTGGAATTCATAATAAATCGAGCACAGCATCAAATTGTCATCAAGCTATTAGCTCTGAACGCGAATTTTCGTAAGGAAGTATTATTTTAGTACTTAAACTAGGCGTTGTACATAATAGTACCTACTTTATGTGACTGTTACATAATGAAAGCGAACGAGCCGAGAGGCGAGTTTCATAAAAACATCACACGAGTGTTTTAATGCCTATTTATGTACAGTTACATACACTGCTTTATCTATACACGTATTATAAGCTGTCTGTGATGTGTTCAGGAAAGGCATGTTACGACTGGCGTAATGGCGGCACGCACAACCGTAGTTCGATATCAAGTACCGTGTGAAATTTGTCAAAATTGTTTGCTATTGACATTTTATTTCGAATAAAACTTCATCTCGACTGATATTAGAATTGAGGTCGAATAAAATTGTTTTGTTTTTCAGAGATGTTCGAAATTTGAATGTAATAATAAAATCGAATATGATGTTATTATTAAGCAACAATAATATTTTCACAGATAAGAATTTTGTTCTAACAAAACAGATTATCTTTATGCTGGCCGTAATTATATATGAATTAATCAATTACGAACAAGGGCTTCAAATGCGGGTGGCGGTGGCGCCACCAATGGACAACGAAGCTAACACTGGTCAAGGTGTATAGTATTTTGGAGGATGATATAATGCACATCCTAGGGATGCACGATTTTTTGCTTTGAATAGTTTTTTTGAATAGTAATGGAACGTATGCCTCTGAAACGATCCTCAGATCGCATGTCTTCTTTACCTTATAAAAATCGTTTCAAAATTAATTTCGATAAAAAAAATTGTGACAGTCTTTTTGGCTTCAGTAGGTTACGTCTTCCATTTAGAGGTTACGTCTTTTCTCACTGGCTAGTATCAGCCAGTGAGAAAAGACGTTCAGATGGCACAGAAGTAGCATCAATCGCCAGATATTGTAGAGTTATTGTACGTAGATGTTACCAAACTGACTTTCTTGCAGGTTAGTATAAAATAGAGGTTCAGAAATAGACTGTTTTCTTTTAATTATTAATACGATCTAGACGATTTGCCTTAATGTTGAATTGATTTAATTAAAAATTGCATTGAAAAGATTCGATTAATAAAAATGCCAGATCATACATCCCTTGGTGAAGTACGTACATATTACTTTTAACATATTATTGCAACGTTACATTTGCAGGCAAAATCGACGGCGGTCTTCCTAATTTCGGCCCGCCACCGTTTAGCACCGTAGTCAACAACAAGACGATAAACTTCGAAGAAATGCTGTCTATATTCGGAGCCGAGGGCCTAGTCATGCCATTAGTTGCCATATTGGAGAGCATTGCCATTGCTAAAGCTTTTGGTGAGTGAATGTGACTGTACTATTCGCTCATTGTACATTATACAGTCAGAAATAAATTGTACCATGAAATTTATAAAAAAATATCTGTAGAATTAACCTTAACCCACGCTGAATTTAAAATGCTCTTTGGTTTGAAATTGAAATTAAATTGATTGCTGAGAGAATGAAGAGACCTCTTATAAGGTAAAACCTTCTACAATCTCCTAGTAGATTTTACTCAATCTTTGTTTAAAATAAAGTGGTAATATAGTATAAAAATCTGTTACTAATTTAAATATGGATTATTAAAAATTTAGTTCAAATGTCAAAATTATAATGTTACGACCTTCGTGGTCGAGTGGCTTACACACCGGTTTTCACGGTGTCGCCATCTCTGAGGTCTCGGGTTCGATCCCCGACCGGGTCAGTGTGGAAAAACCAACTTTTCTATATTGTCTCGGGTCTGCATGTTTGTGGTACCGTCGTTGCTTCCGATATCCATAACACGAGAGAAATTTATAACGTGTATTTATTGTCATGACTTATGTATTCCACTTTTTAAACAAGATGCGATTGCGCAAGTGCTAGAAATTAAGGGTCGTATTCCAGAACTCTACTCAGTGCTCAAGTCAGGATTGCACTGGAAACACAAGCACTGGAAATACGACCCTAATGGCAGGGACTTGAGTATGATTTCGAGCGCTTTAAACCATACTCAAATCCTGACTTGAGCATTGAGTAGAGTTCTAGAATACGACCCTAAGACATTCTATAAAAAAGAGCCCGCAATCCTAATCCTCATTTGTTTAATCAACAAGTCTATATTGACTGCTTGTGTACGTTTTTTAATTTGTGTTTGCCACTAACTTCTAGCTGGCAGTACGTCAGTGGACGCTACTCAAGAAATGATTGCCATTGGCAGCTGTAACCTGCTGTCATCTTTCGCGCAGTGCATGCCAGCCACGGGCTCTTTCACCAGAACCGCCCTGAACCACGCCAGTGGAGTCGTCACACCCGCCGGATCGCTATTTAAAGGTGATGAAGCTTTTATGAAAACACCGCTCTTGTATTCAAATACACTATTATTGTTATTTTATTACGGTATACTATCTGTCACATACCAACTTGACCCGGTACGTTATTTGCAACGGTCGAGTATACATGCAACTAGAAATAGAGAAGAAATAAAGGCCGTGTATTCCTGGCAATTCATCCGGCAAACGGGACTTATATCACTTTTAAATATCAACTCTCTTTTGCGCTGAAACCACAAATTAGAAAGCTGAAATAGTACAGCGCCAACAAGTGATCTGTGTGTACGTCTCCGTATATTCAAAACATTTTCTGTATTTATTGTAATAAAGATAATATTGTCTTTAACAATGGGGGCTGTTGCATTCGGTGGTGTGAGAAAAACAGCAAAACATCTAATTACAAAACAAACGGAGTAACATTTCCTCGGTAATTAAATATTAAGTAACTATTTTTTTAATTTTCGTCCATTGTAGCAAATCTGATACACCCGTCAATTGTTTCGAATTCGGGCTGGCCAATCGACGCGCAGCTGTCACCGTAATCTTTTGGCAGAATAGTTTTCAAACAAATTATATGACATTTCGTCTCTATTTCTGGTTATATACTCGATGTCTGTAACATACAATCTGGTCCCAGTGTAACATGTCTAACATAATCTCTGTAGGGTGGGTACACATGCATGTGAAAAATATGATCTAGGCATGTCCCCGGTATACTATCTGTCACATACCATCTTGCTCCGGTATATTATCTATTTATCCCACACAACCTGGTTCCGGTATACTATTTGACACATCGTATGACCCGGGTATGAAATCTGTTGCGTACCATCTTAACCTGGTATACCATTTGTCACCTCACATTTGCCGCATGTTTTGACAGCTGCACGCGTGGTCTAACAAAACTTGACCCACACTGTCGAAACGATAGAAAAAGTAGACTATGGTATAAGGTAACTTAAGGTAAAACTAATTATCTATTTATTTACATTTCAGACAACATTTAGGTCCACAATTGTGTTAGTAACTCGTAGCCTACATTAATATTTAATAATTAACAATGATTTTGTCATTTGAGTGAGTTTCCACATCAAAGGACAATCAAATTTCGTAGATATAATCTTCAAGATGCTGTTACTGGTGCCCCACACTCTGTTTATAAGCGAGTTCGTTTTCTCGCGTCATACCGCGCTGAAACTGCCTGTGCGTGCTTCAACGAACTTGCTCGAAGCACTACAGAATCGCGGCAGCTGCAAAAGCACTCTGAAGGCGTTATTATGTTGGATTATTTAACCTTACCTACTTCGGTTTGGAAGGGTAAGGGTGCTGGTGAAATTACAGGCACATGGGACTTGTCAACTCATGTCTCTAGGTGAGGGGCGCTATGGTAGTGCCCCTCAGGTTTCAGTGATTTAAAGCTCTGAGGGGCACTGCAACTGTTATGGAAAGACGTGTCGCTTACCACCAGGCGCACGACTGGTTCGTCCCGTCACTTGGTATTATTAAAAAAAAATGCGCAGAGCATTGTAAGCCCTTTGAGTTTATCCAACCCACAGAATCGACGAGTACAGAGAAGTGCAGAACGTTTTAAATAGCGTTATTTGAACTTATGAATTAATTACGATGTTTTCTTTCTTTTCAGCTACCCTAGTCTTTCTAGCAGTGACGTTTCTAGCTAAGGCGTTCTACTTCATTCCTCGCGCGACTTTAGCCGCTGTCATCATGTGCGCTATGATCTCCATTATCGAGCTGAAGATCATCAGGAAACTATGGAGGAATAGCAGTAAGTTTCCATTTCTGTACTATAAAAGTCAAAGTCAGATGTAAAAAAAACCGCAATTTTATAATCTACTGCTCATTCATTGTGCTGACTTCCCTGAGAAGAACGAGCAAGAAACTCTAGGGATTGCTCTTTTCAAATAATCTTAAATGCTATGTGTAGCGGTACTACCGAGGCGTGAGCAATACCGAAGGAAACGCACTTACAGTTTAATTACACGATACTATAGTTACCACAGAAAAACAGAAACATTAGTAACAATAACAAGGCGCCAAAAACAAGTACATTTAAATTTAGAATAAAATTAAACTTATTAATAAATTAATAAAATATAAAATATATATACAAAAAAAGTCTTATAGTGACTGCTGCGATTCGCTACACTATGGAATACTCTTTCCATTATCTAACGTAATCTACAATTTTGTATTTAACGTAGGTTTTAAACTTAGGAAATGATAATCTTATTATGTGCTCCGATGTCTTATTGTAAAAGTCCGGAATCTTATTGTATCTTTTTCGCTACAGGGTTCTTAAAAGTTACTTAGGTCGGTTTTAAGTTCATCTTGTCATAAATAGTTATATAAGCAAATGAGATTATAGATTTAACTGCCTCCGTGGCCGAACGGTTACCACGCCGAACTGCCACGCAGAGGTTTCAGGTTCGATTCCCGGGCCGGAAGAAATATTTGTATGGCCTACATACCCTCATTTCTCTCGTGAGTTTGGGTGTCATTTGTGGTTTCCCTGGTGCGGGGCTATGTTGATTGTGTGCGTAAAAAAAAAAAAAGATTTAAATGTAACTAAAGATTTATCATTAATTACGGGTTTCCTTTTTATTTTCCTTATATTTCGGAACGGTTACACTTCGCGTGGTTACCGGTTGACAAGGCAGAGGCATTTTTTTTAAATAGCGCACACACTCAACATGCCCCGCACTAGGGAAACCCTATGTCGCGGGTGCCATGGAGATGCACATAGACACCAACAAATTACTCACGATAGAAATAAATGTAGGCCATATAAATATTTCACCCGGCCCGGGATCGAATCTGGGACCTCTGCGTGGCAGTCCGGCATGGTAACCGTTCGGCCACAGAGGCAGTTACATTTGACAGCTTTACGTACAGATCTATATCAAAATCAGCTTGTGCATCGGGAAGATGGTTTAAAGGCACGTATTCTGACGAATTGTATACCAGTCCAAAGTTGTTACTTGATCGTTTTAACCAAGAAAAAGTTCGGTGTCTTCACATTCTGAATACAAATTGTACTGTTCCAGAAATGGAGCTAGCGGTGTACTGCATAACAGTGGTAGTGGGGGCCGCAGTGGGCCTGGAGTACGGCATTTTAGCCGGGGCGGCAGCCGATGCACTTAGGGCGCTGGCCGCAGCCGCCAGGCCGCCGTTGCAGGCCAACGTCTTCAAGGTTCATTACCCTTTAACGTACACAATTATTAAATTTTTTTGTTGCCAAAAATTGTGATATACAAATATCACTCATACGCACACTAACACGTATCCAAACACGTACAAAATAATAGTGTTATGAAAATTGCATAAGGGTGCGGGTAGTTATCAACTTATGTCTCAGGGTGATGGGAGCAGGCCTTCACATCTGTTGAGGTGTAAAGAGGTACTACACTTCGTGTTTTTAAACGAAGTTTTTGTACGGGTAAAGTGATTACTTTTTGATTATTTTTTTTTCTTCTTTCCATAAAGGAAAAGGCAAAGGTTTTACACCATACAGCCAAGTCTTGGTACATTATTCTTTTTTGGTACATGAAGTTGAATTATGTTTCTGTAAATATGACCGCCACAAAGAGGATAGGCAATTTGAGGCGGCGTGCTTGGATTGACTCGGGATTCTTTAGAACCGATACGGGTATTTTAGTTCGACATTCGTATAATTTCGCGTTTTAATCTTCCATTAAGGCACAATAGCACTATCCTATTCCACTTTAAACTAGATTTCACAAAATAATTGAAAGTCAAAATAAAACCGATACTTTTCCCTCCAAAAGGTCCAGAGCGAATCCCTTTTTTGATTAAACAGATCACTGACACGAACATAGACGGTTGAGTGACGGCCAATTTGCACTGCCAATTACAAATAGATTAATTAAATGAATCGATTTGTTTAATTGAATCAGTTGAAATAACTACTAGTGGTTGTAGTATGCACATAACCTATAAAAGCAAATTTAACATTTCCGAAATGTTAATTTCAAATCTTCCTCAGATCCTTACACTTAGAATTCGTTCGTTTGTGATTAAAATTTTCGATTTATTAATGGATTACAAAAACTTTAATTGAATGAATTAGTTGCTTTAATTTCTTACACCACTATGCAACCATAGACTATTCACTATTTGAAAACTAACCTCACTTTTGGACTAACATTTTTCAAATAAGATTTTAATATGTTATTCAAAGTAATATTGCTGGAAATAGTGATATCAAGTCGAAATCTTCAAAATATACCTGAAAGTGTTCTTATTCCATTTATTTGATGATTGCTTTAGAATTTTAACCAAATCGGTTTGTTTATTTTTCACGTACATGGATGGGAACAGACTTTACAACTGTTATGGACAGGCGTGTCAATTACCACCAGGCGCACGACTTGTTCGTTCAATCACTTGATAATCATAAAAAAGCATTACTGTTGAGTTTTGACGACCTCCGTAGGCTACCGGTTGGCAATGTGGATTCTAAAAGAGAAAGTTCCGAGTTCGATTCCCAGTGGGAAATAAACATTTCAAAAGTGGTTCTGGTCTTTGAAGTAAATCTGGTCACAGTAGAGAGAATTTCCTATTTTGATATCAGTTAATTGATGGCACTTGTTTTTGCATTCGCAGGTGGGTAACGTTGACTGTCTGTCGATAACGCTGGTAGGCACGTTGTCGTACGCGTGTTCCGAGTACGCAGCGGAGGAGGTACGCCGGAAAGTGGGCCCGCGTACTGCAGTGGTGGTGCTGGACGCCCGGCAGCTGCACGCCATGGACATTGGCGTTGTTGAGGTTTGTACATCATCATCGCATTTGAGAGATACATAAGTAAAAAGCTATGGTAGCCTAAGAAGCCATAACTAGTTAAACCATTAGGCAATGGTTGTAGTAACCAGTTACGCGGTCAACGATTATCATCACCTGAAGAGGCTGTCGAAGAGTATGAAAAATATGTTTCAGAGATTGTCCCGGAAGAGTGGCATAAATGTTTTCAAAATTGGTTCATTCGTATGAAAAAGTGCATTAACGCTAACGGAAAATATTTTGAGAAACAATAAATTCATTTCTGACCATTTATAGTATTTTTCTTATTCATTCCGGAAACTTATAGTGCGACTTACGTATATATCGTGTAACACGCATTGCAAACAAAACATAGGAAATGAAACATTTTTTTCGGATCTATATTGCGTCCATTTGTTTTTTTCAACCTTAATATGTGGGCAGAATATCCCAAGAAAAGTTTATCGCTATCGGATGTATAAATAATGGAATACAAGCAAGACAGACACACATCAATTTTTATGTAATATAGATTGATATTTCTTTCCAGAACTTCATTTCAATGATCATGGACATGGAAAATAATAACCATCATAGGTTTTTGCTGTGGAACTTCCCCGAAAAACACCATCAATTATTCGACGACCTCCAACCTGGGTTTAGAGAGAGGTTCGTCGCTGGACCGAGCATAGACCTACATATACTGGGTACGTGTTGTTTTATGTGATAAACAGATTCTTAAAATACAGGGTGACTATTAATTTGACGTCTGAGACTGTCGATTGTATTTCGAAAGTAGTATTCCATATTTGTATGCTACGCATTTTTACAACTCAAATTATAAACTCAAAAATTATTTATGGCAATTTTTTTCATTTTTGTAGTCGAAACGTAAGAAGTAAAGGGTGATTAAGTAATCTCAAATAGAGAGGACTTGATTTTATTAATAACGGTCATCGATCTGCACAAATTATACTAAGCTCAACTCTACAGTGTTGCCATGTAACCATAATAAAAAAAACTGTTGGTTTAGTAGATTTTTTATACTTTTTAACAACTGACTTGAGTCTCAAAAATCAGAAAGATATTGAAAACGTCAATCTCGACATTTTCGAGAACGAGGTTCCCTTGACGAAAGCTCTATATGTTAGGTATTAAATAATTAATATTCGTTACAATTGCAAGTTATTTTCATTGCTGTTTTTAGGAACGATGTGACATTTTTTGCAATGCTAACTAATTTTTAATATAGTTTCATTTTTATTTTTCAGCGCTAGAAGTCGACAGAAGAGAACAAAGTTTCAATAACATTAATTTTCAATAGACTTACTGTTATCAATTTTCGACTATTGGATGCGTTGGATCGGTTCGATTGTGATAAAAAGCAAGTGTGATTTGTGATTGTGATATGTTTTAATTGCGGCCAATGTAAATGTAATGAGAAATATGCGACTGCGAGACGACGGTACTTCCAACCTTTGTTACCATTTTGTAATTAGAATGAATATTTTTATTTAGAAATGTATAAATATTGCTCCAAAGGACACGTAACATTGACCAAAGTGACTTATTTGCCACCTAGAAGTATGATTTGTTAGAAATTACAAATTTTAACGAAAATTAGTTATTTGTTAACACAAGATTCTGAATAGAATTATGTAAATACATTTTAACAATTACTTGCATACATTAAATACTTAACAATTACGCACTTGTTTGTGTGAGCCTCGTGTCCAAAAGTACACGAGGGAAAATTTCAACGCGGCCATTAAGGTGGTATCGTACTACTCGAACGATTAAAGTTCTGAAATAAAAGAATCATAGACAGGACATGAAGAAGAAGACATTAAAATCATTTTGACAGACATTTGTGTATATATAAGGTGCTTACAAATTAAGTACAGACTATTTTAGATACCTAGAGTCTTTAGTTTGCATAACAAGGATGAATTTAAAATACAAATCAAAAAGATTTGTTGCGAATTTTTAAATTTTACATTTCCGCACAAAAAAAAAACTGTCTAAATAACCAAGCTATATTAACTATATGATAATATTCTAGAACATTTAAATAATAAAAATTGCCACCGAAATTGGGTGCAGAAAACTAAGCCGAAAATTACCCTATTAATATCTTCAACATTGCTTTGTGGTGTCATAACGGTTAATTATGAGCGGGAAAAACTGAATCTCATTGTAATTAAGTGGCCAATTATAGCTAAACAGTTTCAAAAGAACACTGAAGACATTTTAAACACTAAGTAGTATTAGGATTAACTGAGTGTGTTTAGCAATTGACTTGTTTTGTTAAATTTCTCGAATAACTGACATAGACTTATTGGCGATTATCTTCTTTCGAAGTCATTAATAATGAGTTAAGTTATTGATTCCAAAAGTAAACGTACCTAATTTGTTAGCGCCCTGTATGTAAATACGTTATTCAAGTATTCTTATTGCATACAATTTTTTTTTTTTTTTTGACTTTACAATTATGATTATTATGAAGTTCTTAGGTGTTCGCGATTGTTACACATAGGAAATGAAACTATTTTTTCGTATCTCAATTGCGTATTATGGTTTTCTTTTTCAAAGAAACCAACGTTTCGAGGTCTTTGTAGGTCCCACGGCCATGGCTGGCTGAGATGGTAGTAGTCAACCAGTTATGTTTAACCTGAATGCAAACCACGTAGACATATGTAGAGTGAAATATAGGGTAAAATGGGCCCGAAATGTTGGCATGTTTGAAAAAAATAAATATAAGCAATTTAAAAATAAGTTTCATTTTAAATTATTACTATTCATATTTAATTCAAATCTCTATCACCGCGTTTCAATTGTAGACTGACTTATATTACATATATGTATGCGTGACCATGTGATATTTATAGTATAGTAATATTAAAAAAACACCTAGTTAAATTTTATGATTATTGTTACCTAGTGCATATTAGTTAATACATAGCCTTCAATTATGTTTGTATGTCCAATGTTTAGCCGGGCAAAGCGAAACTATGCTTTTTTGTTACTTTCAACTTGTTGCAACTTTAGAATGAAAGTGAATCAACACATAATTCAAACTTTTTGGGAATACGCAAAATAGGCTTTGAGGTTGTGACATTATTTAACTTATTACTCTTGTAGTGCTAAAGGTAATGGACATTGTTAGCCCTGGAAAATAATGAACAAGCATTCAGCTTTATAAACTAAAAAAATTATTCTGATTATTTTAATATACAACCATTGATATGAGTGCGAGAGCCTGGTTATCTGTAACCTAGTACAGACTCCAGCTCCCACTAAGGAACTTGTTTTATTTTATATGAAATGTAACTATAGGCTCAAATCTACTCGCTGTAAGGTCACTTTTTACAGAACATTTCTGTTGTCATTTGACGTAATAAAAATTAATGTCCACTTACACTAAATTTTAGTACGTCTTAAACCAATGCTTAAATGGATAAGACACTCTTAACACTATGTATTAAGGGTGTCTTTTGCATTGCAAGCTTTAGTTAAGATATACTTAACACTCTCAGAGTTATAGAACAATTCATTTTTTTGTACTAGCAGACCATGTCAGCTGCCGTCGGGACACCCTCAAGCTTTATCAGCAGGCGTTACGCAAAAACAGACGTATTTTGAAATGAAAACGTACTCGTTGCCACAATTCCGTAATCCCATTGGTTGACCATACAAAACTACTAATCCCCAATAAGGGATCCATTGTACGTGAGTTAGTTAATGGTACGGGTACTTCTTTCACCAGATAGTGGTTGGATATCACCACTAGAGACAAATACTTGATCAGCTGTTAGTAGACGATCTAAACAACTAATATGTCGGCCTGCTGGTGTAACCTTTTACTGCTCAGGACTAGAAAAATTAAAACAAATTTGGATTCCTGCGTTTGTTACGTCGGCGGCCCATATGGCTTGCTGGGTAAAGTTCAAAAATACGTAACGGCTTGCTGCACTCGCTGTTTTTGTGGGCGGCCGGCGCCCCACGTGGCGCTGAGAGTGTTTAGTGCAAGTGGATATAAGTCTCTTTCATTTTGACCAGCTAGGCAAGATGTTAAGTCCTTATAAAGAATAATTACAAAAGAAAGCACTCTTAAGTATTAAAATAAGTCGCATTTGTAAGAATTTAATGATGATTTTCGGAACGAAAACGACACGGTTGCTAATCCTGCACTTTTTCGCGTGTTGTTTTCGCAAATGCAGATTCAACACTAAATGCGTCGTTTTATTCGAATTAGAATTTCAAACATATGAAAGAGACCAATATAGTGAGTCTGTGACACTCGAGCTACAATGGCTTATTTTTTCAGATTAACAAGCTTATGAAATATGATTTGTAAAGTCGTTTACGGTATAAACTCATTTTTTATTTTTTTGAATGAGGTCACATTCCTTCTAAAGGTGCGTTGTATAAAATTTGTGTTTCTACAAATAAATGTAGCTCCATGCAACTGCCTTCGTGACCGAAAGGTTGCCATTCTGGACTGCCACGCAGCGGTCCTGGTTTCGATTTCCAGGCCTACAGAAATATGTGTACGATGTACATTTATTTCTCTCGTGAGTTTGGGTATAATTAGTGGTTCTCAATGTGTGGTCCATGGCACCCGCGACGCAGGTTTTCCCTAAAGCGGGGCTGCGTTATTATTAAATCTGCCGCTGTTAGTTAAAACGGCGCTTGTGACGAAAATTAAAAACCGAGAAAATAATATTTTTTTTAAGTTTTATTGAATGTCGCCACGTTTAACCACCATGATATTTAATTATTCTGAAATTTCTTGTCAAGTTTATTATAATTAATACACCGACCCGGCTGAATTCGAACCAATGTCTTGAAGCAAACCGTGGCAGACGCTATGCCAAGTGATCCACGGAACAAACCAGCGAATCTTATGAATTTATCTATGTGCTTGTTGCAGATTTTTGTTTTTGGTTTTTACCGACTTTTTTGGCGTCACGCCATCTGTGAGGAAATAATGTTTAAACAAAAGAAATAAAAAAAAACTGTCTACTTTTCTTTTGTGGTAATTTCATACAATATCTACATATATAGGAAAAAATAAAATAATTGAACTTCTCTTACTGATCACGGCAGTATACACATTTTTTTTTAAAATGTCACATGCGCTCTTTCAACTAACGATGACAGAAATGGGTTGTTAAATGAAGGCATTCAGTGCGCAAATTTTTGCGTCTAGGCGTAAATGCGAGTCGGATTGCTATCGGTTTTGTACACATACTTATTTCTCTATTAATTATGAACTATTACGAATTATAATTATTAATACAAAGATCCAACACTTAAAAACATTCCTTCGATCCGGCCAGATTCGAACCGACGTCTTTTAGCAAACCGTGCCAGACGCTACGCCAACTAAGCCACGGAACGAACCAGCGGACTTCACGATTTTGTCTATGTGCTTGTTGTCGGATCTACGTGTTTGGTTTTTAACGACTTTTATCCGTAGCGCCTTCTATGGGAAATCTATGAAAGTATTTCGTCACCCAGTTAGGCCCCTTTACAGCTACCAGCCCTGGCTAGAGATGTATAGATGATGATCCGGCCGGATCAAAGGAATTTTTTCTAAGTGTTTCTAATAATCTTTGTATTAATAATTATAACAAACTAGTGGAGTAATTTCACAAAAAAATATTGAATATCATGGTGGTGAAATATCTTGACATTCAATAAAAGACTTTATTATGAATTATGATATAATACGCCCAGACCAGAACCGAGGGCCCCGATTGCCTTCGAAGTAGTTTTGTTGTTCTGGAACTCGTAATTATTTTGCAGTGAATTCTCTCGTGTGTTAACACGTATTTGGTGTCATAGTCTAGTATGTCATGATTATAAATTTTTGTATTATCTTTTTTTTATAACAGTTAGTCAGGTAATAGGAGGAATGCCAAAAAGATATAATAGATTTAGTTGTGTATATGTACGTAAATATATTATGAATTGTACAGTAGATGTAAGTGCATATTATTTTTTCCAATTTCTAATTGTTTTCATTAAATAAGTTTGTCGTCTTATCCATGATCGTTTTATTTTGTCTTTAATTTTTTTTATAACATCTAGGACGGGACGAGCAAGTCGTGCGCCTGATGGTAAGCTACGCGCCTGTCCATAACAGTTGCAGTGCCACTTCAATATTTAAATCGCAAATATCTGAAGGGCACTGCCACTGCGCCCGTCGTCCTGAGACATAAGTTGATAAGACCCATGTGCCCGTATTTAAAAAATCGGAACACAGTAATGTTGACATTACTACTTGGCGGTAGAAATAGGTAAGGTGGCAGTACTTATTAACTTAAGAGTACTTATAGACATATGCGAATCGTATGCCATCTTAAATATAATGTGCTCAAAAGTTAATATATGGTTTTTAAGGCGGGAAGTACCATCACATGTCACCCCCATTCGTCTTAACGGTCAACAACTGAATAGAGTGACCTCCTTTAAATATCTTGGTCACGTTATGACAGACGATCTGCGTGATAACGTAGATATTGAGAGGGAACGTAGAGCATTAGCAATGAGAGCTAATATGATGATTCAGTCGATGTACGGCACAAGTAAAACTGACTTTATTTAAAGCTTACTGCACATCGCTGTACACCTGTAGTTTATGGTGCAGGTACACACAAGTCACGTGTACAGTGCAACGACGCGTTCAGGGTTCTGTTGCGGCTGCCGCGACACTAGTGCGTCCGGGATGTTCGCGGATGCGAGCGTTGACGGCTTCGAAGCGACGTTGCGCAAGCGCTGCGCCGCGACAATGCGTAGGGTGCGCGACAGCTGCCACAAACTCTTGACAGTTGTTGCACACAGATGGGACAGTGGACTGCTGTAATACTAACATTTTTATGGATCTTATTGTTGTCCGAAATAAATGCATTTTATTTTATTTTATTTTTTATTTTTATTTTTAACACGGAACCGGTTTAAAATGATAAATTCTAAAGGTGCTTAATTCGACTGTATTTTTTGTGTGCGTCTTACGCTATTACTTCGGAATTTGTGAACGATTTCGATGATTCTCTTTTTTGTTGGAAAGAGGGTACCTCGGTATTGGTCTCATTAAAATTTGTAGGAAATATTCCGCCTTTAAGGGTGGCAAACTAGGAGATGAACTCGGTTTCGCGCACTTTCCGGTAACCGATTTTAATAAAACTAGGCTAGGGCTAGGGTAGTTTCTTTTTATAAAAAGTTTATCATTAATTGGTATGAAAATAGAATGTTCGCTGTTCGTTGCCGGTTTGCAACTAACACGACTCACGTTTGCGCGGAGCCTAACATGCTCATGAAGCTTTTTCTGTCCAAGTTAATGCTATTACGTGTCTATAAAGGAGTCCGCTTGAGATGCAAAACCCTTTTGCTGTAAAACAAAATCTGCACACAAACTGCTACTTTTATTATCGGGTTTAATGTTTTGTCTTAAACCACAGACTACATTCTTCCGTGTCTTAAACGCATAACATATAAAACCGTGGAGTTATGGGGTAAACTGCGGAACCTTCAGAGGTAAAAGGGTAGAGGTTGTGCATATTATGGAGTAGAAATTGTGCTGATGAAAGGTCATTAATTTTGTTATTGAAAGGCTTAAAATTGTGCGCTTGAAGGTGTTGAAATTGTGTTGATGAGAGGATATCAATTTTGCTGTATCAATAATAACAAACTAGTGGAGTATTTTAGTTAAAAAAATATATGAAAATGATGAAAAAAAAAATTAAAAAGATCATGATATTAAACAAATATATTAAACGGCCTTTGATCCTACCAAGTCTACCCTGTCGATGTTCTAACTTAAACTGTGCGTAAATCAGTCCATTTCCACAAATTCACGTGTGTTGATAGTGTTAACAACATAATTCTGTCGAATCCACTGGCATCTGTCGTAACTAGTGTTGCCAGGCGTTTGGGTAAAGCATACATACGCAAAAGAAAAACAAAAGCCGGAGAAGCCGTACTACGTCTAGAACGGCTTTTGTTAGGCTTTTTATATTTTAAGTCCCATTTTGTTTAATTTTGAATTTCGATGGATAGCCATTGCTATAATAGATGATCTATAACAAGAACCAATAACTCTAGAGGACTGCTAACCTCCATACTACAAATGTGAAATAATAACGCACACACTCAACATAGCCCCGCACTAGGGAAACCCCGTGTCGCGGGTGCCATGGACAAACACATGACAACCATAAATTACACCCAACCTCACGAGAGTAATAAATGTAGACCATAATAGGTTAATGTAGACCATACAAATATTTCTCCCAGTCCGGGAATCGAACTTGAGACCTTTGCCAAGGCCACAAACGCCGTTAAATTCCGATAAATAAATGCTGAAAAAACTGAATACAAAAGATCTATAATAAATACTCCGAGATATTTGCAAGGTCTGCTGACTCGATCTGTATTCGGATTTGGTGCAGACGCAGCCTCGAGACCTGTCAGATCGAATGAATTTGTCTTAGTGTTCGATCTATTAATAATTATAACAAACCAGTGGAGTAATTTCACAGTAAGTAAATAAAATTAATATCATACTGATTTTCAATCAAAATTAATATCATGGTATCGTGTCATGGTAGTGAAAACAACATGATTTCAATAAAATAAATACGGTTGAAATGGTCAAATAATCGAGAAATATAAGATGAAGTAACAGAAGAAACAAACTGACAATAGCCCTCTTTACACAGCCACTCTATCGCGCGTGCCTGCACGCGCAATCGTGCGGTATTACCTGTCTGATTTTTTTTAAGCTAACGTTCTTTCACGCGCGATTGCGCGTGTTTCTTTTTGTTACAACGGAAAGAGCGTCCTAGAGCTAATAACACAGGATAGACCGCGTGAAACTGGCGCGTATGGAGTGCGCAACTAATAAGCCCAATCGCATGGTCTTTCTCTTGTCCTTCCAACGTTTGCTGTATAGCGCGTGATAGTGTGGCGCTGTACTGCAAGATAGACGTGATGATAGGCAACTCTAGAAAAGCATAAATACAAAACTACCCAATAAAATGTCTGATAATATTTTTAATAACGGTCAAAACCAATACGTCAGTATGAGAAAATGTAATATCTCTGATATTGCCGCGTGCGCTGTAGTGAAATTACGCTCATGTCAATTTCACGGCAGACGTGACGCGGCGGACGTTCAATATGGCGAGAGCTGGCTTGACAAGATGGTGGATACCGATTTATCATTTAAACGTATTTGGTGCAATCTTGAAATTCTCACTACACAGGAAACCAAATAAGTTTCGGTATATTCGTACTTCTAATGGGATACAATAGATTTACAGATTTTGTTGGTAAAGAGAGATTTTATTAGTTCAGAAATAATTGGGATAAATGTGTCATGAAATATTACAATTAAAAAGCACTTATTACAATAATTATAATATACAGGAAACAATGTCACGGTTTACGCGATATGACAATGGCGTGTATGCTACACAGAGGCACCTCTAAGGAGCTCCCTAATTATTCGTAAGGTGACTAGTGTAGGCAATGGTATGTGTACGTATCGTAGGATTGCGTCCTCCTTAGTTATTGCAGTGTTTAAATCTTGCCACCACGTTTTTATAAAAGATTCTGATTCTTTAAAGTGTGTACCTTCAGGTTGCAAAGTTAATACTGATCTAAAAAGATGTAGGCGCGAGCACGAATGGGTACGCCAAAGGATCTCTTGCCATGCGTAACCTATATAAAACATACATTTAATACGGATACAGTGCTAATGTATTTTTAAGTGTGTGTTTACCACTGTGGCCTTACGGTTACTATGATGATCTACCGCGAGGTTCCGGGCCGGGAGAAGTGTTAGTATGGCCTACATTTATTTCTCTCGTGCGTTTGGTGTAATTTGTGGTTGTCTACGCGTGTTTCCATCGCAATCGCGATACAGGATTTCCTAAGTGTTATTAGTTATTACTGTCATTATAATGTGTGCTGACAAGTGGCGAGCAACCCTAATACAAAATAGAAAAACCGATTTTTCGCCAAAATACTACGACGACAAACACATTTCTAGGCTTCCAACAAATTAAAAAAGCCACTGACAAAAGACCGTCCGTCTTTTGTGATTTCGTACTTTGTACAAAAAATAAACTTGCTTTTAATGGTCAGACTCGTGTAATAAGTTACTGAAAGAAGTCTGAACCAGAATTGCGAACTTCTAGTCCAAATGGACGTTACATCGATAATTATGTTTTATCAAGTTAACGCTTTGCGTCTTGTGTTGTAAGCAGAACGGTGTTTTTGTTTTTTGATAATTTTCAAGACAAATTGCATAATAATATACTTAGCTACCTTAGACCGCTTTTACGTCTCCACTCTTTTCATGATAATTGAAAGTTTTTACCGCCTATAGACATATGGTATTACTAAGAATGCGGCGTGGGACTTATGGGCGTATGTGTCATTAACAATAATACTGTCGTTTACTTTGTTAGAACAAAACTAGAAACAGCAAGTCATTTTATGGAATGGACGTTTGTTTAAATGCAGTATACCTGCGCATTTTTAAATTTCCCTTATCGACGAAATACAATATGAGAATTAAGAAATTAGTGTTAGTACAACATGAAAATGTAAATGAAAACTAAAAATACAAAACATTGACTTACAATTATATGGACGTCGGGTTCGCGCTAAAAAGTGTCCGAACTTATAGGGCGTTAAAATCGTATACAGAGCGTCATTCACGCTTTAGTCTTCGTTTGTTCGACTGACAGCGAAGCAAGCAAAATTAGACAGTACTGCGATGGCATTACGATTTAAATTCAACGTTTTAGCTTTTTCATATTCCTTTACATGTCACTACGTTTAAATAGGTTGACTTGGGACATTTTTTTCGTGGTTTTTGTATTAGACCCGTCGTCCATTTATTTGTAAGTCAATGACATAAAAACAGAATATTCATACCCAGTACGTTATTAGATAACGTGCAATGACGTCCACCGAGCAAACATTGGCTGTCTCAGTGGTTTACAAACATGCTCAGGATGTGGTTGGAGCTGGCGCGCAGGTGGGTGTCCATCGAGGCGCACCTTTTCCTCGTCATGGACTCGAAACTGTCAGTGTCGCCGAGTCGCGACTCGGCGAACATGCCCGAAGCGCTGCACCATCGCTGTAGCTCCAACAGCATTATACTGCACACGAAGCTCGTTGTACGCCCTCTGCGTGTAGTCCATTCACAGGCCGTATTAATAAAAGGAGTCGCAACACGCTTAGAAAAGCGTAATGTTTACATCCCTTACGTACCGCGCAAATCTGCGGGCCAACATGTTGCATCTGACGGTCAACGACTTCTGCTTCCGCTCGATATCTACATTTCCATCGTCCACTAGTCAACATTTCAGTTTGCAATAGTTTATGTTATCATTATTGCTTTTTACGAAACAAATTTTCGCAATAAACGTGACCAAAAAATAATCTCAAGTGAATGAAGAAATAGATTTTGCACAGATCACATAAGACTGCAACAAGCACATAGAAAAATTCGTGAGGTCCGCTGGTTCGTTCCGCGGCTTAATAATAATAATAATAATAATAATAATAATAATAATAATAACGTTTATAGCAAAACATGTTGTTACATAATAGTTCTTATAGTAGTTTACAGTATCAAACATGTACCCTGTAAGGGCGTAGCAATGTCAATTTTGTAAATACACATTTTGATTACCATTAATTAAAATATCATTATTATGATAATTAAATCTAAACAAATATTTTCTGAAAAGTCAATGAATTAATGGGAAAATGAATGTCAAATTGAAGTCTAAAGTATTCCAAGAAATTAATCGTCAAATTATTCTAGAATTATATAATAATAGTCATAACATTTGTCATTTTATTAAATTACATAATTATGTCATATTTTTTATAAATATAGTTAACATATCAAAATTCCTTTTTAATGACGTTATGGACAATTTTCTTTGTCATTAAAAAATCTTGCAATGAATAGTAGCATTTTTGAGACAGATGTTTACTAAGTTGATTTTTAAACATTTTTACGCTATTTATCAGTTTTAAAAAGTGAGGGAGTGCGTTATAAATTTTAATTGACATCGAATATGGCCCCAAGTTGACCATTTGTAATTTTGAAACTGTTGTTGCTAGTCTGCATTTGGGTCTTAATTTTACTGAACGACAATGTAGAGGATATGCATTCAAATTATTCTTGACAATAAGACACATTTGTAAAATATATATACATGGTAAAGTCAAGACATTATATTTAATGAAATATAATGTCTATATAAACGAGTCTATATTAGCGAGTATGCGGATACATTTCTTCTGTAACACAAAAACTTTTTTTGCGT
Source organism: Hyposmocoma kahamanoa (assembly GCF_003589595.1). Lineage (NCBI taxonomy): Eukaryota > Metazoa > Arthropoda > Insecta > Lepidoptera > Cosmopterigidae > Hyposmocoma > Hyposmocoma kahamanoa. Next base: position 2,834,684 of record NW_020654051.1, on the reverse strand, counting down.
CAGTGCTGTTGCCTCACAATGCAACGCCATAGCTAAGCCAGGCATAAGCATACGCGTAGTAAGCGCTAGTTGCTGTCCTAAGGTCAGTAGATTTTTTGAGCTCGTTAAGAGCATATGTGAAACTAGACAGTTTACCAACAACTTTATTCACATGATCCTTCCAATTTAAATTTATGTCGATATTTATTCCTAGGAGGCAAAAGGAGTTTACAGAATCAAGCGCGATGTTGTTAAATTTATAAATTAAATTTATAGGGCGTTTTTGAAAAGGTCTAAACTGCATTAATTTAGTTTTGTTAAAATTAACTTCTAGATTATGGTCATTAAGCCAGCTTGTCATTAATTTCAAATTTAAATTCAAAAGTTCGTGAAGTTGTGTAATATTGGAGCAGAATCATCGAAATGTCATCGGCGAAGAGAATGCAAGGAATATTAAATTGATTAGGCAAGTCATTGATATAAATTAAAAATAACAAACATCCCAGGACGCTACCTTGGGGGATAGAACGATTTAAAATTACTTTGTCAGACCTGACACCCCTAACAAATCCCGTGCTGTGGTCGTAGAATTCAACGTCGACGAATTGGATGCGTTGCTGTAATTAAGACACAAACCAATTATGAGCTGCACCCCTCACGCCTATGTCGTATAGCTTGTTCAGCAAAATTGGATATAGAACCCTGTCATAGGCCTTGCTCATATCTAATAGGATCCCAATTGCATGTTGTTTGTCATTAATTATTTTCAATATTTCGTTTACGTAATTGTAGATAGCAAGACCCGTAGAACGTCCATTTCGAAAACCGTACTGCCTATTATTAAAAATTGTATATTTCTCACAAAACGAATAAACTCTATTGTACAATATGGTTTCAAAAATTTTTGAAAATGTCGATAAGAGTGCTATTGGACGATAATTATCACAAGAAGTCTTATCATTTTTTTTGTGCAGAGGCTTTACAATTGTTATTTTTAGTAGTTCTGGAAAAACCCTTAACGCAAGTGACTGGTTTACTAAAACCGAAAGGGGTTCCGCAAGTTCAATTACACATGCCTTTATTAGTATTGGCGGTAATTCATCATAGCCGAAACTACTTTAATTTTTCAATTTTCTAATTACATTGTCAATTTCTTTGGCATCAGTGAGACGAATATAGAGTTCTCAGAACGACTATCAACTGGTCGACCTGCAGCAATGCGATCGTATGGAATAGGGGCCCACTGATGAGAAATAGTGGTTGAAATGGTTAGCAATTGTAACCGGATCGTCAGTAACCAAACTGTTTATGTTTAAAGAGATATTTTGTTTTGTTTCCTTTTTCGTTCCTTTATTTGTGCGTTCTTTTATTATTTGCCACATACATTTTGTAATGTTGCCTGATTTTTTTATTATACTTTTATACTGTACTTTCTTTGAGACATAAACTGTTTTTTTTTAGTAGTTTTTCGTAAGTTTTAAAATATCGTTTTAGAATAGGGTTATTTGAACTAGAAGCTACTATTTTAAGTAAACGCTAACTTTTGCATGAAATCTTTAGACCTTTTGTTAACCAGGTCTTCCGTTTTTTGTTTGTTAATTTTATACGTTTTTTAGGAATTGTAGTGTTGAGAATTTGTTGAATTTTTTCATGGAATGCATTGAAATTTAAATTTACATTTTCATTTAGTTTTATTAAATTAGCCCAATTTACTTTTTGCAGTGCAGATTTAAAGATAGCAATAGCACTTTCATTCAATAATCTTTTATTTACATACCAAGTTTTCTTATCATTAGTTGATTATTGCGGAATGTTTATTAAGATTGCCCTATGCTCTGAGAATCCATAGTCTTTAACTGTCATTTGTAAAGTTATGTTTGCATTATGCATGTTGGTAAATATTAAATCTATGCAAGTAGCAGAAGTTTGAGTGATTCTTGTCGGTTCCTTAATTTGTTTTATGAAATTAAAGCTTTTCATAAAATTTAATAGATTTAATGTTGAACTATATTGTACTAAAAAGTTAACATTAAAATCTCCCCCGATAATAACATTTTTTTTACCATCTTTTTTTGTTATAAGGTTCAGTAGTTTTGACAGTGACTCGAAAAACAATTCAGGCATTCTATTTCTATTAGGCCAGTATAAAACTATTAAGATTAAATTTAATTTAGGTATTTCTATTGCACATGTTTCTATTACAAACTCCACTGAATGCAATGATAGGTCTTTTCTTTCCTTAAAAACAATATTTTCATCCAAAAATATACATACGCCACCTCCTTCGCGGCTGAATCGGCTAAAGTATGATGCCAGTTGAAAGCCATCAACTTGAAGAAGATCAATTTTTTTTCCGTGATCCAAGTTTCTGTTAAGCAGATGGCCTGCAGGCTCTCATCATCCTGTACGGCGGTTTCCAGTATATGTCTTTTATTTTTCAGACTTCTAATGTTTTGAAATAATATACTGAAGTTAGCGACGAAAATTGTTTACAGAATTGTTTGTCTTGTCATGTTTTCCGGTATAGGTTTTACGCGTTTTGTGGGACTTGCAGTGTTCTTCATTTGTGGGGTGATTTGTTGGTTCAGGTGCTGGAGTGTATTTTTTGCCATTTATGTATAGTATGTTATCAGTGATGTGTGCTCGCTCTCCGTTTTGTCGTGCTTTGATTAGGGTCTCAATCAACAACTTTCTATTTTTTAGCGATTCTTGTAAATATTCCGAGATTGCAATACCTGTTCCTTTAAAATAGTAACCGTGTTGTAATATATTTTTAGTCATTTGTTGGCTCAATAGTTCGATGACTATAGGCCGTCGATTTCCTTTCTTTCCCATTCTTCTTATATCTTCTAAATAGCCGGTGAGATTAATGTTTAAAATATCCTGGAAAGCAAAATTCTGGAAAAAAAGCTTAGTTGGCACAGCGTCGGGCACGGTTTGCTTCGAGACGCTGGTTTGAATACAGCCGGATGGAAGGTTTTTTTTTTCTTAGCGTTTGATCTTTGTATAACAAATTAGTGGTGTAATTACAAAAAACAAAATTGAATAATCATATTATGACAGACACCACCAATAAACCAATAAACTTAATTTATAGCAGTTGTTCGAAATGACGCTCATGTTGTGCTGCACTGACGTGCCTATTCACAGTCATTAGAGTAATTTTCATGGCGTACGCAATTCTGTCACTCTACTAGGCTATGTTATTTGTTTTAACTCGGCTGACACCACACAAAGTAACTTTATATCTAGTGTTGTTTTTACTGTTTGTGTGAACAGTTTGTGTTTTTTTACACACTTTTTTGTTTATGTTATGTTTTGTTTTTGTTCTGTTTTGTTTTTGTTCTGTTTTGTTTCGTTTTTTTCTTTTGCGGTGGCATTGTGGTAAAGATTTAGTAACAGTAGAGCTCCTTGTGAAAGAGTTCGTCCAGGGAAGCACTGCTACCTTACCTATTTCTGCCGCCAAGCAGTAATGTGAACATTACTGTGTTCCTGTTTATAAGGGTAAGGGTGCTGGTGAAATTACGGGCACATAAGACTTGTCAATTTATGTCTCAGGGTAACGGACGCAGTGGCAATGCTCCTAAGATATTTACGATTTAAAGCTCTGAGTGGCGCTGCAACTGTTATGAATAGGCATGTCGCTTACCGCGCAGGTGCACGACATCACTAGATATTATAAAAAAAACAAATAAATGTATTTTTTAAATTTTTATTGAATTGATATTCAATTTTTTTTTGTGAAATTACTCCACTAGTTTGTTATAATTATTAATACAAAGATCCTGAGAATCCTTCGATCCGGTCGGATTCGAACCGACGTCTTCTTGCATACCGTGCCAGACGCTATACCAACTAAGCCACGGAACGAACCAACGGACCTCACGAATTTTTCTATGTGCTTGCGTCGTGTCTTTGTACTTGGTCTTTCCACGACTTTTTAGTCGTAGCGCCATCTATGAGAAATCTATGACAGATTTATCACCCAGTTAGTACCTTTACAGCTACCAGTCCTGACGAGAGATGTCGCTATTCACTGTATTAATTAAATTTTTATTGAATTGATATTAAATTTTGTTTTTGTGACATCTTCACTCTTTTCTCTAATTTCTCAGCGTACAGATATACAATTACGCACATCACATAACACCGCCTATAATATAATATCTACCTTTGTGTGGGGATAATAAATCAGTAATATCGTTATTGCTTATTCTTCTTAGTAAAGCACCCCACCTTAAAGCAATGAGTAGCAAACGAAATTCCCCACCTGCTTACTTATTCCCCGAAAACTATAACTTGGACCTTTTCAAGGGGAGAGTGAATAGGTATTATTAAGGTGTGCATGCTACATCGTCGACCTCATGATCACTTTCCATCAGGTGAGATGGAGGTCGAATGCGCATTTATTTATTATTAAGAAAATAGAAATCACAATGAAAGTAGATACAATCAAAGATCGTTTCTGCGTTAAGCTGCAGAAAGACGAATTTAAATCTCAAATGAAAAGCCTAGTCTTGATTGTACTGCAGTAGTTTATCCCCGATGCACGTCATAGTGCAACAGCTGTGAAATTGGGCGCCATCTTGCCCGTTACCCGCCAAAACCACATCACGTTAATTCAAGCTTCGTACTTAGGCAGACTGAAATTCAGTGCAATATTCATTTCCAGGTTGATGCTGTCGTCGTTAGTTGAAAGGGCGCTTTTGACAAATATCAAAACCGGGAAAACAATGTAAATAAAACAATGTAAAACTATTCTGCCATATCATTACTGTGACAACTGCGCTCCGATTGGCCAGCCCGAATTCGAAACAATTGACGGGTGTCGTCAATTGTGACACTTCAAATCGACTAGTTTTATTTGAGTTTTGCTATAATGGTCGAAAATTGCTTACTTTATATTTAATTACCGATGAAATGTGATTCCGTTTGTTATGTAATTAGATGTTTTTCCCACACCACCGAATGGAAAAGCCCCCATTGTTAGAGATAATATTATCATTATTACAATAAATACAGAATATTTTTGGAATATATGCAGACGTACACACAGGTCAGTTGTTGGCGCTGTACTATTTCAGTTTTCTAATTTCTGATTTCAGCGCAAACGAGTGTTGATATTTGAAACTGACATAAACTGGAGACCCTACGTGTACAATATAATAATATTTTTAGGATGATGTTGGGGCTGCCTCGTTTCTGCAGTGCGTCGGGGATGTTTACAGAATATGAGACGGATGGTTTTGCTGCCATCCTCCGAAAAAAGACAGCATCCCAGATGCGCAGGGTGCGGGACAGCCCCAACAGCATCCTACAAACTGTAGTTGGTAGGATCACCTCTCCCATGTGGCAATGCTTCGTTAGGAGGGTGAATTAACCAATTGATGATGTACAAATATTTACTAACAATAGTTTATAAGCTCTTTTTCTATTATTATTATTACTTACAAAATGTGGAACTTGTTGTCCGAAATAAAAGTATATTTTTTTTTTTTTATAAGGCCCATATGCCTGATGGCCCTTATTTCGCCTCTATTTCTGGTTAAATACTCAATGAAATGAAATTTAAAAAAATATCTTCTCTCTTGTTGTACCTTCATACCTTATCCACATAGGAAAAAATAAAAATAGAGACAGTTTGACTTTTTTTACTGATCACGGCATTAAACATTTAAATGTTTAAAAAATGTTACAGAATGATCTTTATTCTTTGAATATAAATATTAGACTACATCACATACGTTGTCTAATAGGGTAGAGTCTAATAGAATTGGTCCCACTGGCAATCGAACCCGGCGCATACGCATTCAGAGCCCACAATGTAAACCGTTGGACTATTGAGGTCATCGAAATAGCATATTAATATTACGACGTCAAGGTTGTTGTTTGTTATTGTAAGTTCGTAAATCAGATTCCCCAGAGAAGGATGAGATTTATTATATACAGTAATTATTAACCGAGTTCAAAAAGGAGGAGGTTGTCAATTCGATTGTATTTTTCACGTGTGTATGTTTTCAGTTGTGAACCGATTTTGATGGTTCCTTTTTGTATGGAAGAGGGTACCTCAGTATTGGTCCCATTTAAATTTGAAGAAAAAATTCCACCTCTAAGGATAGCAAACTAGGGGACGAAACTGGTTTCGCGCACTTTCCATTAATCGATCGCAATAAAACTTGGCAAATATATATATGTAATTGCAATAATGCAGATAAACAAAATTTTGAGGTCGGTTTTGTATTAAAAAAGGTTTTTAAAAATATCAGATAAATTCAACTCGACAAAGTTAAACTGTTTACTCTCAGGCTTCCGTAAAAAAAAATAATTCAATCTCATTTAAAATTTTCTATCATATTTATTAGTAATAACTAATAAATTATTCCTCCTATTTTCCTTCCTAATATTTTGTATAATCACAAGCACAATACAATACAAATAAATACAATACAATCATTTGCAATTATAATTATATTTTCGTTTTTAAATAGATTTTTGTCTTGTAATTTAATTTGATTTTACTTTTGGTTTAATAATATACGCAAGGCAAAAGCAAATACATCTGAAATTGGCAATTGTCTTAGTTTTTGGTACAAAAAAACACATTTTGAAATCTTCCTCAGCAATCCCAATAAGGATAACCTGAATTTATTCTTTGCAGCGAAATCAAATAATAATCTCGGCGCCTCCGAAGCAATACGAGGGCACCCTTGCAATATACAAGAACAGAGGGAAGACAAGTGTATTTTTCCAAAGAACAGCAATGGAATTGCAAAACGTGTTTCGGTGGAACAAGCTCGAACGATATGAATATGAAAATACGCAGCTTAGCTCACCGTTTACATAAATACATCCATCGACTACGGAGTATTTGGGACAGAGCGGGTTTTTTTTATAAATCTGGACCATGAACCAACATATAAATATATAAAATCCCTAAAAAAAGGGAGTACAAAGGTCGTAAAGAAGCCTTAGAAAAAGAGTGACAAGTTTATTTACGAAGAATAAATCCTGGAGTTTCTCTCATTCTTCTCGGGGGAATCTGCTTTAAGAATGAGTAATAGAGATCAATGTAACGATTTCACGTGATAATTTGACTTTGTGTCTGCCACGCGAACAGAATTTTTGACACCTCTATAAACAAGTTTCAAGCTTCGGCAAGGTTTCGTCACCATGTCTTTTTTCAACGTCAAAGCCAAGTAAGTGGAAGTGGAAACATTTTTTTTCGGATTTAAATCTCGAATATAATAAATCGAAATAGTGTATTAACTCAAAAAGTGTATTTTTCCAGAATCGATGAAAAACGAATTAGTTACTTCCCGTGAAAGATCATTAAATCTTTTGTATAGGTTAAAGTTTGTTACAGACATCTAAACTTGCAAAATATATTTAAAAATATGAAGTGAAAAAATAATTTCATATATTTAAGTAAGGACAGTTTTGGCTAGAACTACCTCACATAAAGTTAGCCTCATTTTGAGCTAACTAGATATTTTTTACTTTTTTCTCAAAATATTCTAACGACAGTTTTATTCAAGTGTGGATAATCCAATTTTACGTTCAGCAACATTGACTTACAATTATATGGACGTCGGGTCCGCGCTAAAAAGTGTCCGAACTTATAGGGCGTTAAAATCGTATACAGAGCGTCATTCACGCTTTAGTCTTCGTTTGTTCGACTGACAGTGAAGCAAGCAAAATAAGACAGTACTGCGATGATATTACAATTTAAATTCAACGTTTTAGCTTTTTCAAATTCCTTTACATGACACTACGTTTAAATAGGTTGACTTGGGACATTTTTTTCGTGGTTTTTGTATTAGACCCGTCGTCCATTTATTTGTAAGTCAATGTGCAGCAATGGTAAAATCTTGAATTTCACATATTTTGAATTACAACAGCGATTTGTTTTTCAAACCAACCAAAGCTTCAGGGTCTGTACACTTCTAATGGACACGCGCGTCACTGAGATAGTAAAGTCATCAATCAGTTTGCAAACCATATTCTGAACGATTGTTACAAAAGTCATTAATATAAATAGCTTATTTGAGATGACTATGGGACCTGTAAAGCGATCGAAACGTGGGTTTGTTTAAATACGCGATTTAATTACGCGATTACAAAAGATAAGATAGTTTAATTTCCAATGTGTATGTGTTTCAACGCGAGTCTAGATTTTAGGAGGTGAGGTGTGGGGGGTCGCGCGCTCTAAATTAATATGAAAAAAAAACTGATCTCAAAAATTATTCATCCCCTAGTTTGCCGCCCTTAGAGGTGGAATATTTTATTCAAATTTAAATATAATAATATAATAAACTTATTTCTCTCCACACATTTTGCTTATAATTTTTGGCATAGAAACAGATGTTATTTTGTAAAGTGACAAAATTTGTAGGTGACTGGAATCTAAACTAGACCTGAGACGTGTCTTAGGCTTTCAGGTTTCCATCTCAAACTTAATGCCATTTAAATTTATACTAAATCTAACAGAGATTCAATGCAACAATTTTAAAACTATACTATAAATAAAAATAACTAAGGGAACATGTACGTAAAACAGTCGTGTGTGGTTGTGTGTACGTATTTTTTGTACTTATGATTGCATGTGTATGTAGATGTTAAAATGGGAGACAAAATGAGGTCTCATTCCGTAGTAGTGGTCACTACGGAGGTACCCTCTTTTCAACGAAGAAAGAATCACCAAAATCGGCTCACAAATATCGAATATATCGCGTAACACAGCGTAACGTAATGTATATATATATAAGCGCAGCCATAAGCCATAAGCGCAATCTGTTTTGAGGAATAGACGAAATGTCTGGCTCCGGAAATTAAATTAAAGATCTACTAACTAAAAAGTGTGCTTGTATGTACAGTCGAATTGAGAACCTCCTTTTTTGTACCTAATCGGTTATAAGTAAGAACAGGCCGAAAAATTTTACACATATCCGACATCGACAAGCGCCAGATGGCTACTGACAGGGCAGCGGGCGGCGCGGCATATTGCAAATTTTGTAATCAATATTAATTTAATAAACAATAAGGATTCAGTATAACTAATAAGGATTCAGTAGAGTGTAAGGGGGCCCAAATACTATCTTTCGGGCCCCAAGCCAACCCTGCCTGCACGTGGTGTACCCTGCCGGATAGCGAAAGGGGCTCTGGCCAAAATTAAACCGAGTATTCCCAAGGACGGTTGACGTCAGGCAGTCATAAAACACCATACCAAATCCCTTTACAACATGTATTCAAGAGTGATGGATTGTGTGAAAAGTTACATGGATAAGAAAGGTGTGAGTATAAAAATGACGGCTGATAGGGGAGAATGGAAGTAAGATGCATGCTGTGCCGACCTCACCTAGCGTGGCATAAGGACAGGAAGAAGAAGAAGAAGGATTCAGTAGATTTGCTCTGGTATTTAAATAAAATATATAAATTAATAAATTATGTACAAAGTTATATTCTTAATTTTATTCTTGTATAATTAGTTTTACACTTTTAATTTAGCCTGTGTTCAGGATTTTACATGATCGGATAAAGTACGTCCTATCGTATAACACATTCGCACACTCTTTAGACAATGTCCTTAGGTGTATCGTATATTTTTAATAAGACCATTATTTAGTAGTATACAGCTAAACTATTTGGTCTAGCAAAGCAGGTGACTCGCCATGATAAATAAACTAAAAGCCTGTCTCCTCGATACGTACGTACAAACGGTTTTACTGTGATTCCAGACTTCCAACAGTAATTACTAATTAAGTATGTCTTTATTTATTACCGACTTCAAAAAAAGAGGAGGATCTTTTTATATATTATAGACACAAGCTTGTTTACAGTTACTACCTTGGCCAAAAAATTCAGCCAGGCAAGCACAACTTCGAGAAGGAAGCCGACAGGAGAATTCGTTTGGGCTGGGCGGTATTTGGGAAGCTTAGCCACATCTTCAGGTTGTCAATCCCACAAAGCCTAAAAACTAAGGCATTTAACCAAGCAGCCGAGACGTGGACTTAACAACAGACCTCGTCCACAAATTCAAGGTCGCTCAGCGTGCGATGGAGCGAACTATGCTTGGGGCTTTTCTGATGGACCGAATCCCTAACGAGGTCATACATCAAAGATCTAAAGTGACCGACATTGCTCGCAAAATCAGTAAGCTTAAGTGGCAGTGGGCCGGGATATCTGCAGAAAGGAGGGTTGATCGCCGATGTGGCGGCCACGTCAAGGAAAACGCAGTGGTGGTCGGCAGCGGCAGGATGCGTGCGACACAAGACCGGGAAAGTTGGCGTGTTCTTGGGGAGGCTTATGTCCAGCAGTGGATGTGTAAGCTGATGATGATGAGACTCAAGCGTGGCCATAGAGTCACCTGATGTTAAGTATGATGTGACTGACGATGGTTCGCTTGACTAAAAGTACCTATTCACTCTAGCCTTGAATAGCTCCAAAATGTACTTTTCGGGAAACACAGATGCCATACGCAATAGAAAGGTGGAAGCAAAGCGCTTAGTGCGAATAGGTGGCTTATCAACGACATAAGGATGGAGTGTTCCAGAGTTTCTAGTGGACCTTCTAGTGGCATTAAATTGAAAAGTTCTTGCGCACGCTCCCCGAAATGTATAGAAAACCGACAAGCAGGTTACTGCGACGGTCGAGACTTTGTAGCTTACGGGATTATTCCGTCATTCGTGAACCTATTTCGATGATTCTTTTTTTGTTGTATATGGGGGTACCTGAGTAGTGATACCATTGAAATTTGAAAAAATTACAAGGAACTTAGGGAATGAATCCAGTTTATTCCATTTCACACACTTTCCGTTAACCGATTTCAAGACACACACACACACACACACACACACACACACACACACACACACACA
>NW_020654051.1:2814844-2823821 GCF_003589595.1 Hyposmocoma kahamanoa | reverse complement strand
CACACACACACACACACACACACACACACACACACACACACACACACTTAAAACACATACAAATACTAACAATACTAACACTGCCCAAACAATATTTTTCCTTTTTTTTTTAAATTCCTTTGTAAACTTTAATTTAAATGCATAGTTTAGAATTAGTAGTTTAGGCTCCAGTCTCCCACAATATAATTTTTTTTTCTTTTTTTATGTATAGTGCATGTTATTATGCTCAATGTACACACGCCAGCACGTCAAGCTACACATTGGCGTATCTTGTTCCGTTGCACTGGAGGCGATTTTCGAACAAAAATGTGTAGTCTGGTGTGCCATTGTCCGTACCTATATTGTGGTAAGAAAATAAACAAACTTATTATTATTATTATTTTATAAAAAGTTATAATTATTTTTTATGTGTTTATTAGTTGATGAAGCTGGCCGGCGTAAAATCGCCGATAGCGAAAATGTGTTTCATCTTATTTTTTTGTTAATCTTTGTGTTCTCCATGCAGAGCAGCCTAAATCACGCCTCTTTATTTTCGTAAATTTATCTTAATAAATCATTGTCACTCTACAGTTCAGTCCAACGCCCCTATCTATACAGTAGCTTTGAATTATTAATGGTAACTATCCCATGAATACTATTCCCTTTGGTTACATATTAATGCGCAACGCAAAATATCAGATGCATTCGTTCATGCTTTGATACTAGAATTATTTTTAACCACTAACGCAAAAGAGAGGAGTTATAAGTTTGAAGTTGTTGTCTGTGTATTTGTATGGCTGTCTGTGGCATCGTATCTCCCACGGAAGAAAAAAAAACAATGGAAGCTCTTTCATTTGAAGCGTCGATTACTATTAGAACTGGTGTCGCAACAACTAAAAAGATATAACAAATTCTGGACTGTTAATATAATCTAAACTTTACCCAGTTGACATATCGTTGAAAATTACGACGTTGAAGGTTACCAATTTTTGTAAGTTACGACGTGTTGATTATATATTGAAATTTCATTCAATGTGCTGCCATCTAGCGGCAATAGGTGAAAGACGACGAATGACTAATGCCTAATAACTAATTCTCTAAAAAAAGTCGACCGCAGTACAATTGTATAAGGTTTACTTTCGTTACTTATAACAAAAAATCTATTACGATAAACAGAAAATGGAAAATTTGTTAAAATTAAATAAAATACGATTGAACCACAAATTCTTTAATAGTTACGTAACAGATACATCACTCTCATACAAAATCGAAAATAGCTACGCTATAATAGCCTAATAAATCTCACTAATGACACCGGGCGTTCACTACGAGGAAAAAGGAACCTAAGCACGCGTTCATAGAGGTTATAACAAGGTTGCCCGCCGTATGCAGTGCAAAACGAATTCACAAGGATTGTAATGTAAATGAAATACTTGTCTAAGACTTTGAAATTACAATTATTTATTTAGTAAAGCGATGGGAGAACGGTTGCTTCTCAATTGGAGGTCGACGTTCGATTTCGGGGTTGTGCCCCCAAGTGAAATTATTTACTCTAGTACTTTTAATACTACCTATAGTTTAAAACCAGGTTATTGGCGTGGTTGTGTGGAATTTTGATCTAATAACTTGTATTAGTGTTATTCTTGATGAATATTATAGTGATTGTTTTAGTATTCTTGATGATTATTAGTTTAGTCTAGTTTACTTACTATGGCAACAAAAAAATACATTCATAAAAAGTTTTAGGTCCTGACCTATGCTTGGAATTTTTCTGAAGGACAAGGTACGGAATGAGAACCGACAGAGAACCAAGGTCATCGACATAGCTGGTCGTATAAGCAAGCTAAAGGTGGTCGTAGAACCGATAATCGATGTGGGAAGCGAGTTCTTGAGTGGATAGTGACTTTATTGCCTTTTTTCTATGGGGTTCTTTTAAATTTTAATTTACGTGCAATTAAACTTTATTGCTGACTATAAAGTTAAAATATAGCCGAGTTAGATGTAGTATACATTAATGACATAAAAAACAGGGGAATTGCTTTTATAATTAAGAATTGTTTGCAACACCAACGTTCGATGTTGCTACGATCGAGTTTTTTATACAGTGAGTGAATTAGTTTTGTCCCACTTGAGTTATTGTGACATAATGTGTGGATCATGCTTCATTAATATCATTGTGGCGGCCGTTTTGTTGTCCAATCTTGTATGTAGGCTCCTTCCGTCTTCTTTCACTCTTGGCGATCTTGTACCCGACTCATTCAGTCTTGACCTCCGTGTTGTCGGATGTCGTCCATCCAGTGCTTCAGTGGTTTGCTGCGTCTTCTGATGTCCGCTCTGGGTTTTCACTCAAGTACTCGCTTTGTCCATTCTCGCAATGTGCCCACCTTATCTTCGCCATGACATCTTTAACTTTTGTCCTGTTTCGGATCCAAGCGTTGCTTTTTCTGACTCGCAGGGTAACTCCGAGCATTGCTCTCCCCATGCCCGACTCTGAACCTATTGGCGGACTCTTTGTAAGAGTTATGGTTTCCGTACCATAGACGAGCACGGGCATGACACACGAAGGCTTTGACTTTGAGATGTAAAGATATTCTGCCACGTAGCGTTTGTTTATTGGTACCGAATGCAGCCCACGCCTGAGCGATCCGTTGTTCCACTTCCGCTGTTTGGTTCTCAAAACCCAGAGTAACCATGATCATTTGAAAAAAAAAACATGGATCATGCTTATTTGAAAAAAAAACAAATAAATATTGTTACTATGTGCCTAGAAGGGACCGTATCAATTTATTTATTTATTGCATTGTCACAAATAATTTACGTACAGTGGTTTGTAAGTGTACATGTGACACCCTGTAAGGGCACAGCAGAGTAGAAAGGGCACTCACTTATTATTAAATATAATGGTTTACAATCATATGTCATCATATAGAGGTACAATCATATTATTTATGATGACTTATTCACTATGGTAAACACCATATTAAATAAATCATCACATATATTGATTAAAAAGAAGGATGTCGGCATTGGGATGTATTTTTAATTAATTTTGATCATTGGAAAAATTCTTGAATGTTATAATAACTTTTATTTATAAGGAAGTCTTAAATATTTAGAGAAAATCTTAAATTCTTTAATTTCTTTTATGTGAGCTGGTATGTGATTCTAGATTCTAGTTATCATAATTTGCGGTCCTGAACAAACTAATTTTAATTTAGAAAATTGTACTTTCAATTGATGCAGGTTTCTATTGTTACGTTTAATTCCAGTTTTTGGTGAAAATAAAGTAGGATGGTTTCTTACAAATTTGCACGACTTAAGTATGTATATACCTGTTAAGGTTAATATGCTTAATTTTTGAAAAAGAGGTCTACATGATTCTCTCTGTTCTATATTTGTCAATATCATGATACACTCCTTTTGTAATATAAATACATCATTAACATTGGTAGAATTTCCCCACATAATGACACGCGTAAGACAATCTCGAATGACAGTACGCATAATATGCCGTAAGAGCAGATTTAAAATCAGTTACACTTTTTAGATGACGTAGGGCGTATTTCAGTTCATGTGTGAGTCCAGATCTAGTCCCAATAGGGTAGCAGTGTCTACAGTAGTTAGTGTGTGATTATTATAATTATAGTTAAGAGGCAGGGGAGCTTTTTGGAAGGGTTTAAATTGAATTAATTTAGTTTCATTAAGATTTAATTTTAATTTATGGTATTCTAGCCAATTGAGAATTTTGTCCAATATAAAGTCCAATTTATTTTTAAATTCGTTATTGTTGGAACATGGTACTACAATACATATGTCATCCGCGAAAAGAGTGCATTGGTCATCTAGTTGGTGGGGTAGGTCATTTATGTAAACCAAAAACAAGATACATACCCAATACGCTACCCTGTGGGATAGAACCCTTCATGAATACCTCTTCAGATCTGATACTTTCGATTTTTCCCGAGTTAAAGTCAGTTGCCTTTATTTCAACATATTGCCTACAATTTTCGAGGTAACATTTAAACCATCTGTGCGCAGTACCGCTAATACCAGTTCCATACAATTTATCTAATAGTGTGTTGTAGCAAACTCTATCATACGCCTTGCTCATGTCCAACAAAAGACCTATTGCGTACTTACTATCATTTATCGCGTCAAGAATTTTTTGGACATATTCATAAATGGCCAACGACGTCGAATGTTTTTGTCTAAAACCGTGATGGGTTTTATGCAATGCGTCGTACTTTTCCAGAAATTAATAAATCAAACTAGATATGCGCAACTCTTGGTGTCTTAAATATTATTGTTTTTTGCGTACGTTACTTAAACTGCAAGTATGAAAATATTTATACAAAAAACTTAACATATGAGGTCATGACGAAAGATTACGAAATAGGGGTCTCCTGCTCAAAATGCCGAAAACATCTTTGTTTGCTACCCGGGATTGCTTCAAACATTCCGAGTCTAAAATTCGGAACGACCAACGAATGGCAGTGTCTCAAGCACGCAATAACAACTTTCAAACGAAAATGTTTTCTGTGGCTGTTTGAAAAGCAATCTCGGAACGCAGGCCTTGCGAAGTAGCTTGTGTTTGTGTATCTCTTTAGTAGCAGTAGAGCTCCTTGTGAAAGAGTTCGTCCAGTGTGGTACTTCCACCTTACCCATTTCTGCCGCCAAGCTGTAATGTCTGCATTACTGTGTTCCGGTTTGGAAGGGTAAGGGTGCTGGTGAAATTACAGGCGCATGGGACTTATCAACTGCCCTAAGCAAGTTCCTGAATTTCGGTCACAGAGTTGCTGGCGGTGACCGTCTCCGAGTAGATGGTAACCAGCAGATAGTAGGTACACTTCAAGTCGTAGGTACATGCTGCTAGGGTCTAGAACTGCCGCCCTCGCAATTGAGCAACGATCCTTCTTCTACTAAGCTACCACTTCTTATTTGATCTACTATTCTGCCCCCGTTAGTTGAAAGGGCTCTTGTGACAAAAACTCAAACCCAAGAAATTAATGTTTAAAGATTTTTTTTATTATCAACTGACAGGACGAACGGAACGTGCGCCTGACGGTAAGCTACATGCCTGTCCGTAACATTTGCAGCACCATTTAGCTCTTTAAATCGCAAAGATCTGATTGGCACTCGCACTACGTCCGTCACCCTTTTTTTTTCTTTATGGATACCCCTGAGCCCAGGGAGACTCAGGAGTTATGTGGGGACTCTCCCTCCAGACTGGAGGGCCTACCCCACTAAAACCCCCCCGGGTTTCCCTCTCGCCGGTTGAGTCGGCGCCGTGGGATCAGTGAACATTCACCACGACGCGGCATGGCCGCCCTAGCTTACGCCAGGGCTCCCGCGCCAACGGAGGGGCGAGTCGGTTGTCCTCCGACCCGCCCCCCAGACGAGTGAGGCCGTGCAATGCAGACTCCGGAGTCCCTGTCCAGAGCTCCTCAGACTCCTCGCTATCGAGCATGGCGGCAACCACGCTCGGCAGCGAGAGGTCCTGCCCTACAGTCCCCGTCAGAGTGCGGCGCTGCTCATCCCACCGGCTACACACCTCTAGAGTGTGCTGCGCGGTGTCATCCGCAGCGCCGCAATCGTGGCACGACGGGGACGGTTCCCTCCTCGCCACCTTGTGCAGGTAGTGACCGAAGCAGCCGTGCCCGGTCAGCACCTGCACAAGGTGGTACGACAGTGGCCCGTGGGACCGGTTTACCCACTCTACGAGGACAGGGCGGATCGCCTCTATGGTACGAGCGCCATAGGGGGGATCCGCCAAGCCCTCTTTCCACCGATCCCGCATGCGCTGCGCCGCGAGGCGGCGCTCCCGCTCCACCTCTTGGGGAGCGGGTCGCTCGCCTCGGTCCCTCATTCCCCGCCGGTAGGTGCGGACCTCCGCCAGGACCTCGGCTTCGAGGTCCCACGGCGGAGTACCGGCGAGGACGCATGCGGCAGCGCAGGCCACCGTCCTGTATGCCCTGCACATTCGCAGGGCGACCACCCTCTGGGGCCTCCTTAGCAGCGCCTTCGTCGCCGCTGATATGGCCCCACTCCAAATGGGAGCCCCGTATAAGGCCATACTCCGAGTCACCCCGGCGTATAGCCTTTTGCATGGGGCTCCCGGCCTCCCGAGGTTGGGCAGGAGCCTGCCCAACGCCGATGCGGCGCCCACTATTCGGGACTACGTCCGTCACCCTGAGACATAAGTTGACAAGTCCCATGTGCCAGTAATTTCACCAGCACCCTTTCAAAACCGGAACACAGTAATGCTTGGCAGCAGAAATAGGTGAGGTGGCAGACTTTCAATCCAAACTTGGATGGTTACCCATTCGTCGTCGTAGGGACTTTCGCGTTTTATCAATTCTATAGTTCTAACTTTAATTGTTATTATTTTCTCCAATTCTTACCCGTTTTAATTATTTTATTATGTAGTAATCTCCTTAATTTTTTTTCAAATTATGCAGACTACCTTAGGTACAACTAAAATAATAATGTGACAACCCTATACTCGGAGCGAAGTGTAGGCATTGTCTCGGCGAATAAGCGAGAGTTACTTGTCACATTACACTTTGGTAATGTCGTGCAAACTATATCATGCAACCCCTCTCTCTACTAACTGCTTTTCCTGACAGTATTGTCGTAAGTGAATAAGATATACGACGTTACTTAGCTTTCAAATGCGAACATTATCCATTAATCGTCATATGTGTACCTTTTTTTATATACATATCGCACTGCTATTTCAATAATATTGTAGCTCTAAATATGTGAAATTCAAGACTACACACTATTGCCGAACATTTGATTCTCTACACATCAATAAAACCGTCGTTAGAATATTGTAAGAAATAAAGGATATTATTATATACTTAACTGAAAATGAGACAAGTCAGTGAACAAGTTCTGGACAAAACAGCTTTAACTGTCTCTGTGGCCGAACCGGTTACCATGCCGGACTGCTACGCAGAGGTCCCAGGTTCTTTTTTTAAAAATAATTTGGGGCGGGAGAATTGTTTGTTTTAATAATTTATTTCTCTCGTGAGTTTGGGTGTAATTTGTGGTTGCCTATGTGTATGTCCATGGCCCCCGCGACAAAGGGTTTCCTTGTAAGTTGAGCGTGTGCATTATAAAACTCAAAAATATGAATATATTCCTTCCCTTTTACTTGGCAAGTTGGAAATTGTTAAAATATCTATAAGAAACTTTTACCTGTAGATAAATTTTAATAATCTTTCACGGGAAGTGAGTAATTAATAAATTTTTCATCGATTCTGAAAAAGTGTACTTTTGAGTTTGGTGAAATTACTGGCACATGGGACTTATTAACTTCTGTCTCAGGGTGACGGGTGCAGTGGCAAAGCCCCTCCAATTTTTGGTTTTTAAGGCTCTGAGTTGAATTGCAACTGTTATGGACAGGCGTGTCACTTACCACCAGCCCACGACTTGTAGGTCTCGTCACTTTTGAAATGACCAACAGAGTCGAGTCGAGTGCAGCCTGTATATTTCTGTTCCTCGTCTTCATGTTAACAATCACTATTTTTTTATAAAAAAAAAACTCCCATTCAATTACATAGAAGCTCATATTCATCGACTAACGTCGTTTGTAGAATCTCTACACCTTCTCCTGAAATGTTGTTGTACGTGACATTAAAAAAAACCTGTAATGTATACTGCCGAGATCAGTGAAAAAAGGCCGATTTGTCACAATTTTTATTTTATCTACACACATACTCGTATCACAAATTCTCTATGATGTGTTCTAAAACCGCAAATTACGACCAGCATAAAGATAAACTGTTTTGTTAGAACAAAATTCTTATCTGTGAAAATATTATTATTGCTTAATAATAACATCATATTCGATTTTATTATTACATTCAAATTTCGAACACCTCTGAAAAACAAAACAATTTTATTCGACCTCAATTCTAATATCACTCGAGATGAAGTTTTATTCGAAATGAAATGTCAATAGCAAACAATTTTGACAAATCTCACACGTTACTTCATATCGAACGATACGATAGTTAGGGCCGACTCCAGTTTGTCTATGAATTGAAAAAATCTACGGTAGCGTGAATGCGTGCTTATAGCTTTATTGTTAGCTTATAATATGTGTATAGATAAAGCAGTGTATGTAACTGTACATAATTAGGCATTAATACACTCGTATTTTAATTTCATTTCATTATGTAACAGCCACATAAACTATTGTTTTCCTAGCTAGGTAAAGTATAAAGTTACCGCAAGAGAAAAGTACATATTTTTGAATTTAATTTATTTGAACATTATTTTCTCGGTTTTGAGTTTCAACTAACGGTGATATTATTTACTCTATGTCTATTGCTTGAAGTTTAGGGAAATATATTTTGGCTTTTCAGATCTTTGATTATCAAAGAATAACTAATAATAAAACGTCGTAATCAGATGGCCACGTCCACGTCATGATTGATGCGCGAGGACAAAATTGCCAAGACCGACATCGCCGATGCGGAAGCAGATAGCCCGCATGATAACTTGGCACGGACTTTGTTTGCACTGTGTTAGTATGCTATAACCAGTAGAATAAGAGGAAATATTGATTGGACCGCCAACATATTTAGAAAGCAGCAAATTGTGCAGTTCTTGTGTTCAAATTATAAGTTTATATTTTGTGATCTAGTCGAGTCGCGTACGTGGTGCGGGCAAGGACGTAAACTCGCATCTCACTGCGGTTACTGTTTTTTCTTTTGGCAGAAAATGGACTGCAGTATGCAGTAAATGCGTGCAGTCGGATCCTGACAATAGTCTGCGTGACAACCGGGTGCTGTCGAGAATTCAACTGCAAGCGTCGATTGCAGTCGATGTGAACTATAGTCCGACAATTATTAGTAACAGTTGACATTTTAGTAGCTGTGGAGATCCTTGTGAAAGAGAGTACATATTTCTGCCACCAAGCAGTAATGTCAGCATTACTGCGTTCCGATTTTGAAGGGTAAGGGTGCTGGTGAAATTACAGGCACAT
>NW_020654051.1:2758018-2779844 GCF_003589595.1 Hyposmocoma kahamanoa | reverse complement strand
TAAATAGGTTGACTTGGGACATTTTTTTCGTGGTTTTTGTATTAGACTAGACCCGTCGTCCATTTATTTGTAAGGCAATGGTTTTTATGATTACTACCGGAGTTATCACGGAGTTGTTAACATACATACAAAAAAAAGGACATATAGTCGAATTGAGAACCTCTTCCTTTTTTGAAGTCGGTTAAAAATAACATTGAGAATAAACCGAACTAGACAGCGAAGAAAAAGCAACAGCCAAATTATGGAAATGAAAGACAGGCGAAAAATAAGACAATACTTGAGTTCAAAGATACTTTATTCTCATTAATACAATTGTCACTTACATGAGAGATATAATCTAATCAGTAAATTAACTATATTCCAGTCCTACCGTTACATACAAATATAAGTTGAAAGTTCATCTGTTTATAAATTTACATTATTATTATATAAATTAAGTCTTTATTTCAGTAGTGAATTTTTATTTAAATAAACTAAATAACTCCGCATCCTTTACATTTGACAGCAGATTGTTAAAGATTTGCACTCCTTCGAAGCCTATCGACCTTCTGCCGTAGTTAGTTCTGATCATGGGCAGGATTAGACGATTGGCCCTGCGGCCAATATTGCACTTATGTGATTGTCTTTTTTTTTACGAATGTAAAAATGCATGTTTTGTAATTGTATAATTGTTTCATTTTCATGATTTTAGTTTCTATGTTATACATATTCGGTTAATGTTAACTACGGATAATGAAATAGCAATTTGATAATTTTTGTTTTGTAAAACTTGTAGCTTTTGTATTCGTTTTCGATGCATTGCCCCATATTTCAAGTATAAAAGATGTGGCTTTCTTAAAGAGTTATTTTTATACTTCATGAAAGAAATGTAAAAAAAAAACTATAATTATAAGGGAGTCTCCTTTCGTCGCAGATGGTCGCCAACACTATTGCGCTCCTTGTGAGTTCTTCCAGGGAAGTACTGTCCACCATCAAGTGTCAGTGCCACCATATCTATTTCTGCCGCCAAGCCAAGTAATGTAAGTGTAAGCGAAGGTGCTGGTGAAATTGCGGGCACATGGGACTTGTCAACTTATGTCTCAGGGTGACGGGCGCAGTGGCATTGCTCCTCAGATCTTTTCGACTTAAAGCTCTGAGCGGCACTGTACCTGTTATGGACAGCGGTGTGTCGCTTACCACCAGATGCACTACTTATTCATCCCATCACTTATATATCATAAAAAAAGTTACATAAGGAACCACAACACTGTTATCCGTACACTGTTGTCGTATGTTCTAATGAAAAAATAATAATAATAAGCCATTGACTTACAATTATACGGACGTCGGGTCCGCGCTAAAAAGTGTCCGAACTTATAGGGCGTTAAAATCGTATACAGAGCGTCATTCACGCTTTAGTCTTCGTTTGTTCGACTGACAGCGAAGCAAGCAAAATTAGACAGTACTGCGATGACATTACAATATAAATTCAACGTTTTAGCTTTTTCATATTCCTTTACATGTCACTACGTTTAAATAGGTTGACTTGGGACATTTTTTTCGTGGTTTTTGTATTAGACCCGTCGTCCATTTATTTGTAAGTCAATGTAATAAGCACACACTTAACATAGCCCGGCACTAGAAAAACCCTGCGTCTCGAGTGCGATGGATACACACATAGACAACCACCAATTACTCCCTAATATAAGTCTCTTATTTTACGATTTATTGGCATTTCCGATTTCTACAAGGTAGAGTTTCAATCAATAAGGCAAATCGGTCTTCGGGAAGATCCTATTGATTGTGCTAGATATGCTTCTTTGAATTTTTCATATGTGTAAATTATCAAGGTTCTGGTTTATATTGCTTACACTGCTAGGTGAGAGTGCTAGGTGATCACGAGTACCGCTGTGCTCTATGGAATCTATAGATTAGTAATGATTGATCATTCAGATCATTCGAATACGAAAATTAGTAGTAGTAGAGCTCCTTGTGAAAGAATTCGTCCTGGCAAGTACTGCCACCTTACCTATTTTTGCCGCCAAGCAGTAATGTGCACATTACTGCGTTCCGGTTTCGAAGGGCACAGGGTGCTGGTGAAATTACAGCCACATGGGACTTGTCAACTTATGTCTCAGGGTGTCGGGCGCAGTGGCAGTGCCCCTTAGATCTTTGTGATTTAAAGCTCTGAGTAGCACTGCAACCACCACCACCAGACACACGACTTATTCGTCGCGTCACTTATGGCAGGATTAGTAATTACTAACGAGTCGAATATTTAAATCATTCACAACTCAACCGAACGAAGTAGAGGTCCCGGATTCGACTCCCGGACCAGGAGAAATTTATATCGTCTACATTTATTTCTCTAGTGAAGTTTGGGTGTAATTTGTGGTTACCTATGTGTATGTTTGTGGCACCAGTGGTCTTTCTAGTGCGGGGCAATGAGTGTGTGCGTTATTATTATTATTATTATTGTACGTGTAATATAAAATGATTCGGGGTTCAAGGAAATAAACGTGTTAGGCGTCGTAAATGGGCGGTATTGATTAGCACTTTTAACCAACGACGATGAATGCGAGAACGAGGAGGTTTTTTTTTATAGTATCAAGTGACGGGACAAACAAGGTCAACAACAACATCAACCAATAAACGGTTCTCAATTAGACTGTTTTTGTATGTTACGCGATAACTCCGTTTTTTGTGGACCGATTTCGATGATTCTTTTTTTTGCTGGAAAGGGGATACCTCGGCAGTGGTTTTATTCGAAGAAAAAATCCACATCTAAGGGTAGAAAATTAGGGGATGCAGGTTTATTTGATTTCACCCACTTTCCGTTAGCTGATTTCAATAAAACTTGGTAAGTAAATGCAATTCCACAAGATTTTGGAGGTCGAATTAAAAAAAAAGTTTTAATTGCGATGCTTTTGTTCTGTTTTAAATATTATTTCAAAAATGTTTGACCGCGTATTAAAAAATAAATAAGTATTAGCAATAAAATATACAATAATACATAAAATCAGCATCTGCATCAGTATTCGGTGATATGAAAAAAAAAAATTACATCAGCAACAACCTAGGGGGTCTACTCCCCTTATTCATCCGAAACAATTACCGTCAAATAAGTAATACGCGACAAAATCAAGACAGTGCCAAGTACTTAGACTATAAAAACCAAAGGACGTGTTATGTTGACATATATTAATCAGACGTTATATGTATATGACGCATTTCGACATTGAAAACATAAACATGTTATTGTCTTTGTTTAACTACTGCGTGCCGTCGTAAGCCAAAAGAGATCATTACATGGGCCTATGCCAAACACGGGAATCGTAAATACGTAACGTCATTTTGAATGTCAACTGTGTTCATTTCGGAGTACATGAGGTACAGATATAGATACGGTGATGTATACGGTTGTCAAACTTTTAAGACATTTTTTAACAAATTGTACTTCCCGTACATCAAATGTCAAAAAAATGGTTTTCCATGTGTTTTATTGAGTTATTTGCATGGATAGTAATAAAACGGACAAAAATATTGACAATGAGAACAATTAGGTATTAATAAAAATGCGTCGCTGCAGCATTAAGGGATGTGGCATTAGAAAAAGTTAAAATCAACGGAACGTAACACTGCACCGCCATGTCTATTATTCTGTCTAAAAATCACACAATAGCCCAAATATCTCATGTAATAGACTTATTTAAGTTGTTTATTCATAAATCTTGCCAAATTTTGCTTTGGTTACTTCAGATTGCCTACTTGTTGATATTTTGATGACTGTTGTTAATGATTGTTTTGTAATAGTGTTGTTCTTGTAAGCGTACATATTATCGATTTTCTGTTATTAAAATAATTCACTACGAGGTTCTTATTATTATATTTACTATTTCAAGTTTACCTGCAAATGAAACAAGAAAAAAGAATGGTTGGAAATCATAGGACTGCCGAATATAAACATTGGATCCAAGACCATCTTCATTCATTCGTTTCATTTTGAAGAGTAAAATTTTAACAGAACTTTGAATGTAACTAGATTACATACATGATAATACAATTCCATCATTAGGTTTATTGGTAAATAATTTTATATTTAATTTAGATTCAACAAGACTCATTTAATAGGCATTCTTAGTTCCTGAAAACAAAATTATCCACTCGTTTCCGATTTTTTTCATACGTTTTAATCATACTTTGATTACAGTAAACTAAAAAAACAAAAAAACAGTTTCAAAATTGTAGCCATACATTTGCATGTCCATAATGACTTATCGATAGATTATGGTACAACACTATAGAAATTCGCCATTTGTAGCGTTACATTTTTGTTTAGATATGCACGTTCATTCTGTAGTTAGGGCAACTCCTTTCCTTTATTTTTTTTCCATCCTCTAAGGTCAAGTATGAAGCTTCATTCGAGTCTTGCGTCTTTCATTCGGTCGAGTATTACTTATTTGACAGTTAGTGTTTCGGACTTGTATCGAATAAAGGACGGGAGTAGACCACCTGGTTTCTATCTAAGGTATTTTCTTTTTTGGCAAAGATATTTCGTCTAATTTACTTTTTTAAATAAAGTATTTAAAAGCTTCTCACCTACCAAGCTTCGCATTGCATCCTTCTTACAACTTTGCTTTATATACATTTTCTTCTTTGATAGTCGTTTTTAAATATTTACTTAATTTTAAACTCCAGGCGTCACCCTGTAATACCTTTGAAATTCAATAGACATAATTTAAATTTACAAAAGAAAGATAAGGATGGGACAGGAACGCGAGTTATTCGAATAATTTTTGATTTTGTCATTAAATGTCAAAATTATGTTAATGAGCTACGGTTAAGCTTGTTGGATGGACATATAATCGTAGGCCATTTTATGGTGCGTTAAAAACATCATTATCCTTTTTTTGTTTAGGTGAAAAAAGTTTACTTTGAATTTATGTAATGTGTTTCCATTATAACATAACGGTAAGGAGAAGTGATTTAATATCGAGTTCTTAGGTTTTCGCGAATGTTACACATAGGAAATGATGAAAATAGTTTAATTTCCTATAGAAGTGATTTACGAGTAAGTTTACTGAAAACGTACTTAATGCACTTAAGTGAATTAAGTTAACACAGGGTTCCTTTAACTAGATTTTTTTTGTGCGATAGTTTGTTAAAGATATATGGTATTAATTAATTAATGGTTCTGTGAAAACATTTTTTTTAAGACATCAAGTGAAGCGACGAACAAGTCCTGGTAGTCACGACGCGCCTACTCATAACTGTTGCAGTGCTACTCAATGCTTTAAGATGGTTTTTCACCGGCGAGACGAGACGAGTATTGAAATCTCGCGCTCCTATTTCCAACAAAAACTGCCACATTGCAATCTCGCTCGAGCTCGCGCTGTGGTTAAGGATAGTGAAGATACAGTGCTGTTCAGTTCGTCTAACGTTAAATACGCGGCTGAAGTAACATGTCTCGTAAATTCCTATTAAATATGTTAACGGAAGAAGAATCAGATTAAAGATCTTCTTTTTTTTAAAACTAAAATCGTACATACCCCACAATTTCGCGTTTGATAAACAAGAAACAATATATACGTTGCAGAGTATAATTCTCTATAAAGGCAGCAATACGATTCAATATTACATCAAATATTTCACTTCTCGCCTCGTTCTCTCATTCTCATCAATCCAAACTATTTCCACCGAAGATGGAATAGGAGAGAATTGAAATTTTGCCATACGTAATTCAATCCTCGTCTCGCCTCGCCGGTGGAAAAGCACCTTTAATCGCAAAGATTTGAGGGGTGCTGTCACTGCGTCCGTCACCTTGAGACAATAAGTTCCCTGTGTCTGTAGTTTCACTAGCACCCTTATCTTTCAAAACCGGAACGCAATAATGCTTCTGCTTCGCGACAGAAATAGTGGCAGTACTCCTGTCCTGGACGAGCTCGTTCACAAGGCATGTTCAATACACGAGAATTATTTAATAAATAAAATATTTAATGGATGCTACAATAACGTGTCAGCCAACATGATCATAGTTTTGCGAAAAGTGAACATGAAGATTTTTACCCGTTTTTGATAGTTTATACTAAAATTTACTTGTAAAATGAAAACTTTTGCTGTTATGCTTGTTGTTGTTAGGGAATTACAGTAATAAATAAATCACACCAATTCATCATTCTCCAGGTGACAACATGTTGGTTGACACGTTGCTTATCAGCATCCAAATTATATTACATGAATTGCTTTATTAGATTGGAAAAGCTAAAAAGTATACATATATCTCCTATTAATCTAAGCGTGTGAAAAGCAAAAAGATAAAAAGTGTAGAATTATTCGGACCTATATATTAATGCCCATCTCTATAATCCTTGTTAAAAGACATTTTATGTAATTTTAAGGATATATTTCTCCTTTGTTGTGCGAGGGATCCGTTCCTAAGTCATTTATTATTATGAACCGAAGAATCCGTAAATAGAGCTCAAAATTACACTGGAAACTCTTCTTAGTCGACGTTTTATTCTTTACTGATCTATTTTTATAATGAAAGCAATTTTAGAACTTTTTCCTGTTACAAAATGGTTGATTTAAATAAAATATTGGACACTTTTTGTTATAGGGTCAATAATCATTGGAGCAAATTGTTTTGTATTTGGGATGGAGCCCGCGTTGCGTTCCGATTTAGAATTTTTTGATTCATTTTATTAAATTTTCTTCGCTACACAATCTACTTGTTGATGCAAAATATTTGTCTTACAGTAGCACATGCAAGTTGTTGTTTATCATTAGTTAAGTATGTATATCTAACGTGACCATTATGTTACCCTCAGATCGGGACGCCTATAAATTTATTAGTGTTTTAAAAATAAAATACATGTTTATGACAGTTACGAAATGTAAAAATAAATAATGATCAAAAATAAAAAACGAGAACTATTTATTTACTGATCTTGTGTGGTCTGATGGGCTAGATTTAAGTATTTGGGATGAGCAAATATGATTTAATTAATACGTGAGATTCCCAACCGCACATCACCGCCAAAAACAATGCACGCGCAGTACAGACGCACAACTAAAAGAACCGGGCGATGAGGGTTAGAGTACTTGCACACTACGTCCGGTTCGTGTCCATTCTGAATCCAAGAAATGACGGTTCGAAATGTCACAGGGATCATTTTATCTCTATTCATATTTTCTCGGATTAGAATTGGACTTAGTACACAAGCCACATCCGAAGTGGATCAGAGTTTACTAGATTTGTACAGTTTCAGACACAGTTCAGAGTCGGATGCGGTGTGCCAACGTGCTTACTAGCGATGAGCATTATTTACCGTAGATAGTTTTAAAACTCTCTATTTGGCTTCACAACTATCACTCGTTTTCTAACCCAGCAAAACTATCTATTTTACGCCAACGCCCCGTTAGGGCGCGTGTATACGCTAAAAGTCGCCGGGTCTATGCAAGAATTCGTGTCGTTGTTACAGCCTCGGCGCCGGACAAGAAAAAAATCTTGTCAACCCTCGACGCGACGCGCTCTACCTCTATTGTCAGGAAACGAACGTTTATGCGCGTGGACTGATTTTGCAAAGTACCACTTGTTGCACCACTAATTTCGATTAATAAACTGCATGATCTATTTATAAGTCAAGTAGAGGAACGACCCGTATTGTGGAACAAAACCTTAGAGATTTATAAAGATAAGTGACGTGCTTTTGAGGCGTGGAGAGAAATATTTATTATTCTAATATAATTGAGGCTTCCCCGCTTTTGCAGTGCATCTGGCATGTTTGCGGATGCATGCGTGGATGATTTTTACGCAATCATGCGCAAAAAAAGTGCGTCACAGATGTTGCGACTGCGTGGGAGCACCAATAGTATCCTAAAGATGATAGAAGTAAGAATGGACTCGCCTGTCTTTCGGCGGTTTACCGAGTTACATGTAATATGTAAGTAATAATAATAATAATGTATAATAATAATGTATAATAATAATGTATAATAATAATGTAATTGCACCTATTTGAAAATTGTTTTGTCCTCTTTGTCTCTACTAACTTAGCACATAAGATTATTGTTACTAACAAATATGGACTAAGTTGTCTGAAAAATAAATGAATTTGAATTTGAATTTGAATTTGAATTTGCAATCACCATTTTTTAAATTAGTAGTCAACATATTTCTTCACACAGTCGGTAGTAAAACGACAGCTACCTGGAAGTGCTCTGACACGTGTACCCTACACACGTCTGCCCGAAAGCATTCGTATCGTGTACATACTCATCATTTTCTTGTCTGCAACAGACACGAAATATTTTCGTGGCTAGATCCGACAAAATTCTTGTCGTGTACAAGGCCATTCTCGTCGTTTCTGTTGCAGACACGACGAACTTCTTTGCGTGTACACGCGCCGTTAAGATTGTCACTGCGTTTTTGACAACCATCGCTTGTTTTGTAGTGATTACAAAGTGTTACTATCTCGCAACGCTCTATATAATCACGCTGCAATAGATGTTGTCGTTGTGGTTGGCGAGCGACTAATATATAGGATAGGACGCGCGTTTGCACAAGTACGAGTGATGGTTTGAATGTAATGAAATTAATGACGTTTCGTTGTTGCATGTAACTTTTGTGTTATGAATGAAAGTCGTTATTAGAATAACTTTCGGCAATTTAAAATTTTTGAACTTTTGTCCTTGAACGCGTGTAACTGCAGGGTCCCATTTCTTTTGCGTTTATTGTTTTTAAATTAGATAATAATTAATTCGTTAACTTGTTATAGTTGTTTAATTGTAAATAAATAAATCTGTATTTTTGTGTATAGTATAAAACTTTTGTATAAATAACTTTTGTCTAAAATTTAGTGTGAAGACTTACATTGAGTGTAAATAACTTTTGACTTAAAACAATAACTGGTAATTTTAAAACCCATTTGCGACATCACCATATCGAGGCGTATAGACAGGTAGCGACCGTCCAAATTTGCTGCCATAAGATGCGTCAGAGATGGAATGGCATCAACCTCTCTAAATTTACCGCCTAGATCACCTCCAGCACAAGTACGGGAAAGTTCCAACAACAAGAAGGTTTTCATATTGACCCCGTAGCTGCGGGTACCGGAACAGAGGCACAAGAAAAGCAAATTAAATTAGGTATATACATTACCAGATATCAAAAATCGAGAACAGATAACGATCTTCTAAATTTATTCTCCAAGTGACTTCAGCCATTCAGTCTAGTTGAAGAACCATCATTTAAAAACTTCTGTCGCTGGACTCCAGGCTACCAATTGCCTTCTAGGAAACAGGTGTCTTCTACGCTCATACTTCAGTTATAATTAAACATAAAGTCCAACAGCGTCTATCAAATCTTGACGAAGTGGAAACAATTTGTCTAACAATGGATCTTGCGGACGTCTAGAGGTAACGAGAGTTATATGGCTATTACTGGCCATTACATAAATTCGAAGTTTGAAATGAATGCAGTTCTTTTAGCTTGTGATAATTTTACTGATCGACATACCAGTCACAACATAAAAAGATTTATACTTAACACAGTCGCAAATTGGAACCTAACGCCTAAAATAGACTTTGTAATCAGTGATAACGCTGCAAACATACAAAGAGATAAGGAAATACCTAAATTATACATAGTTGTATATAATTCTTGTAAATATTAACAAAATGTATATACAATCAACTTCTAAGTACGCTTGTTTAAGATCTTTGTACTCAAGCTCAAATAATTTTAAATAACTATCTATTAATATAATAATGATATATTAAAATAACATTCAGTAAATGAAACTGTTTTTCCGGATTTAAATCGCGTATATTTGTTTTTTTCAAACAAAGCGACGTTTCGGGCCCTTTACAGGGCCCATGGTCACGGTTGACTGAGGTGGTACGGTCATCAATTTTTCATCAACCAGTTATGTCTAATATTAATGCAAACCACCCTATATTTTCACTATAGTTACAAAAGTTATTGCTAGAGATAATGCAAAAGTTAAAAAACAATGCAAGAACTCTTGGCAGGAAACACTCCCGCATATTTTAGGTGTTCAATACTAAGACTGTCATGACCAGGAGACTTCCCTCTGACCATTGATCTAATAACATTCGTAACTTGTTTGGCGGTAATTCTAAAAGTAATGTCTCCCATTGGTATCCCAGCCTCAGCATCACTCACCTGCGTCGCCGTCTCAAGGGGTGACTGTGCCTTGAACTGGCGTCAAAACGCATTGGTTATGTCACCCAGCTCATGTGCACCACCTACGCTTACTGGGAGGCTTGGCTTTGGATTAAATTTATTGGTCGTTTTCCAAAACTTACCAAAATGCTCATTTGAGTGATGTTGGGCAATAATGTCTATTTTTATCTGGTAATCATTAATTTGACAATATTTTAATTTAAGCAGCTTTCCAGATTCG
The DNA here is from genome assembly GCF_003589595.1 of Hyposmocoma kahamanoa. Taxonomy (NCBI): domain Eukaryota; kingdom Metazoa; phylum Arthropoda; class Insecta; order Lepidoptera; family Cosmopterigidae; genus Hyposmocoma; species Hyposmocoma kahamanoa. Next base: position 2,769,438 of record NW_020654051.1, on the reverse strand, counting down.
CACATATTATTATAAACAACACCGTTCTTAGGTTTACCATACAATAACCATACCTGATAACAAAGCCGAGCCTGTCTGTGAGCGCCACATACTTATTCCAACCAGGTATATATTTACATATTAAATTTGAGAAATACATGACACTTAGAATTAAATATATTTAATTCTTGTCCTTAATAAGGTCATTATAGTGCGACACATTCTTGTTAAGGGATTGTAGATGTGTTGTTTTTAAAAACATTTGGAACAAAACCCTGACGACGCCGAGGGTTATACAACGCTACTAGAGAGTAAATCAGCGGAACTAAGGTAAAAGTGCAAGATTTTGTGACGATATATTAAACATGCGTTGTTCGCTGGACACTGAGTGATACTAGGTTGCATTTGGATAGTCTAGTTTCGTAGGCAGGTATACGACGATAGGCCTACGACAATGACCCAATGTATAGAAGAGAGATCTGAGAGCCCTCCTCATGCACACGTTCCATTCTGTTGGAATACACAGTAAAAAAGTGAAAGTACACGTAGTAAGGTGACCAAACCATAGCACCATACTCCAAAACGCTTTTCTTACCAATGAGTGTCTTTTATTCTTCATATACCATTTTCTAACAAAGGTCGGTGATTGTGATGGCAATCTGAACCGTGGGGATTGCATCTCTGAATATGATCGGGTGCTCCTATTGAACCACTGCCGCAAATTTCTGAGTCAGGATATTCTCCTTCGTCCTAATCTTCTCTTTCCTTGTATTTTTTGCCTTGGCTTATTAATTGTAATAGGTCGTACATTGGGTTTCTCAGTATATGACCCAGATGCTCCAGTTTCCTTCTTTTGATGGTTTTTAACACTTCTTGTTTTCTATCAATACGTTGCAATGCCATTTCGTATCGTGACTTTGTCTCTCCACGATACTCACAACATTCTCCTATGCACCCACACTTCGAAGGCTTCCACTTTTTTGCACAGATTCTGTGAGTTAGAATTCTGAGAGCTTCTGCCCCGCATAAGAGAATGGAGAAGATGTAACAATGAGTCAGTCGAGCGCGGAGACCGATATTAAGACGTCTGTTACAGAGCCCGGTCTTCATTCTGATGAAAGCATTTTTCGCTTGTTCAATACGGCCACCTTACTTCCAGATTGGTACCAATGAGTGTTAAGACGGATGAAGCTATATGGCTTCTAGAAAGCTTTACAATAAATACTTCCAAAGGCATTTATTTCGATGTAGTCGGAATTATGTCCTGGATAATGGTTCATTGCCTCATTTAATATTTATTGTTCGGCACTGACGTGTAATAGATACGGTGTTTTGTGTTTGGTATGTTTTTTACCAAAAAACTCAGTAGTGGGATGGATGTGTATTGATGTAAAATAGTATATAAACGCATACCAGTCGGTCGTAGGATAGCTTTAGTGTCTGTGTACTCAATTGGAAAACAGGAAATATCCACTTTGTCGCCAATAGGAAGTACTTTAGAATTACGAAAGGAAAAAGCTATTCACAATTTCACGTTTCATGTTGTACTATTTCTTTCTTCTTTTTTCTTTTTTTATGATAACGGGACGAACAAGTCGTGCGCCTGGTGGTATACGCCGTTCCATAACAGTCGTAGTGCTGCTCAGAGCTTTAAATCGCAAAGACCTGAGGGGCACTGCCAATGCGACTGTCACCCTTTGTAAAATCCCAAGTGCCTGTAATTTTACCAGTACCACTTTCCTTCAAAACTGAAACGCGATAATGCTCGGATTACTGCTTGGCGGCAGAAATAGGTAAGGTGGCGGTTCGTCCCTGGAGGAGCTCTGTCACAAGGAGGTCTACTTCTCTAATGTTCAAAGTTGTAATGGCGCCTTCTAATTAGACGCTTATAGCCGCGCCTCTACACGGTAAAAGCAGATTACTTAGAAAAAGACAAAATTCTTTTTATGAAGACAAATTTATTAAATCCAACAAAACGATCCTCTCCCTATAGACGCTAGAGAATAATTACTTGACAATAGTAAAAAAAACCTCTCAATAGTGTATTTTAGTTACAAGACAGAAATACTTAAAATCCAAGAGCAAATTAATTTACTTCAAGTCACAAAGCCACTCTAGATTCAATAAAATATTTATTTGTTATTAGAAATGTCCGATTTTGATTAGAAAAAAAAATGAAAAAATTGAGAGGTATTTAATTGTTTGACTGAAAATTTATGTTTTCTAACATCAAAAAGGGTAAATTTACAGGTTTATGGACCCAACAGTATGTCTCACTGACGTGAAAGCACACAGTTCAGTGCCAAACCTACTAGCAGAAATAGGACGGAATCGTATCAAATACTTGAGGACCATTCAGTGCCGTATGAATGCTACAATGGCAGAAAAGCACTAATAATTTCAAATATATGAGATGACTTTATACTATCGAAGTTAACAAAACGATAGCGCGTTTCAGAGTACAACTAATGCCATCTAGCAGTGGCGTGATGGAACTAATTGCATGTTAATGTTTTGCTTGTTACACAAGTGTAGTTTGATTGCATGCTGTAACCAAATTTCTTAAATTATGACTGTAAATAACACCCTAACAAACTAGAGATACTACGTATTGTTTCTTTGGATAAATGACTGTTTATGAATTTTATGATTACAAGCACAAGTAAAAGTAATCGTTACTGCGTGCGCCTTCGACGACATGTCACGACAACATTGACTATGAAAACGCAACGAAATGTTGCTTTAAGAATATACTCTAGAATTTAGAATATTAATCTGAATAGAAAACTACTTCTTTTTTTGTTTAAGAATATATTTTCTTAAAATACACCCAAGAAATTTTGAATTCATTTAAGATTATTTAAATTTGATGTAAGGGGTATAAACTTCTTGATGTAAGTAATGTCCAATTAATTGATTAGAAATGAAATAAAATCTTGAAGTGAACGTATTTGTCTCAAAGTTAGAATAAAGTTAAGAGTAAAATTGTATTAGAAAAAGATAAGCAGCATTTTTGTAATGACAATATTTTATTACTTTCAATAAATATTCTTTCAGAATTAGCAAATATTTTGAGAAATTGCTCTTTCTTATTAGTAGAAATTCTTTTTTTCTGTGATACCAATTTTTATTCAATATTTAAAAGCGCAGCTGCTGAGCCACTCGCGCGCCCCTTTCGCAGACTAGATACACATTGTATGAAAATTAGTAGTGGCACGAGACGCAGGAGAATAAAAAAAGTAGGGCAACTCTGTACAAAATAACAGCGCAGGTTGTAAACGTGCGCAACAGTCGCGCGCAGTGTACGGACACACATGCGTAGAAAGGCGTGTTGAGACGAGTGTTGTGTAACGCTAGAGTACCCTCAGGTTATGCAAATGTGTACGTCCGTGTATGGTGCGCGGTGGGCGCGCACACATACTCGTATAAGTCGCGCCGCGACGTTAGCACAGAATACTTAATAGTTAATACGTAACAGACACATCCTTTCATACAAAATCGAAAATACCTACGCTATAATAGCCTACTAAATCTGAATAATGACACCAAACGCTCACTATGAGGAAAAAGAAACCTAAACACGCGCTCAGAGAGGTGATAATAACGTTGCCCGCCCTGTGCAGTCGTGCGGAGCCGAATGTTCGTAAATAAAAGACTCGAAGTCGGCGCACTCAGCGGTAGGCATTTAATGCGTAACCTTGAGCGGGTGCTTGTTCTTATTTTAATATGCCACTACAGCGCTTCTACAAGCGTCTAGTTTGAAGTTGCCCTATATGACGTGCATTAGCGTCGTAAGGCTCAATATACGTAGCTGCCGAATGGAATCGAAGCAATTTTTAGTAACCATAGCATAATGAACTGTATATGTCAACTGTATAACGTAGAAACTAGACAGAAAATAATCTTAGTACAGAGTACTAAAAAAAAACCGACCTTAAAAGCACGTGGAATTACATGTAATTACCAAGTTTTATTGAAATCGGTGACCGGAAGTATATTGAGAGAAAAAGCGCCTTGAATTGGAGAATAGCAAAATCAACCATTAAAATAATTGCTCCTTATAATACAATTTAGGCGCTATTTATAAAAATGAATCTTCATGTGTGCTCAGCCGTTAGAGGTGGATGATTGCCTTCAAAATTAAATAGGGACACTATGGAGGTAAACATACATAAAAAAAACACAGTCGAATTGAGAACGTCCTCCTTTTTCTGAAGTCGGTTAAAAAAGATGTTGCGCGTCTTCCGGAAAATTCTCGTCTCAAGAATTCCCGCTACCGTATTGTCCCTAGTTTGCACGTTACACAATTGACATGAATTCATTACGCTATGTGCAGTTTTATTACTATGTAAATTGAGTCTAAAACTGCAGTCTACTGACTAAAACGTGGCTAACTGACAAATGGTCAAATACCCGTTTTAAATAGCAAAGGATAGAGCACAAAATTCTTTTTTAAAAATAGTTAAAATTAGTTAATGTGTTCGACTTGTCGGAACTCACCCTAACGATGCATAGCTGTAATATCATTAAACAATTTCAATGTTCTAAAACGGGGTTATGATTTTTTATCCAATTTTTCTATCTTAAGTTTCTCAGTTTGTTTGTCCTTGTTAATCAATGGCGTTTAAGGGCTAGATCAAAATATTTATTATAAGCAAAAGTTTTCACAAAAACAAGGTTCAATAAGATAAAAGACAAAGATAAAGATAAAGATAAAGATAAAGATAAATTTATTTCAATATAACTTAATCTAAATATAAGTAAAAAAACAAAAACAAATGTAAGGGAAGCTAATATGCAATTGGTAAAAAAATAAATAAAAATTAAACCTTAATTATTATACTAATCATAAAGCTATACAATTAATTATTAGAAGCCTACCAGTATAGTTGCGATGCCTAAACTAAGTACATTGTTACCTGTATCTTAAGCATCTTGTTTGTGCACAGATTCATTATATTAGTGCTTAAAAACAAAATAGCTATATTTAATTAAGAATAAAACAATTAGCTGTTACAATATAATTATGAAATAACTTCTAGTAAACCTTCTGTTTCATCATAGTTTTTTTTTTTTTTTTTTTTAAGCCAGCGTTTGACGGTCTTTTTACATCCCATCTTATTCAAGGCATGAAAATGCAATGTTGAATTTAATTTGTAGTAAAGTAATGTACCAAGGAAGCAGAAGAATCTATGAGAGTGTGATGTGCGAAGTTGTTCACGAGAAGAGAAGGTATTGAGTCGTCTTTGGCAGGATGAGGACTTAAACTCAAATGGAGTGATTGAGTGTTTTTTCAAAATTATTTGCAAGATAAACAGCTGCCGCACAGAAAGGACATCGCACTCGGCTAGGAGTTTGTGGGTAGGGTAGAAAAAAGGACAGACAGGTCTATTGTTGTGTTTATTGTTTGTTCTTATTTAATGATCGTGTTTAATTTGTCTGGAATTATAGGCCTGTAAAAATATACATTCGGAATATTTTTTAAATAAGGAAAATAAAGTTTGTATCTCAATTAGAGTCGTCTTAGCTAACAAGTATTCGAGAAGCTGTTACAACTACTCAAGATGAAGTGGCCATCGCATTAAAAGTTTTAGAGCAATTATCTCGTTCCACGGAGCATTTAACAGGAGTTTCTCTCGTTTTCCACTTAAAAACGGTCCGACATTTTTGTTAATTGCTTGGCAAGATGTACGTCTTCAAGTAAAGCACCGAAACCGATGATAATGATCATCACTAATAATTACAGGTTTCTTATCACGGGTATGAGTTAAATTTAATTTTCCAATATTTTGGAACGGTTACACGGTCCAGGTGACGGGTTGAGTCCGTGAGTACCGTGGTAAGAAACCCGTAATTAGTTATAATCTAGTGAATAACTTACGAAAGCCTTATAAACTGTTGACCAGTTATTAGAATAGGTAGAATATATTTATGTGAACTTCGAGGAGCAGAGACAAAAAGCGGAGACTACCTTACGACAACATTATTTTGTCCCGGATTTTTTCTGGATTCGGGAAATCACTTAGGTACATAAAAAATTGACGTAATGACGAAGACTACATTTATCTCAACTTTGCAATTAAATGGAATTTTTTACAGTGACATACTATTTATTACATACTAAAAGTACGTGGAATTACGTCTATTTGCTAAGTTTTATTGAAATATCCCCTAGCTCGCCACTATACAGGTCTTGACACTGGAGATAATAAAAATCGGTTCTCACTACTCAAAGTATATTGAGAGAAAAACGCCATGAATTGGAGAAATGGCAAAATCAACCATTAAAGTAATTGCTCCTAAATTAAAGTTAGGCGCTATTTATAGAAAATAATCTTCATGCGTGAGCAGCCACCCTTCGAGGTGGATGATTTTGTTCAAAATGAAATGGGACCACTATGGAAGTACCCCCTTTCCAACAAAAAAGAATCATGAAAATCGGTTCACAAATAACGGAGTTATCGCATAACATACATACAAAAAAAAAAGAAAAGAAAAAGAACATACAGTCGAATTGAGAACCTCCTCCTTTTTTCGTCGGTTAAAAATTGAATCTTCGATCTACTGCTGCTATTATTATTATCTCTAATATCGGGCCCATATTGTGCGCAGATTATTTTACCTTTAAGATCTCGTGTACCATATGAATACAATTTATATATTGAGTATAAATATGTATATATTTAGTAGCAGTAGAGCTCCTTGTTTCAGCCGCCAAGCAGTGAGCATTACTGCGTTCCGGTTTTGAAGGGTGCTGGTGAAATTACAGGCACATGGGATTTTTCGATGTTTGTATCAGGGTAACGAGCGTAGTGGCAGTGCTTCGCTGATCTTTGTACGTCTCAGACGTGTCGCTTACCACTAGACGTACGATTTGTTCGGTCAGGCACTTGATATCATAAAAAAATATTCATAAGTAAAGGGAAAAGGAGGAAGAACAAGAGCTTTAAAACTCTTGTCCCTAAGGCTGCTAACAGATTGACTGCATGTTCGCAGTTCATGCGTGAAGTCGTAATCAACTTCATGCAGCAGAGACCTCGACTGCATGAAGTTGATAACGACTTCACACGTTAACTGCATGCAATCGATACTAGCTGCGTGAAGTGTGTTTCGACTGCATGCAGTTAATGCGTGAACTTCTTCACCTTCATGCAGCCGAGCTCGAACTGCATGCAGTCGAAACCGACAAGAAATGAGCAGGCTAATAGTCGTTAGTACGTAGCATGCAAGTCAACAATAGGACCAAGAGAGATGCGGTAGATAAAATGCAAATGGCGACGCATTCAGAGTGGAACGTGTTTGATTTATTCGGGAAGCGATGCCATCGAACCTCGGAACCGGATCGTACCTCCTGTAGTTGAGCTAGAGTTGACAATGACCAGATTAACGTGTTGAAACCTGAAATCTGACGCCAGTTCACGTAACTGAGGTAATAAAACATTGGGATCTAAAGAATATTTTTTTAATGATATCAAGTGACGGACAAACATGTAGTGCGCCTGGAGGTAAGCGACATGTCTATCCATATCAGTCGCAGTACCAAGAGATTTAAATTGGAACCATTTGAGGGGCACTGCCACTGCACCTGTCACCCTAAGACATAAGTTGCCAAGTCTCACGAGCCTGTTTTTTCACCTAGTTACCTACAGAAATAGGTAAGGTGGCAGTACTTCACTATTGACGTTTATTACCAAATGGCGGTGCTTTTTCGCAATAAATGTTTCGTTAAAGGAGTTGTTCCTTTAGTGGTACTAAAGTAAATAGAAAATTTAACCAGACTTTTTTTTGGGTTTTTTGTGAAGAGGTCTCAAAATCTAGAAAGTCCAAATTATTTTCAACCTGCAATTTCCAGAAAATCGTTAGGGATTTTTAATACTATGTAAAGTACAACGGAACGCAATCCTGCGAAACGCATCGGATTTTTAAGTTCTTTTTTGGCTAATGGGCCAGTGGCCAACGCCATAAAACATATTCACAGATCAGAAGTCAATGTCATTCTTGTTGCAAAATGATTCGCTCTGGACCTTTTGGAGGGAAAAGTGTCGTTTTTATTTTGACTTTCAATTATTTTGTGAAATCTAGTTTAAAGTGGAATAGGATAGTGCCTTAATCGAAGATTAAAACCCGAAATTATACGAATCTCAAACTAAAATACCCGTATCGGTCCGTTCTAAGGAATCCCGAGTCAATCCAAGCACGCCGCCGCCTCAAATTGCCTATCCTCTTTGTGGCGGCCATATTTACAGAAACATAATTCAACTTCATGTGCCAAAAAAGAATAATGTACCAAGACTTGGCTGTATGGTATAAAACCTTTGCCTTTTCCTTTATGGAAAGAAGAAAAAAAAAACTTGTTGCAATTTAATTAGCCAATTAGAATTAAGATTTTGGATTCGCTCTGGACCTTTTGAAGGGAAAAGTGTCGTTTTTATTTTGACTTTCAATTATTTTGTGAAATCTAGTTTAAAGTGGAATAGGATAGTGCTATTGTGCCTTAATCGAAGATTAAAACGCGAAATTATACGAATCTCGAACTAAAACACCCGTATCGGCCCGTTTTAAGGAATCCTGAGTCAATCCAAGCACGCCGCCACAAATTGCCTATCCTTTTTGTGGCGGCCATATTTACGGAAACATATTTAAACTCCATGTTTAGGCCAGGTTAAAGCCATCAGCTTTGCCAAAGCCTTAATAAATAATAATAATAAATAATTAAGATTTTGAATATTTTATCGTTTAAATGTTGCTACTTTTTGGACTTTTATCAGCATCACAGTGTTGCCGGTAATTAATTTAATATATTTACCACCTATAGTTTTTTAAACAAATGAATAAAATATGCAGGTCACAATATTTTTTTTTATTATTTTAAGGTCTTTATTTCAAGCTTATATGGTTAAAGTTTTCTGGGAATAAAGTACCAAGCTCCATACTAATTCCGTACAAGTCTTTTAAAAAGGGTACTTATAGCAAAAGGACTTAAAAAGAGCACCTTGTGTTGTACTAGGTGCTTATAAAATTGTAATTGTTTTTTGTAGTCAGAATTATTTACCTGCGAATTAAATTATAAAGCGTTGCGAATAACTAATTAAATAACGTTCATTCTCGGACTAATCTTCACTAAGTACATACCTAATATCCGTGGAAGCTTTTATTATTTAATATTTCACGATATCATACTCGAATATTAAATAATATTGCACGTTAAAAAATCGAATACGTAAATAATAGAAACTGCCACGGAAATTAGATAGTGAATACTAGTCTGAGAACGACCGATAAGGGAATAGTAAATAAATAAATATTAGACAACATCGCATACGTTGTTTTGTTACTAAAGCACTTGTGTTATGGAAACAATGACGGTACCACAAACACCCAGACTCGAGACAATGTAGAAAAGTTAGTTTTTCTACAATGACCCAGCCGGGGATCGAACTCGGGACCTCGAAGATGGCGACACCATGAAAACCGGTGTGCAAGCCACTCCTCCGGATGTCGTCATAGGTAATCTATTCATACTTTTACTATCATTGCAGAAGGTAAACTAAGTGAGATGAATTGTAGAACAAGATAACACCAGTTTCTGTAATCATAATTTAAAACTGATTTCAAAAGTAAATCTCTTGTAAGGAAAAGAATCCGGGTAGTCTTATCAGCAGACCAGATGGTCAATGGGGTAATAAAGCTATTGGATAAAGGGATGGACCCGCCAAAGTAGTTGGAGAAAAGATACAATGGCCAGATGATATGGCTTTAGTGGCTAGAAGAAATTGCAGGGAAAATACTTAAAATTTCACAGAATGGCATATATATACATATGTATGTAAAAGAGGTCTCCACTCTTTTTTTTATATAAAAAGCAAGCGCGCATTTGACCTGCATCTCACCTGGTGCAAAGTGACGATGAGGTCGACGATGAAGCATGCACACCTAAATAATGCCTATTCACTCTCGCCTTGAAAAGTTCCAAGTTATACCGTTCAGAGAAGAAGTCTGCAGGCAGGGAATTCCACTCCATAGCCGTTCGCCATATAAATGTGGAAGCAAAACGCTTCGTGCGAATCCTTGGAATATCTACAACATAGGGGTGGAACCCCAGCCTACACCTGGTCCCCCGATGATGGAAAGGCGGAATCAAATTATGCAATTCCATCGCACACTCTCCGTGATGTATCCTGTAGAATACCGATAAGCAGGCAACTTTACGGCGGTGCTCAAGGTTCTGCAGCTTTGCCTCTACTAATTCCGAGTCACCTATAAGCCTCTTGACACGTTTGTCGATTGAGTCCAAGGTGGCCAGTTGGTAATTAGCAGAGCCATCCCATAAGTGGTAGCAGTACTCCATACCCGACCGGACTTGTGCTTGGTATAGCTGAAGCAACCGTCCCGGTGTGAAGTAATGCCTCGCCTTGGAAAGGATTCCAAACTTCCTGGCTACGTTATTGGCCATGGATTCAATATATCTGCCAAAGTTGAGATTGGGCGACAGGTCCATTTCAAGTAGTTGGAGATGGTCGGCTATCGGTATGGATATATCACGAAAAGTCGGAGTCAGATGAAAGGGTCTCCGTTTTTTAATAATTCACAGAGAATTTCGTAGAATTTAAATGCATCAATTTAATTGAATAATTATTCTACTCATTGAAGAAAAGGCAAAAAATTACGGGCAAAACGAGTTCGTCAATTGTGCAAGCGATAATTTTAACATTTTATGTAATACTTTTAATCTGGATCTTTTCAATTCGAGTGTGATTTCGGGAATGACAGCACTGAGTGACCACTTCTTTGACTCATAGTGGGACTTACAACTTCTGTGGTTTTTCTTCTTTTAAACGTTTTATTAAATAATAAGTTAGGTAAGTTGTGCACCCAGATTCCTTGTAATATTTTTATTTGTGAGGATCTTTAACTGGCTCTCAGTCGTTACTATTATTATTTTGATTTAGTTTTAAGCTGTTGATCTTCCTTTAAATAAATAAATAAACACAAACTAGAAATTCTTTAATTAATTATAATGAGACATGAATACGACTGTGTGTGATGTTAATTATTTATATTGATTATTTTATTTTAATGGGTTTTCTTTTTAAGTTATGCTTATTATAGATTCTGATTTTGTGACATAAAATCAGGACGTTTGCTATCTTTGCGACAGATGCCAGAGAGTTCGGCAGAGTTATGTTGTTAACACTATCAACGCACGTGCGTCAGTGACGCAGGACTGTTTTTGCGACCAGTTTGAGTTACACAGAACAGTGACATCCAGTAGGATTAAAGACCGTTTAGAATGATTGGCTAAAACTTACGGATAGTATTTACTTTATTGACGTGACGTTTTTACTACCACGTAATTTGTTATTATTATTGATACAAAGATTAAATAAACACAAAGAAGAATTCCTTCGATCCGAATGGACTCGAACCAAAGTCTGTTGCCT
>NW_020654051.1:2704475-2728018 GCF_003589595.1 Hyposmocoma kahamanoa | reverse complement strand
TAATTACGTACACTCAGACATAAGTATATTATAATTATATTCATATAACAATAATTAATTTCTACTATATTTAGTAGCAGTAGAGCTCATTGTGATAGGGTTCGTCCAGGGAAGTACTGCCACCTCACTTATTTCTGCCGCCAAGCAGTAATGTCAGCATAACTGTGTTCCGGTTTTGAAAGGTAAGGGTGTTGGTGAAATTACAGGCACATGGGACTTGTCAGTTTATGTCTCAGGGTGACGAGCGCAGTGGCAGTGTTTCTCAGATGTTTGCGATTTAAAGCTCTGAGTGGCACTGGAACTGTTATGGACTGGCGTGTAGCTTACCATCCAGCACACGACTCTGCCAACTAAGCCACGGAACGAACCAGCAGACCTCACAAATTTTTCTATATGCGTGTTGCAGATATTTGTTTTTGTTTACGACTAACGATTTTTTTGGCGTACTGCCATCTGTGAGAAATCTATTTCTTCACTCAGCCAGGTACTTTTACTGCTATTAGCTGCTGACTAGACTCAAACTGACATTTTTTCCCGTTTTTTATATACCAAGCGACAGGACAAACAAGTCCTGCGCTTGGTGGTACGCAACACGCCTGTGCGTACGAGTTGCTCAGAGTTTTAAATCGTAAAGATCTGTGGGGCACTGCCACTGCGCCCGTCACTCTGAGACATAGTGAGTTGCCAGTAGTTTCTCCATCATCCATATCTTTCAAAACGGCATAACATCGATGGCATTCTATAATAGAGACATATTTCAAAAATATCTAAATCACCTGGAAGACTGTTTACATAAAAACACGAAGGCGATAAATTATGTGTTAGCCCAATGTTGTCTTGAGGTTATTTTAATAACACACAACAAATTATACCATAACATTAAGCATGTTTTGAACTCTTGTTGAAAAGCAGCGTCATGGTTTAAAAATTGCTCTAGTCTGACTTACCATGTATATTATAAGTACCCGACTACGGTCCAGCCTAAAAAAGGGTATATATTTTTCTATGAAATATCACGAGAAAGAAAAGCAGCAATTTAGCAATCAATACATCTGTCAGTGACATTTAATCGGGATTCGAGATACGACGCAACGGGCTATAGTTCGGTCTGAGTAGAGACACCATGATAATTTAGAATGGTAGGACATTTCAATTTTACAAGCTAGTAGATTCCTATGGTTCGGTAAGTTGATTGTGACCCGGATGACCAAAGATTCGTACGAAGCATTTGGCTTCTACATTTATATGGCGAACGGTTATGGAGTGGAACTCCTTGTCTGGAGTTTTGCTTCCTCAATGGTATAACTTGGGCCTTTTTAAGGCGAGAGTGAATAGGCATTATTTAGGTGTGCATGTTCATTACAGGCACATGAGACTTGACAAGTTGTGTGTCAGGGTGTCGAGCGCAGTGGCATCTTTGCGATTTAAAGCTCTGAGTGGCACTGTAACTGTTATGGATTGTTGCTTACCATCAGGCGTACGACGGCGTCACTTGATATTATAAAAAAAAGTTCCATCGTCGATTTCATTGTCACTTTCCATCAAATGAGATAGAAGCCAAATGCGTCACTAATTTTTTTAATAAAAAAGGATGGTTTGTGGGTATAGTTTCACGAGGGAGATCCTGGATTTACTTATAGACTCTCCCAATGGGGTAGCTGGAGACTGTGGACCTCTAACTGTTTCGTCCTTAATATACTTTTTTGCTTTGTCCAAACAAATTAACCTTTTCATAACCATGCTTAATTTTAATACCCTGGACTGTTTCAAGGAGATTCTCAATGTAGTTGAGATACGTCACGTCACGTTGTACGTCAAGATTCTTTCTCTACATTTTTCTCCACGTTCGCTCTATAAGGTGGTTTAATCATAATACTGAAAGTATGGCCTTTGGATACGAGTAAACCATACAATTTTTAGCAATAGAGTTCCCTTACGAAAGAGTGTTGCCCAGTGTAGTACTGCCGTGGTACCTACTTCTGCGTTCTGGTTTTGAAGGGTAAGGTTGCTGGTTAAATTACAGGCACATGGGACTTGTCAACTAATGTCTCAGAGTGACGGGCGCAGTCAGTGCCTCCCATATCTTTGAGATTTAAATTTGAAACAAATATTCCACCACCTGGGGATAACCAAGTTTATTGGATTTCAAGCACTTTCCGTTAACCTCAATAAAACTTGGCAAATAGGTGTAATGCCACAAATTTTTGAAGTTTATGTTTTTAAAAAAAAATTAAAATTATTTAAAATATGTTTACCATCTGTGGGTACAACTAAAATAATAATGTGACAGTACTACGCTCCGAGCGAAGTGTAGCCATTGACGTGTCGAACAGGCGGGAGTTGCGCTACTTGTCTCATTATACTACGCCATGGCCATTGTTCACTGGCTCAGAAAAAAAAAACAAATTATTCAAATAGAATCACTGCCGTCATCTATTTCCCGACAGCTACAATTTGGGGCTATCAAGGCTAGTCTGAATAGGTATTTACTAGAGAGAGAAATACGTAACATAGTCGGTGACATCTTCGCTTAACCTTGTGAGAGGGTCAAGCGTTCGTCTATTTTAAACAAAAAAAGATGATGGATGTTTATTATACGTTTTTAAAACATAGGGAAAACAATGTTTTCACCTCACAAACTCGGAAAGGCTGTTTTTCGCATTAGCAAAGCATTTTTTTCCACGTTAGCGTGAAAAGATTTTTGAAATTCAAACTTGACGATGGACTCTGCTCTTTCGATGAAAAAAAAAACATTATGACACTTTCAACTACGCGAAAATTGACAACGACAACTAATTTTGTTTATGAAATTATTTTAATTCGTCGAAAAACCAAACGATACGTTATAGTTCATCTGTTTTACTTTCATCTACCATTTTCCTCGCTTTAAGAGGTGAAAACTTGTGGGTTTCGCTCGGCAGCAAAGTTGTTTTGCGTCTTGTGCCTTGAAACCCTCGCTACGCTCATGATTCTATTTTTGAATTCAATGAATCAAATTAATTCACCCTTACATTGACCTATCAATAAATGGACGTCGGGTTCGCGCTAAAAAGTGTCCGCACCTATAGGGCGTTTAAATCGCGTACAGAGCGTTAATGGCGCAACAGTCTTCGTTTGTTCGACTGACAGCGCGGTTGTCACTCATGCAGTACCATATAATAATAAGTTGTAAAAATTACTGCAGTAAAGTGTAAAAACAGGATTTTGTATCATATTTTCACTAAACAAATATATTGTGTTATCATAGTTCTCATTTAAAACTGTTATTTTCTATGGTTTTATAGTATTTAATTTATATAGAAATGAATCGTAAATATATACAAAAGCACGCAAAATAATTAAATAGCTAACTGTTCTTTTTCTACACATTGCATGTGCAAAAGATGGAAAGAGACCCATTACGTCAATTTCAAGAAGCTTATATAAACTTCTCGGTCATTTTCAATTGTTCGAACTACAAGCGATTGAAATATTTAGAACAAAGAAACTATAGAATCGCTTTGATTTTAATCTTATTTTTAAAATGATTTTTTATTAAACGTTAGCAATAACTAACAAAATATTGTTGTACTCGTTTTACGGCTTGGGATTACCTATCAGAAGTTAGAAAATACATTTGCCCGAAATAACGTTAGCTCAAATTTTCATAATGTCAAATGCATTTATTAGGAAGATTACAAAACAAAAGCTAATTTTGTGTTTGTGAAAAGCATCAAAATTACTCGAAAGTGTAATGGTTTTATTATAAATCGGTTTTCGGAATTACAGATGTTTGAGTTTACGTTTAGTTGGAATATCGGTACATTTCTTACAAGTACACGCTTATTTTCACATTTGTAGGAATATTTGTATGCATGTATCTGCCCAACTCTTTATTATTTCTTTAAGTGAATTGTACAAAATTCGACATAATAATATATATAAAAATTAATTAAAATTTACGATAAAGGCTACTCCATTACTTTTGTGTTCAAGTAATTTTCAGTCGAAGCTAAATATGGTGCATTTTATGTTAAATTTTCAGTAGAAGCTGAATATGGTGTTTTTGGGCCCTTAAATTGTTGCAAGCAAAATTAGACAGTATTGCAACGACGTTACAATTTAAATTAAATATTTTATTTTTTTTATGTTTCGTTCGTTAACTTCGAACATGTTTTTCGTGGTTTTTGTATTAGACTCGACGTCCATTTGTTGATAGGTCAATGCAACCTCAGAGTCGTTCGGTCGGTATTTTTAATAAATAGGTATAATTATTACTTATAGGTATAATTATACTTTATTTTATAATAATGATTATTAAAAAAAAACACAAAAAAATCGGCAGGGTTCGAACCGACGTCTTGTATTTCAACTTTATTTTAATTTTCCAAAGGAGTTTCCAAATTACGCTACATAACAATACGTTTTTACAAAATGTTTTATTTAAAAATTTTTTTTCTTTTTTATTAAATTAAATTTACTATAGCTTAATAATGGAAATTAGAAAGAAATTAAAATTTAAAAAATATCTGCAGTTTTAAATTGTCTGCTTAGGATTTTTTCCTTTTAATTTTGTATCAAACTATAAAATGACTAACGTGGAAGCGCGAGTAGAATTATGCCCTTGGGTTAAAACCAGGGTGCTTGTCCATATTAATTTACAATATTAATTTTAAATATCAATGGATTATCACCACATATTTTTAATGAACAATCTTTTAAATAAAAAAAATAAATAAAAAATAAAATAAAATATCTTTATTCTCAGACAACTAAATGGTCCATAGATTGTTAGTATAGGCTCGCCGAACACCAGACGAGCCTTCCATCCCGGGCCCCTTTATGCTGGGCAACGAACTCCCCCGAGTCCGCTTCCCAGGGGCCCTGGGGGGCCAGGACAACATCCACTCAACTGTGAAGTTCAGTGGCTGCTCCCCCAGCCCCCGCGGCGGATCTGATGACAGGCTCCGCCGCAACACCTAACGCGCATCCGCGCGGACTCTCCGAAGAGAGTCCCTTGGAGCGCCCACCTCGGGCCAACCGCCCACATTCGGCCGCGGAGGACAGGACCTGCGGCAACGACACACCGACACGTCTCTTCCCCCGCGGCCCTGCCGCCACTGCATCATTCAAAGCGGTGCAGCCCCGCCAGAGTCGCGGAGGACAGGGCGAGCGGCAACGACACACCGACACGTCTCTCCCCCCGCGATCCTCCTCCTCGCGCATCCGCGCGGTCCCGCTGGCCAGACGAGCTCCGCACGGAACGCCCTCCTCCTCGGGCCAGCCTACCACCATCGGCCGGCCCCGTGGGTTCCTCTTAGCTTCACCGTGGAATGAAATCGACCACGGCTACTAGAGCCCCCCCGCCACGACAAGGCGGGAACCCCTTCGGGGGGGTCGCTGAACCTGCCTAGCACAGCACTGTGCAGCCTTCCCGCGACAGCTTGCAGGAGACTTTTGGCGCTTCCCCGCACTCTGCGTATTAATGAGGCAACTTTTTTGTGCATCAGCGCAAAAAAGTCGTCTGTGTGCGCGGCAGCAAACATACCTGACGCACTGCAGTGACAAGGAAGCCCCACCACCAACCGGAACAGGTTGTTATACAATATGCGCAGGGCGCCGTACGATCTTTGAGTATAACTAGCCCATAGACTGCTGGTGTACAATATTTGGCAATATGCCTTGAAAAGCGTGACCTTGACATCAAGTGTACAACCAGCTGATCTCCGAGCCAGCATATTCCCCCTTACAGACAGCGCCCTGCGTTCCCTTTCTATATCGCAGTCATCTTGCGGGTCTTCGTTCACAATGTGCCCAAGGTACCTAACCGTGCAACTCTTTGCAATGGCGAACCATTGAGGTAAAAAGGAGGGACTGAGCCAGGAGGTCTGTTTCTGCCTTGAAATACCACGCGCTCACTCTTTTTGGAGTTGTACTTCAGACCATGTTTGTCAGCATAAGCCTCACAAATAGCCACTAATTTACGCAAACTGCCAACTGTGGACCCCAGCAGTACCATGTCATCGGCGTAACTTATATTATTAAAGCCTACATGCTCTATGTGGCATCCAACATAGGTGCTGCTAATCTCTCTGATTAGCTGGTCTATATAAATATTAAAAAGTCTACGAGAGGTTAAACCCCTATGCCTCACCCCGCACTCGAGTCTATATCGATCAGATAATACATTGGCCCATTTTACATTATTCGTCTGATTTTGGTACCAATACGACAATATACTAAGCAGTTCGGCAGGGACACCCGCCCTCTCGAGCTTTTCCTACAGTACATCGTACGACACAAGGTCAAAAGCTTTAGAGAGGTCCAGGAAACAAGCGTACACGGGGGTCTTTCGATCTAGGTAGTATTTAACAGTGTGCTTTAAAACCAGTATTGCACTCTCAGTGGACAACCCCGCCCGGAAGCCAAACTGGGTATCGTGTAGCCTGGTGTGTTCACCAAGACGACGGTCAAGCACACTATCAAACACCTTGGCTATCACAGTATATAGTAAGAGACATGGGTCTGTAATTTCCCTTGTCCGTTATATCTCCTGTCCCATTCTTCACAATCGGTACAACTACGGTTTGCATAAAATTTTGTGGTATGTACGAATGCCCTAGGCATAGGTTGAATAGCAAAGTTAATACTCGCGGAAGGTGTGCGCCCGCATGATGCAGATGTTCGATGCTGAGCCCGTCGTGACCAGGCGACTTTGAACTGCATCATTGACTTCTTTGCATGTGAAAATGAGACGTGCACCCGACCGCGCAGGCCCCCCGCCGCGGACCCGCCGCGCCGCCGGCCCGAGAGGCGATGTAATTTTAAAATGCTCGTTAAAAAGATTTGCAATTTCTGACGGCTCGGTTATTCCGTTTATACAAATGGGTAAACTTATCTTTCTATTCAGCCTTTCGGTACCTTTCCAAAATTATGAAAACTGCTTATCAGAATGAAGTGCAGCCAATTTGTCCATTTCAAACTGATTCTGATGACTAACACACCATTTTAACTTTGATTTGAAAATTTTGCGCTTAGTTTTCATATTTTCAAATACGGGGCCACTGTGGGTTGCCCATAAGAAATCCAGGTTTAAAAAGCACGCCTTGCCTGCACAAGGGCATCTTTCACGTACTTGTTCCAGCCTTTTACACCCCTTAGTTTGTTATTGCGTAACACAGTGTTTCTACTATGAATAGCACCCTCGCGCAGTGTACTTACAATTTTTGTATACAAACCCAGAATCAAATTTTCATGTAACGGATCATGACACCAATTATCGGCACAGCAAGTAAACTCAGGTAATAAATCAATTGATCTTAATTTATTATCACAGTATTCAGTGTAAATACAAATTTCTTGAGGATCTCGTTCGCCCCAAAAACCTTCATTATAAACTGATCTATTAACCGTAGTCTTTACATGAATAGTGCCAATGTTACACTTTATCAGCATTGGAAAATGGTCCGACCTGTATGAGTCATACACAACCTTCACATTTACTATGGTTTGTTCAGCCGAACGTGTGGCTATACAGTGATCCAGTCAGCGCCTACATCCGTGAGCCTCACTTATAAAAGTAAATGTCCCGGACTGGATACCAAGGTTATCTATGTTCTGACACACTAACTCATGTTCTGAGCAAAATTCCAAAAGTTCATCACAAAAAGACT
Organism: Hyposmocoma kahamanoa; assembly: GCF_003589595.1. NCBI lineage: Eukaryota > Metazoa > Arthropoda > Insecta > Lepidoptera > Cosmopterigidae > Hyposmocoma > Hyposmocoma kahamanoa. Next base: position 2,720,366 of record NW_020654051.1, on the reverse strand, counting down.
CACCAGGGTGCGCGTTAAAATCGCCTAACACAAATACTGGCTCAATACCACTATTTTCTATCATGGCATACATTTCACCAAGATATTCATAGTAAATAAAGGAAGGTTTTCAGCACTGCCCGTTAGCATATACACATTTATTACCATAAAAGTTCTATTGTTCATCGAAACACTAATAGCCCAAAACCGGTTATTTTCACTTCGCACGAAAATACTTTTTCTCCATAATATGGCTACTCCCCCGTAAGGTTTTCCCCTTAGAATTCCCGCAGACGTATCCACTGAGGATTTTCCGGTGTAGCTAAATTTCGGACGTATATCCTCAAGACAGGATAACTCATTCGGTAGTAACCATGTTTCTTGCAGGGCTATAATATCAGCTGAATCACATAACGACCGCACGCAGTTCATTGATCTTTTAACATTCTTACAGTTAAAAGTAGCTAAACTAATTGTTGATGTGTTGTTCTTCATATTGATGATCAATTGAGTTTACTAATCGAGTTTCATTGTTTACAACTTTTCGCAATGTTTTTGTTTCAAGGTCCGTCACATTCCTGTTTAAAGCCAAAATTCATGGTGAACGTAGTTAACCTGATTGAACTATTAATTGGAGTTCCAACGTCGGCGTCGGGGCGACTTTCGGATAACTAATGCACTTGAATTTTAACTATTCGTGACGTATAAGCCGTCAGCTCACAACTCTAGAGTTCGGCGCTTGTTTAAGCCGTCATTGTACCTCAAAAATAATTGTCTAAAGACAAAGGTATAGTACAATTGTTTTTACAAGTATAGCAATTACCAGGGCTATCATAAAACAATGTAACATTCAGAACCTGTCAATGGATGTTTGCGTCTATAAACCACATTAGTTGTAAATTATGCTGTTACTCGTATAAACCACTTTTTATTTTATGTGAAAAAAAATATTGAAAATCTACGGGGTTAATATGTAACGGGTTAATAAAGATTTGATATTGAACAGATTTTTAAGCGACTTGAAAAAAGGAGAAGGTTCTCTTTTCTACTGAATATTTTTGTGTGTGTACCAATGTTACGCGATAACTCCGGCTTCTTTCTGGGATTCTTTTTTTTGTTGGAAAGGGTGTACATCTGTAGTCGTCCCATTCAAACTTAAAGAAAATGTTCCGCATCTAAGGGTGGCAAAGTAGGGGATGAGTCCGGTTTATTGGATTTCACTTTCCGTTAAAAGATTTCATTAAAACTTGACAAGTAGTTGTACTGTATATATTTTATATATATAACATTATATTACTTACACGTATTAAAAAAATAACTACGAATTTATCAAATTGCTTATTCATTTTGAAATAATTATAAACATCATAAGTCTTTTATATTAACATTATTTACTAGTTTTGCTTTTGTTTTACAATTGGATAAACTTTACCTTACAATTTTAGCTCGTAGATTACAAATTTAGAATTTTAATGTTACAACACTAATTTTTTTTCTTTTAATTTTTGCAATGTTTGCACTATATTGTTACGTTGTTTACAATTTTATAGTCTGATTAAGTTCATGCAATTTTCGTAATTAAAGTATACAAATCTATTGTAAAAGTATTAAAAAAATACATACTATTTATTATGAAACAGTCAATAAACATTAGGTGTATTGCTTAGAAAGGGTACATACATACATAAAAATAATAATATATTGCAAAAGTAAAATAATAAATAAACATTAAAGACAGTATGCTACTGGTCTGTAGAAATTAACACATGTAACTTTGAAACTAAAAATATATTTTCCCCTTTGTGGAACGGTTTTTGTACGCGTGGTTCGTTTAAAAATATGACATTTTCCAGGATCCAATCTAATTTAAGCGTATAACCCTATCCTGAAATTGCAGTAATTACTTTATAGAGAAGCAATAGATGTATTAACTATCTCTGAGACCGGACTCGACCGGTACAAACCGAATTGATCCGGTACGAAGCGAATTAAAGGAACTGTAATTAACTTTGCCATTGAGGTGGGAGATTTCTGAGGTTTTAAAGTGGACGGTGACTTCTGAATAGCGAACGGATACCGGCTTTTCGGTTTCATGTGCATTTATCTTATATTACTTTTAGTATCTTTCATTAAAAACTTAAATTGGTTGAATTGGAATTTAAGATAAAAAATGTAAACAACGACCAATTGCCATTACAAAAAAAATGTTTTAGGAGTCGTGGAAATGTGTAAAGGTATAAATTCCTAATAAAAAAATTATAAACATGCTTCGTCTTAATATCAACATTTATTCTATATACACTTATATACCTAACAGATTCATTAAAACGAACTTGAAAAAACGTTTATATTCTCTGAGATCCGAAGATTCTATATCGCTATCGTATTGACAGTAATGGCGCGTTCCCACTTTGTCGTAACGTTTTATCTATCATTGTTTCCATATCACGACTATCTGTCGTGTCTGTGTCGTAGACGTTTATTTTATCGTTGAACGACTGTCGTGTCTAACTGTTTACACTAGATCGTGACGACTATTTATCGGTTCACGGCAGCCGCCTTGTCGTTTGCATGACAGAATCGTTCGAGGCAGCGATTATTTGTCGTGACATTTTTATCACGGCATTTTATTTATTGTCGGACGACGGTTGTTCTAGCTTTTCCCATTGTCACGACAGTCTGTCGTCGCAACGTCATAAAAGTCGTGAACAACAGTTAATGGTATCGTTTTATATGTGAATAACTTCATTTAAACACTCAAGCCACGACCTTTAAACTGCACGACTATCTGCCGTCACGACATAACGGGAACGCCCCCTAAGGGGACTTAAGATAATAACGCTTCTGTACCTGTGTTGCGGGACACACTTTTTAGTACTGTGTGCGACGTACGGAAACAAAACATAATGGTCTTCACTGTATAAACGGAGCATCGTGTATATTACTAATATTATGTAATTATGCATTGATACATAAAAACATGAAAATATTATTGTAACAAAATTTAAAAAATGAAATGCCGGCCATTTTGTTGTCCATCCGCCATTTTGTGGTCCCTGTATAGTGTAGCCAAGAACTAACTTATAAAATTGCAAATTATACGTTAAAATGCGATAATTGTTTATGAAAATATAAATATTTAATGCGAAACGGTTAAAAGGGTTGTCTGAAGCCTTTAATCCGTAGAGATATTATAAGTAGAGTTACAGAGCGGTATATTTAGCTATCGCGGTGGCACCTACCCAGTCGGAAACATAAGAAAGTTTCAAATGACCCTGACGACGTTCACACTACAACACATTTATATTCCACATCAAATGACACGAATAAAATGGACGAAGGACGAAGAGCCGTTTAGTTCAGGGTGTACCCGAGTAGATTCTATTCTATATATAGCATGCTCCTCTAGCGGAAATATCCAGACTGGGTGTATGACTTAAATTGATATGCGGACTAAGGTGTTGCATTAAGTTGGTCAGAGAAATCTTTATGTGTATCTTTATAATATGAGCGGAAAAGATGGTATGTATTTCGCGCCGACAGACCAAGTGGATGAGAAACACGCAAAGACTTCTTTGCTCTTATTGTATTGACGTAATGCTTCTTCAGGCTTGTTCAATGTGGCCTCGTCTGGCCAGCTCGTCCTTTTGTCTCGTGACACAGTTAGGTCCATTAGCAGTACACGTGATTCAGAAAAAAAGTTTAGTTGACGAAAAAAAATCATTGGTATAGGTATTAGAATAAGAAAACTCTATTGTGTTCGCCAAGACACACATGAATGAGCCGAGCTTATAATGTAAGTATTGTAAAATTACAAGATAAGTTTGTGTAAACTTTTAGGAAACGTGTTTTTACATCATATGCGGGGGGCACTATAAGTTTCCGGAATGAATAAGAAAAAATACTGTAAATGGTCAGAAATGAATTTATTGTATCTCAAAATATTCTCTGTTAGCTTTAATCACTTTTTCATACGAATGAACCAATTTTTAAAACAGTTATGCCACTTCTCCGTGACAATCTCTGAAACATGTTTTTAATACTCTTTGACAGCCTCTTCAGGTGACGAAAATCGTTGACCGCGCAAGGTCAACATTGTTCACGCTGAAAAATTCATTTGAATGTCGGGCGGTGTAAGTACTAACATTATCGTGGTGCAAGATGATACGGCGTTTACGATTACTTTTACGGAGTTTGTCAATAACTTCCGGCAAACAAATGGTCGTATACCAATCACTATTCACGGTACAACGATTCTCCAAAGCAACAGTAGCCACGTGTTCAGTTTTATTAAAAGAAAGAAGCAATCATCTGCTTAGAGGCACTTTGCACGCGCGCCACTTTGTTGGTTTCGGCGCATTACGATAGACCCATACGCTCGATTGCTGCTTTGTTTTGGGATCGTAACTATAAATCCATGTTTCGTCACCTGTTACTATGCTCTACACCAAATTTGATGCCCCTTCGTTGAATCAGGTAAGCATGGCATTGCACCAAGTGACGCAATCAATTTTTTGAGCTTCAGTTTTTCACACCCAAATGTTTGTGTAGTATTGATTGTATTTGACTCATGCCTATGCCTAAAGATGCCCGAATCTCATGGTATGTCACATGCCTGTCTGTTTTGATCATACGGCGCACAGAATCGATGTTTTTGTTGTTCACAGCAAAGACGGGCGACCAACACGAAATTCGTCACTGAGATTCACACGATAGTATTTGAATTCTGCAAACCAGCTATAAATAGTCATCTTGCACGGTGCTTCATCGCCAAAAGCAGTTTGAAGCCGAGCGAAGTTCCGCTGAGCTGTTACATTACACTTAAAGTCGTAGAAAATCATACTACGAAAATTTTCACGAGTTAAATCCATGGTGATGTAGACAACCAATTTCTAAAATGACATCATAATGTAAAAACAAGTGACAGTCAGATGAAACAAACTGTATTCTACAGCCAAAGAGTTCCATTTTTAAATGCTGTAATTACTTTATAAATATTGTTTATGTAAGTGGCCAGTTCCGGAAACTTATACTGCGCCCTATATATAGTAATAATTGTAAACCCGCAATTGTACTATATAGTTTTTCTAAAGTGATTGATTCTGTTACGCCAGAATCAACCAGAACCATTTAAGGTTGTATCGACGTTTAATAATTTCGCTGATAGTAGTACACGTGTTTTAGAAAAAAACCAATCCTGACGGGTTTTGCATAGATCGAGAATCCTGTAAAATAAGTCATAAAGACAGGCTTCAGAATAAGTCTTGGACGTTGAGCCAGGCGAGAAGTTATATCCCGGCCACAAGCTGTGGTTGGGGCTTAGCCCAGAACGTGATCGCTATTTCCAGTTTTATATCTGTCCTTCTATACGATTATAGATAATCTTGAGTTTTCTTTGAATGATTTGTTTGATTTGTAATGTAAGTTTTAAAGATATTTTTGAACATCTGAGTTGTTCTCCAAGAATATTTTTGAACATGTTAGTTGCAGCCGTTGGACTGAACTCTCAGGGTGCATATATCTTGCAACCTTAATCACCTAGATTGCCCTTGTCCGTATATTATAAGAACTGACTCTATACGATACCTAGGCATTATCATAGATCATACACTTACTTTCAAATCCCATATAGACTCTGTAGTATAGTACCTCGTCTCCGCTAGCTGATCTACATTTTCAGGACTCTACGGTATGTGGCTGACCGGAAAGCTTTTAAGAGGATTTAAATGCTTAGTTTAGTCCACTAGTACTTTTTATTATAAATTAGGAATATTCGCTTGCTTTTGTAAATTCTTCGTCCTTTGTCACAACTTCAGTGCTACAACTACATTGCTCATCAGCAGAGTGGAAGCCTGGTGACCCGTAATACAGGTTTTTCTGTACCTGTCTCTATCACCAGTCTCTCACAAAACAGTCTGACCAATATTTGTTTTGTATTAACCTTAAGGTCCCTGCTCTTAAGACTGTTTTGTGATTGAATAATCTCAGTACAGAGTGCTAAAAAAATCGACCTCAGAGGTACGTGGAATTACATATAATTACTAAGTTTTATTGAAATCGGTTACCGGAAAGTGCGCAAACCCGGATCCATCCCCTAGTTCGCCACTATACGGGACTTGACACAGGAGATAATAAAAATCGGTTCCCACTACTCGAAGTATATTGAGAGAGAAAAACGCCTTGAATTGGAGAATAGCAAAATCAAGCATTACAATATTGCTCCTTTTAATAAAATTTAGGCGCTATTTATAAAAATGAATCTTCATTCGTGAACAGCCACCCTTAGAGGTGGATGATTGTCTTCAAAATTAAATGGGACCACTATGGAAGTACCCCTTTCCAACAAAAAAGAATCGTGAAAATCGGTTCACAAGTACCGGAGTTATCGCGTAAAATACATAAAAAAAAGAAAAAACATAACAGTCGAATTGAGGACCTCCTCCTTTTTTTGAAGTCGGTTAAAAATTAAGAAAATAAAACATTAAATTTTAATTCAGTATATTTTTTTAACATACACTGTTGTGATTCCCTAAAGATTACTTTCATAACCTGACCTCAATAGTAAGAAGTCTTCTTTTGTAACAAAAACCTGGACCACTATTCATTTAGACGAAGCATTTTGTATTATCCTTTTTGACACGTAACAGCAAAGGAATACAATATGTTAGCCTCAATAATATATTCTCTAATAAATATAATGCTATTCTACTGCTAAGATTAAATACCTTAATGTCATTACTATAATAAAAGTAGATTTAATGTTACTAAAATTAGGTTCCGCTAGATGGCGTCACAATGTTCGTTATACCGCTTAATATTAGAATGTTTACTTTTATATAATGTAATGACTGATTTAGATAATGATAATTAATTATAAGATTGTACCTTAATAAAATAACTTTTGCTAATTTCTGTTTTAAATAATTAAGTATGTAAATCACTGGCTGATTTGAAATAGTGCTTCTGTTAGATGACGCTAGCGGGAGTAGATAAATTGGAATGCGATATCGTTTTTTAGGCAGACTGGATTGTACTTTGGAAGTTGAAAGATTGGAATCGTTTGAGTAGAAATAAAAGCTAAGTACAGTATAACAAATAATAGTATAGTCGTTGTTAAATAAATGTGTACCATCGGCGGTTGATGGTTAAAAGTCGATACTACCTTAGCTCGAATTAAAAATTTTCCTTAGGTAGTTAATTTTACTTAAGTCGAGTGCAGTGACACTGGCTTTATTTCAGAATCTATTTTTTTACAAAAGAAATTAAAGACATTCGAAAAATGTATATTGGATACTAGACGTGTTCTATTTAGTTAAGTTGATTTAAAAAAAAAATCATTGGTGTATTATGTAAAGTACCTATTGCAGACATTGGATTTCGTGTAAAATTTCGAGGTAAGTTTGTGTTTTTTTTTGTATCGTGAAAATTTTTAGGGGTCGTGTTTTCACAACGTACACTAATCAGTGTGTATACCCTCAATTTTATTATATTTTTATTTATTTTATTTAAACACTTTATTGTACCACAAAGTAACTTACAAATTTTCGGAAACAATTTAAATATTTGTGTACAAAGGCGAGCTTAACGAAAGATTATAAAGAGACTTCTTCCAACTAACCTTTGAAAATCTGAGAGGAAAGTTGGTTTTTGGGGAGGCACTAAAAATAGATAAGTAAAGAAATGGAATATACTATACTCAATAAATACGCAGATAAATTTAATAAATCAAATGTACATACGAATACATATATATTAAGTAATGTTGATACATTAATACATACAAAGTCTATAATAAAATATATTTATATATTTTATATATTTATCTATATATTTTACCCAAAGTGATTGATTCAACACTTTGACTGTTACGCAGAATCAACCAAACCCATTTGAGGTTGTCTCGACTCTTAATAATTTCCAAATCTTAGCGGGAGGTATTAGGAGGTGACATTTGTAAAGTAGATAAAGTGTTTGTCTAGGGAAGTACTGCCAGCATACCTGTTTCCCCCGTCAAGTAGTAATTAAGCATTACCTACTGTGTTCCGGTTTTGGAAGGGTTAAGGTGCTGGTGAAATTACAGGCACATGGGGCTTGTCATCCTAGTCGATTAAACTGTATATTAAATGCTCTAAGTTAAAAACCAAAACCAAGGATCTGCAACAACCGCATAAAATATTCGTAAGATCCGTTAGTTCATTCCATGGCTTGGTTGGCATAGCGTCTGCCACGGTTTGCTGGAAGAAGTTGGTTCGAATCCAGACGGATCGAAGTAATTTTTTGTAGTGTTCGACTTCTGTATTAATAATTATAGTTATCATGTAGTAATGTTTTTACAACATCAAGTGGGATGAACAAGTCTGTCCATAACAGTTACAGTGCCACTCAGAGCTTTAAATCGCAAAATCTGAGGAGCACTGGTACTGCGCCCGTCACCCTAAGACATAAGTTGACCCAGTGTCCAAGTCCCATGTGCCTGTAATTTCACCAGCACCCTTACCCTTTAAAACCGGAACCTAGTTATGCTGACATCACTGCTTGGTGGCAAAAATAGGTAAGGGGTAGTGGAGTAATTTCACAAAAATATTTAATTATCAATAAATTTCATTTACAATTTTATTTCATTTTAATAAAATTGTAATATGAAGTTTATTGATATTTATATATAAATATTTTTCAAACAAATTTATAAATAGAAAATTTCCTCGAGAGCCGTACCCTGGGGCATCGTGCCCGGAAGGCTGGCAACATTTCCTCTTTGAATTACTAAACATATTATTAAGCTGAAATAACTGCCAGGCTTGTAATCACCAGAGGCTCCTACGAGGCGATCCGATAGCTCGTTCGCGACAGAAGTTTCGCCTGTGGCCCACAGGGATTTAGGGTTTCAACTGCAAAAGACACGAAGCTGTAGCATAGAGCAAGGTTGGCGTATTTGAGCCTTTTGCGGTTCTCGGCCGATCTGGCCACAAAGCCTGCGCCGCCCACGCTTGCAAGGACACGGGAGAGGGCTACAGTGTTTACACAGATTGCGTCCCACACTAGCTGTCCCCCTAGCGTCCATGGACCGACAGTCATACCATCACGCTTCTTACGACCACTGCGACAGATGCCATTGGGCTCGAGAACTGCCGGTATCTTATCTTATATTAACAGTTATATATCGACTCATCCGTAGAACAAAGATCTATGTGCAAGACTAGTTGTTCTCGGGACATAGTACATTTCGTTCGTTCTTCTTCGCTGTGGATGTCAGATCGACCGTTGTTTGATTTTAAATTTCCGAAATGAAATAACATATTTAGATTCTCAAAACACCTCTACGTAGGCTTTAGTTTGAATAAGGAAATTATTCTCGTAACGTCCTTATTCTCTTCTCGCTATATAATCACATCGGACTCTGTTCTTCGGATGAGTCGTTATGTAATTTAAAGAACGGGACAAAAAAATGTTATCTTAACGCACCTTAAATTCTACCTATTTCTATCACTGATTATTGTAGAGCCAAAACCTCTCCAAGAAAACAATATCTGACAAAAGAAATCGTAGTAAATACATCAAAACTGTTGCAAGCGTTGAATGCAAGTAAAACCGAAAACATATTTAGAGAATGACAAGAGTGCTCCGGAATTAAATTCCCTCTCACATTTATGGTTTTATTTTTCCAGCGGCGGTGCTTGGGTACTTTTTATTTTTTGCTAAGAAATGCAATAAACACAATGAATTTTGTTCGTATTTATTTTTTGAGGTTCAGTTGTGTTAAGCTTTTTCTATTTTTAAGTATTAAGTATAAAACAAGAACACCCTGACCTTTTATAAGAATGTGTGTGTAGGTGTGGTGAAATATTATATCCACGTACATGACTCGTTCATCATATAACTTCAGTACAAAGTACTAAAAACCAACCCCAAACATTTGTGAAATCACATGTATTTGCCAAGTTTTATTGAAATTGAAACCGGAAAGTGCGCGAAACCGGATTCATACGTTAGTTAGAAACCACTACTGAGGTACCCTCTTTCTAACAAAAAAAGAATCATCAAAATCGGTTCACAAATTTTAGAGTTATCGAATAGAATAGTATACAAACCATATATTCCATAAGAGCAACAACACAATAAGACACATAATATACAGTAAGAAATTTAAAAAAAGATAAAGCGAAATTAAAACAAAAATAAAATAGAATAAAAAAAATTAACAAAAAAAGAAATAAAAATAAAACCTTAATAAAAGGTGATGAAATGACCATAAAGATAGTCAACACTATTGTGTACATCTACTTATGTCATGTGTGCGGCTCTGGCGTATGTAAAAGCATCCACTCAGCTAATGTCACCGCCGGGAAATGGCTGTGACGCTGATTTTCAGTGGATCGCGTAAGATACATGCAAAAAAAAATACAGACGCTTTGAGAACTTCCTCCTTTTTTTGAAGTCCCCTCAGACGATTACCGTCGATCCGTCCGGTTAGCTGTTCCAAGTTCTGCCATTCTTTCCTGGCAATGTGACCAAAGAAACCAAGTATCTTACAGAGACATAGGGATAGTCTGGTTTGGACGTTAAGCTCTCGCAGAATTGAGTCGTTGGTGGTAAATCAGTCCAACAGATTCGCAACGTTTTCCTCCAGCGCCACACCTCGAAGGCGTCAATGCGGTCACGTTCCGCCTTTATAACTGATTTCGAAAAAAGTAGGAGGTTCTTAATTGAACTGTATTTTTTTTATATGTATGTTACGCGATAATTCGTGGTCACTCGAATTTGTGAAGTTGAACTCGAAGACGAACTCGAAGTTGTCCGCCGCTGCACTACGGCACTAGACAGTGGTGTGAGCGGACCTATCGCACGTGTAGTAAACACATGTTGTTTCATTGAGCTATCCCTATACTAAGTAGCGTAAACGCCACAACCAGTATCATCTTGGTTTTACACGCAACATATGGTCCTTCCGCACTGTCTGTGGACGGGCCATAGCACCTTTAGCCATTCCTATTCGTATTTGAATCTCCTTTATGCACGACCTGGTATTGTTTATGTTTGCCCCAAAGTATATTATATCTTCTACAGTTACAAGGTTGAGGGAGTCCGTCATCTCTAAACTGTCAGAATAATCTACCACCATTAATTTGGTCTTGGCGTGGTTGATCTTGAGGCCAAGTTTTAAACTGATATATTATGATATATTATATAATATATGATGTTATATACTATAATAATAATAACAACGTGTCAAACAACCACACCGGTAACCTGGTTTCAAACTAGGGACTTCCCTGGAGTTAAAGCTGCTCCGACAGTACACTGCGACGGAACCAGTTCCTGAAGGGTGAGGGCTGAGGAGTGAGGCAGCGTCGCGGACACCTCCGCGCGCCAGCACTCCACCATGCCGTCCTTACTTATGTTATTTTTTAACACAATTTTCTGTTGTACCAAAAACTACGTCATTGCAAAGTATATACATGAAGCAGGAGTTTAATTTGAAGACGATAGAAACCCTCAGCTGAGCTATTCATCAATAACAGCCCGGACATCTGTACTACGAGCACCATAGCAACGGAATTCACTCTGGAGCACTATTCAGAACACTATGCAGAGAAGAATAAATTCAGAAAGATCACTTCCCAAATTGGTTCTACGGGAATCCAATCCGGGTCTCCACATCTAATGCCCACATTGTACAAACCGTTGCGCCATCGAGGTCGTCAAGATATACATTTAGGTACAGTCGGTCGGGTCGGTGCACTCGCTAGTAGCAGCAGTAGAGTTTCTTGTGAAAACTGCCACCTGACCTATTTCTGCCGCCAAGCAGTAATGTCGGCATTACAGTGTTCTGGTTTTGAAGGGTAAGGGTGCTGGTGAATTTACAGGCACAAAATGTCAACTTATGTCTCAGGGTGATGGGCTCAGTGGTAGTGCCCCTCAGATCTTTTCAAATTAAAGCTCTGAGTGGCACTGTAACTGTCATGTACAGGCGTGTAGCTTACCATCAGTATAACATATATGTATATAATATACATATATTTTTTGTTTTCTCTTACATCAGATAGGGTCAAGAGTAACAGTATATTTCCAGAATTTCAATATTCAATTTTGCGTGAGACAGGATCCTAAAGTACTGCCTATATCTTACACTACATATATCTACTACTACCTATATCTACATAACACTTCCATTGTTAACTACATTTTTCAGCGAATGCATTCAATGAATTCTAAAAATATTGAACTCGTCCATTTTAAACCACCCTCTAAAACTTTAAGGGGAAAATCTTCTCTCTATCTACATTATATACCGTAGTCTGCGACTTTGTGATATTGTGACAGTTTCAGCTGCTGCAAGTTGTGGAACGTAAGTGGTCACGTTTTCTCTCAGTCAACTATCGCACTCTGGAGGACTGACTTGTGATATTTCTTTATTCGTTCGAGATTATCTTCGCGATATTCTTTGGAAAAATTTAATTTACAAAATCAGTGACGATTTGCTCGTTTAAGATCCAGGCTCTTGTCGGTGTAACCTCCTCCACTCCACACAGGGCAGCTTCTTGACCTTTCCTCGGTGCTCAAAATGGCGTTCTTCTGTATTTGTTCACTGTGCGCCATTTTTGATCTTCCTCTCTTTCTTAATAACTGACTTTAAAAAAAGGAGAAGGTTCCCAATTTGATTGTATTTTTTTGTATGTATGTTACGCGAAAACTTTACACTCTAACTCTTGTGAGAAATAAATATAGGCCTTACAAATATTTCTCCCAGCCCGGGAATTGAACCTGGGACCTCTGCTTGGCAGTTCGGCATGGTAACCGTTCGGCCACGGAGGCAGTCAATTTTGGTCCCATTTAAATTTTAATGCTAATCTTTGAGTGTAATATGTAACTGTTGGTTGTAAAAAACATTAAAAGGATGTTTTCTTTATAGAAAAAAATGTGATTGAAACAAACAAGATGTTGTTTCGGATGATCATGATGTAACTTATCAAGTTCTTGTAACAACTATAACCTTAACCCGCCAATAGTTCCATCGCGCCACCGCTAGATGGCGTTAGTTGTACTCTGAAACGCGCTATCGTTTTGTTAACACCAATAGTATAAGAAATCTCATATGTTTTGAATTGTGGATGCTTGCTACCACTACAGCATTAATACGGCACTGAACGGCACTCAAGTTGTTGAGACGATTCGGTCCTATTACAGCTATTCTAAGGTTGAACTGTGTGCTTTCACGCTAGTGAGACATACAGCTGGGTCCCTAGCCGCATACCTTTTTGTTTCGTCGTGTATCTAATATACGCCTTGTGCACTTTCCGTCTGCGTCTCAATTTCTACGCACCCCCTCCGCTCACCAGCGCTACATTCTTAGATTTTCGTGATTGTTATACATAGGAATCATCGAGTATATAACCAGAAATAGAGACGAAATGTCACTTAATTTGTTTGAAAACTATTCTACCATATCTTTGCTGTGATAACTGCGCTTCGATTGGCCAGCCGAAATTGAACCAATTGACGGGTGTCGTCAATGTGCGTCGTCAATTGTATTACTTCAAATCGACCAGTTAACTTGAGCTTTGCTACAATGGATGAAAATTGCAAAATTACGTATTTAATATTTAATTACCGATAACATTTGATTCCGTTTGTTTTGTAATTAGACGTTTTGCTGTTTTTCCCACACCACCGAGTGGAACAGCATGCTATTGTTAGAGATATTATATTTATTACAATAAATACAGAATATTTTTGGAATATACGGAGACATACTCACAGGTCAGTTGTTGGCGCTGTACTATTTGAGCTTTCTAATTTGTAATTTCAGTGCGAACGAGAGTTGATATTTATAAGTGATGTATCACTTAGAGTTACCAGTAATGTATGGCCCTTATTTCGTCTCTATTTCTGGTTATATACTCGACGATAGGAATAAACCATTATTCGAATTTTTGAGTTTTTTTTCGAGTTGGTTTATATATTTGTTTTTAACCGACTTCAAAAAAGGAGGAGGTTCTCAATTCGACTGTATGTTCTTTTTTTTGTATGTATGTTACGCGATAACTTTGTGACCCGATTTTCATGATTCGTTTTTTGTTGGAAAGAGGGGACTTCCATAGTGGTCCCATTTCATTTGGAAGAAAATCATCCACCTCGAATGGTGGCTGTTCACGCATGAAGATTCACTTTTATAAATAGCGCCTAACTTTAATTTAGGAGCAATTACTTTAATGGTTAATTTTGCTATTTCTTCCATTTAAAGCGTTTTTCTCTCAATATACTTTGAGTAGTGTCGTAGTGAGAACCTATTTTTATTATCTCCAGCGACAAGTCCTGTATAGTGGCGAACTAGGGGATACTTCAATAAAACTTAGCAAATAGACGTAATTCCACGTACTTTTGAGGTCGGTTTTTTCAGTACTCTGTACTGAGATCGTACCTCTCCGTGTCACCAGATTTGGCCCCATTTAACTTTTAACCGACTTCAATAAAGGAGGAGGTTCTCATTCGACTGTATGTTTTTGTAAACCGATTTTGATGATTCTTTTTTTGTTGGAAATAGGGTACCTCAGTAGTGGTCCACTAGATGTCAAACTAGGGGATGAATGACTTTTGGGTCGGTTTCTATTACTCTGCACTGAGATTATTTATCTTATTTTTGTCGATTTACTTCAAATGAGGAAGTGATAGCCGAAACAGTGGCCTATTTTTCAGTTTGACAAAAAATGTATGGAGTTGCAAGGAGATTACGTAGAAAATAAACCATAATAAAAAAGTTTATTCTTCTCAATGTCACAGACTTACCAAACCGCTCTCGTGTACTATTTGTTACAACAACGTTGAGATCAGTTGGTAACAGCGGTAGTCACAGCGAGGCAACAGACACGAGTTCCAAGGAACTTTTCTTTTGTTGGATGTTTGTATAAATATTAAACACACACGCACACACAGGCACACTCAGACACACACACAAACGTACAATTATAAGTACAATAGCCTACTAATAATTTAATTTTACTTTTAATTTTATTTTCTTTCTTCCTTTTGCAAATATTGTCTGTTATCTTAAATGCAAGTTTTATCTTGTTAAATAGCACTTACAGTAGAAATATTGTATTCTATCCGGAGGTGGGAGCCCGGAGATCTGTCAAACAGGTTAACACCTATTATGGATTCCAGGGTAACTTATCACAATCTCGAATTTCTTTCCGAAATAACGTTTGTTGGAATTGTCATTACACCGAAAATCGGATTATAATGAAACCGTTGTTCTTTGGATATGTTGGATGTTTATCGCAAAGACACGATTAGGTTCGGTTAGGTTAGGTTAAGTTAGAAACATTTTCCTCTCAAAATTACTGTCGAGCTTATAAAAAAAAGGTTTAAAAGAAAAAACATTTTCTTCTCAAAATTACTTTCGAGCTTATAAAAAAAAGGTTTAAAAGAAAAAACATTTTCCTCTCAAAATTACTTTCGAACTTATAAAAAAAGGTTTAAAAGAAAAAACATTTTCCTCTCAAAATTACTTTCGAGGTTATGAAAATTCGAGCAAACGTTACTTCTGGAAAATGTCATTTCGGACTACGGATAGGTAACCGTACTTACCTTACTTACCAAGACTTTTCTTTTCTTAGTAAAAATTCAAGCTATTTATAAGTTTATTTATGTAAGGATCTTGATAAGAGACAATAAAGATTATTATTATTATTAACGGAGGCAGTTGGCAAGTCCCATGAGCCTATATTTTCACCAAAAATGACGATGATAACCTCTTTCCGTTAGGGCTAACTGGTAGCGACTTGGTGTACGAGAAAAGGAAAAGAGATCCTATTTAATAGAAAATTAAATCTTCATCTCTTGATAGATTGAGTTAAAGTTCACCACTCGATACAAGTTTGTAACTTAATTACGTTAGAAGGTTTCAGATATGTA
>NW_020654051.1:2696115-2699475 GCF_003589595.1 Hyposmocoma kahamanoa | reverse complement strand
CGTAAACCACGATAAATGGCGATTGTAAAACTAATTTGGCGCAAATTCATTATGCGCAGAAAATGCAAGCGATGTGCAGTATTTGGTATTGGTATTGGTGAAACGGGCTAGTTTCCGCAACTCGACGTCGAAGCGCCTATTTTGCGTGTGGTGGGTGCAGGGTCCTTCTCGTGCCACCCAAGCTCCTCCAGGAATCTCAGCAGCCTCTTCGGTTTTCTGAAGACTTCGGGGAGCGACCGCAGCACTCCAAGGTACTTTGCCCTGTAGTTGGCCACACCGGAGCACTCTAGTAGGATGTGTGCGGCCGTTTCCTCCCCCTCCTTGCACGCTCTGCATAGAGGGCTGTCCGTGATACCTAAATTGAAAAGGTGTTTATTGTATGGACCATGACCTGTTAGAGCGGCAGATAGAGTGCGGAGCTCTTGTCTTTCAAGTTTGATTAATTTACGAGATAGACTGGCGTTGAGCGTTGGGAGTGCTTCTCTCGCCTGTCTACAAACCGTAAGGGTTGTCCATATGTTATTATGAGAAGATTTTGTACCTTTGAGTATAGTTGTTCTTGATCATTGGTAGGGGAGGGACACTATGGGTTCCGGCCCTACAGCATCCGTCTCCGACCCTTTTCTAGCTAGTTCGTCTGCTGCGATGTGCAGTAGTAAGCAGGTGTTGTACAAGGCGAAGTATAGGCGGTGTGCAAGCATGCACGGAAGCGTAAGGTGGCACACTTTTTCGTTTGATGGCCTCTGCCACGGCAGACGCTCGTGACCTTGGTGACCAAACGTTCGCCACAGCGATGAGCGGTGCTCTTGTTTTGCATCAAAAATATTTATGTTCTTTAATTGCTGATTGTACTTACAGTTTCATATTTATCGAAAAAACAAATTTCTCCAGTAGTGCGCTTATATGAAACGGTACATATTGATAATAATTTTTGTTCGCTGAACGCTCTCTGTCCATCTATCCAAAAAGCCTAAATTCACACAAGAGTCGTGAAATTTGGTGGATTCGCGACACACAAATAGCTTATGTCCAGTTTACTAGGACACTTCCGCGGAATGTAGTTTACATCCAATAGCGGGTCGTCGCTGCCCGATTGTCTCATTAGCGTGTGTGAAGGTCGTTGACCTCGGGGCGACTTATCCACTGTTCGCACACTCGATGACTCATTACTTCGAGATTATAAATTTTAAAATTTTTGACGGTTTGGAAGTAAAATACTCCTTATATTTTGAACCGAAATTTTGAACCGATTTTGAAATTTTTTTGTGCACTGTGTAGTTTACAAAAAGGGCTATATGGCACTTCGTAATACTTGAATAAATAGCTTTTAACACATTTAAAAAAATATTTTTCCCAGAACACATACAAATACGTGTTGACTCACTTAAACCGCTCAGGGGGTTAACTGGTTAAAAGGATTAAACTACAATAACACTGAAAGTTTAACATCTGTGGTTACGTTATTTTATTTTATATAAGTTATATCATTAATAATAGTTAAGACGCTATAGTTAGCGTAATTTATATTAGTATGTAATTAAGTATTCATGTTTTGTTGTAATTTATTGTTATTGAACAAAATATGTTGACTAATCATTATGCCATAAGCACCGATTTCGATACCTAAGATACAAGTAAGCAATTTTACTTTACTTAGTTTAGGTATCACCTAGATTAACTCGCGCTACTAACCTTAATCAAAGTTATGTAAATATACAATAATTATACTGTTTGTGATAGTCTGGCGCGTATATGTTGACTATACCCAGCAGTGGGTGAAATCAGGCTGTGGATGATCATGATGGTCTGCGACGTGTGGCGCACTCTGCCTTCATAAAGGTCGCCAGATGTTGAGTTGGTACTCTCACCGCAAATGGTTTAAAATTCATAATCACACCAGCTGCTCGACTCTGACAGTAGCATTAGCTTTCACACGTATATATGATATGTACGGGTGAAATATCTGTAGACTTTGTGGAGTAATGAAGCCGTGACAAGTAAAACAAAGTCGTCGGTACTATTGGACGCAATAGAAGAAAGAAAGAAAGAATTTATTTCAGACTACATGTCCATATAATGTTAGTAGGAACTTAAATAACTATGTTAGTAGAATGCAAAATTTTCATTTTCATTTACATGAATGGACATCCAATGTTTGATTCTAGCCGCCGCGCCGTGAACATACCAGAGGCACTACAGTATCGAGGCAACCCCAGCAGTCCCCTTAGGGCATTGTTGAATTGGACTCGCAGGGCACTGTAGGCTTTTTTGGTGTAATTGCTTCACAGGTTGCACATGTATAGTGTCTGACAAAAAGTTTTAAAGAGGGTGATTTTCACCTCATGAGAGCATCGTGCAAACCTACGGGACAGACACCGTACCGCCAGTGCCCTGTGTTCCCTTTCCAAATCAACGTTATCCGATAAATTTTCCGTGGCCCAGTGACCCAGATACTTGAACTTGGTCACTTTTTCCAGTTCAGTTCAGTTCAGCAATGTATGGTACTGGCAGAAAACCAGCACTGTTTGACCTGTCACGGTCTACAGTATTTATGCTGGGTCACGGCCATTTCAGCACAAATTGTTGTAAATAGGTATAACCAGCACAAAATTTTGTTTTTCTCACGGTATTTGTTTGTTTATCCAACAGTATATGTTTATACAATATCTAGTAATTTATGTTCTATGCGCTTTTGTGTTATATTTCACAAAGTAAATGTTTGTTTCTGTTTGTGTTTGTGCTGAATCAACGTTTTATCCATCTATCTATCTACCTGGTCTCAAATTGGGAGATCCCTTTAGTATGAGTATCAGAGCAACCGAATTCGACTTGTCAACTTATGTCTCAGGATGACGGGCGTAGTGGCAGTGACCCTCAGATCTTTGCGATTTAAAGCTAAGGCCGGCACTGCAACTGATATGGACATTCGTGTCACTTACCACCAGGCCCACGTCTTCTTCATCCCGTCAGTCATAAAAATAAATGACCTTATAGCGGGATATGAGACGGGTTGATGATGTAGTTACTTGAGAAACAATATTTCGTGGTCCGTGATGGAAAAGCTATTTGCATTCTTGTAAGTAAAAGGTGGGTTTGATTCTCAATATCAGTATCTTTAAATTGACCAGTAAATGTCGTTTGGTCTAGGTCGTAGATTCCCAAAGTGGTCCTTACTGCCGCCAAGTGGGCGCTGAAGAGTGCCCTAGCTCATAGGACTTTTCTACGACTCGATAGCAATCGGGGGACGTTGATGCTGCCCAAGGGCTGCCATCGCATTTGAAAAAAAAGCTGAATTATTTATTTAACTATTTACATATATATATATATATATATATATATATATATATATATATATATATA
>NW_020654051.1:2683835-2696105 GCF_003589595.1 Hyposmocoma kahamanoa | reverse complement strand
TATATATATATATATATATATATATATATATATATATATATATATATGTAACTTTTTCCTTGTGATATTTTGTGTTAACATAAAAAATACGTTTTTTCCATTATTTTTTTGGTGGTGAGCGTTGTAATTTTTTTATCTTACTTAAGTGGGCAGTGAGTCAAATATACCTATGGTCTAGGTGCCCCTCACCTACGAATAAGAGGTATACGAAAAACGTCTGTAATTTAAATGCGTGAAATATAATTGGTTTCCCATAAAAGAAAACGATAATGTTTTATGTTAACTGTATGTTGTTTCACTTTGAAGTATTCATAAAAACATCAAAGGAATTGGATTGTGTAATTAACAAATATGTGTACACCAATTAGAGGTCGACATTGAAAAAAATGTTTGGATTTTTTTTAAGGTAGTTTGAGACTCGGATTAAGATAAAGAAATGGCACTTGTTTGAAATGCAAACTTAATGCAATTTATGTAAAGAACAGTTTTGAACAGAGGTGTGTTAAATACGATGATATTTTTTTGGTGAGTCAAATTTCACCATAGAAAAAAGTGGATGCATGGACGCTGAACACTGAGCCATAGTATAGTAAGAGAAGTAGAGCAATTTCCGCCTTTTCAGCACATCAATACCTGCACTTCGCTCGAAGCCTAGGGTTGTCACAATTTTATGCTTTAGACTTGGAATGCGTATGAATTCGTACGGACGACATATTTACGAGAATGATTTATTTACATCAACACCTGTTAATTAATTTTTGGATAGAAATTGTAATGGTATAAGGTGGTAAAACACTTTGAATTTCTCAAGAAAAAAAACAATACACTATCAAAATAGTTTTCTATTTATTTCTAGTACAATCGTTTAGTAGTTTTTGAATAATCGTAATTTTTGTGAGCAGCTACAAATATTCTCTAGCACCGCCATTACGTTGCGCGAATCTTCGGGTATAAATAATAAAAGCCAATTGCTTAATTGAAATAATCTCAGTACAGAGTACTAAAAACACCGACCTCAAAAGTACGTGGAATTACGTCTATTTGCAAAGTTTTATTGAAATATCCCCTAGTTCGCCACTATACAGGACTTGACGCTGGAGATAATAAAAATAGGTTCTCGCTACGACACTACTCAAAGTATATTGAGAGAAAAACGCCTTGAATGGAAGAAATAGCAAAATCAACCATTAAAGTAATTGCTCCTAAATTAAAGTTAGGCGCTATTTATAAAAGTGAATCTTCATGCGTGAACAGCCACCCTTCGAGGTGGATGATTTTCTTCAAAATGAAATGGGACCACTATGAAAGTACCCCCTTTCCAACAAAAAATGAATCATGAAAATCAGTTCAGAAATACCGGAGTTATCGCGTAACATACATACAAAAAAAAGAACATACAGTCGAATTGAGAACCTCCTCCTTTTTTTAAGTCGGTTAAAAAAAAGTTGTTCATCACAGTATTCCCTAGCTACATTGTAATAACTTTTGTTAAATGCAGTACTGATACGTTTATTCCGCATCGCGGGTTGGTATCATTGTATGATTGTGATATAGAAATGCAATACTGATCAATTTTGAATTTGAAGCACTCTTGTTCAAACACCATCTAGAAACATGTTCACTATTTGTATTTTTTAAATACTGAGCGAACCCTTCAATTCTACAATGAAGAGTGCGTGCTATTACCAGCGCTATGCAACGCGAGTGCACCGAGTGATTATGCGTATGTGTGAACGGTGCACGGCAGGCGTGCATACATACAAGCCGCGCTGCTACGTTTGTTTGAAGTTATTATACTTGTCTTATTATTCTATGACAGAACTCCTCAAAGGAGAGGATTTAAGCAATAATCCGCTTACTCAATGCGTGTTGACGACAACACGATTTCCAGGGGTTGTGTACCTTCTTTGATTTGCAAGTTTCATAACGAATTTTTTTAGGCCATGGGAGAGGCGAGAAACAAAAGCTAAAGATTTTAGTAATAATAACGGCACGTTTCGTTCGCTGCGTTCTGCTGATTAAATAAACCATCTCAGTTGTGGCCATAGAGCATCACGGGCATGATTTTGCACGTTTGGTTAAGGTTCGGAGTTGTCGCTTGTCAATGGCTAGAATATCGAGCTACTATTCAACTAATTATGAAAATTTTTGGTATTCTACTTTTCAATGGCGAGTCTATGGCACGTCGTTGGTGTAGAATATTAATTACTTGACATAAAGAAAGTACATTTAATCGTCATATCAGCCGGAAGACGTCCACTGCTGAACATAGGCCTCCTCCAAAGACTTCCAGACCAGCCGATCGGACGCTACGTGTATCCATCAGTTACCCGCCGCCCTCACCAAATCACCCGTCAATCTAGTAGGGGGCCGTTCCACTGGACGCTTTCCGGTCTCCATCCAAGAACCTTTCTGCCCCAACGGCCGTCAGTTCAACGAGCTATGTGCCCTGCCCATTACCACTTCAACTTGCTAATCCTTTGGGTATGTCGGTGACTTCCGTTCTTCTACGGATCTCCTCATTTCTGATTCGATCACGTATAGAAATACCGAGCATTGCTCGCTCCATAGCTCGTTGAGGGACTTTGAGCTTTTTTATGAGGCCCATAGTAAGTGACCACCTCTCAGAGCCATAGGTTATCGATCGCTGGCAACACGCACTACTCGAAGACTTTTGTCTTCAAGGACTTCCCGAGAGCTTCCCGAAAGCCCAAGCGAGTCGGTTTCGACGATTGCGGCGAATAAATTTAATAGGAGTACTAAATTGGTGTTTAAACGACATAAAAATGATGGCATGCATATTTCCAATGCAGGTTTAGTAAGTGAAAATCGATCGTTACTCATTGAATGAATAAATGGCCTTAATATCATCACTGCCATTCCACTGACACACTACTGAGATACAACTGCCAACGAAACTAGATTTTAGCAGAATAGCAAATAATTGTTATCATAATTGCAATATAATGAAATGAAATGATGTTTTATTGTATTATAGTGAGTCTATTGTTACTCGAAATAAAAAGTTATTATTATTATTATTATATTATTTCTCAGTCACAATTCAGGTTTAGGAGTAGGGGCCTTAAGGTTAACAAAAAACAAAAATTGGTCAGATTGTTTTGTGAGAGACTGGTGTCCGAGTTAGGTACATAAAAACCTGTATTACGGGTCACCAGGCACTTTGCAGATGAGCAATGTGGTTGTGGCACTGTAGTTGTGACAAAGGATAAAGAATTTATAAAAGCAAGTGAATATTCTTAATTTATAATAAAAAGTACTAGTACATTAACTAAGTATTTAAACCCTCTTAAAGCTTGGTGTGTAAAAATTGTATGTTTGTGGTGTATGGTATGTATAATGTGCGAATGTGTTGAGGCGAGAGAACTACGACTTGAGAACGATTACATGAAAGAAGATTTATTTGAGGATAAGAATTGCTCAATTTCGTCATAACTATGGGTCTTAATCCAATCGGAGACAGTTTTTTTACAGAGAGATTATGGAAGAGCGTAAAAGAAAAGCTTTGTGTTTAATTTGTTGTACAAGTAGGGAGCGCGGAAGCAGAAGAAATTTTTAGAAAAACTGGTATTAACAGAATGCGATTGGCAGACCGTCCCATAACCTGACTGGAGTCTCAATTAAATCAGAATAAAAACCTGTGGTTGTCAAAAAAATTTGCAGGATTGACACCTTGGGGCACAGCCACTGCGTTTGACACTCTGAAACATAAAGTTAATAAGTCTCATGTGCCTGTAGTTCCACCAACACACGTTACTGCACGACGACAGAGTTAAATATGAAGACAGTACTTCCCTAAACAAAGTTATTCACAAGTAGCTCTACTATTTCTATAACATAAAATGAGATGCATAAAGATATAAAATACTATGTTCAGGATTAAGAGCACGTCCAATTCGACACTTAAGATTCAAATTCAGCTTTATGCCACCACGGCATCCACATTCAATATCGAGATATTGCAAAGATTTCAATCAAAAGTCCTACGATAATCACTGGAGCACCTTGGTACATGACGAATCAACGCCTTCATCATGACTTGGCAATTAAAACCGTAAAAGAGAAGATAAAGCACTCGCTGCTTGCTTACTCTAAACGCTTACAAAGGTATCCTAACCTACTTGCAAGAAAGTTAATGGCAAAACATTTCAAAGATTAAAGAGACAAGCTCCTCAAGATCTTTTTCCAAGTAAAAATGGTTCACAATGAGATGGACATGTCAGTGAATATTGTACCTTTTAAGTCATAGACCAAATGTTTAACCCCCAGCTAGGTGTTGATAAGACAGCGTTCAGAGACAAGAAGATTAAAAAAGGCTTTATGCCGCATGCGATACTGTTGAAATTCCAAAGTATACTAGGTGTACTCCTGTGTAATACAGTTGCAAATTCAGATCATGAATATGTCGATACTGATACGTGATTTGTTACTACTAAATGACACATGCCACTCAAATTAGGGTCCCGAGTTTTGAAATTTTAATGTGCAGAAATCGAAAATATCGTATTATCTGCAAAAATCAACGCCCTAATTTGAAAAGGATAGTTGCAGAGCGACATTATTTTCAATCACTCTGTCGGAGTTGAATTTTACATGAATTTTCATTCATGCTCTACCTGGAAACAAAATCTAAATTAAGTATTTAGTGGTATCAATGCATGAAACCGTGTGAAACCAACCAAAAGTCTAGCAAAGACCTGCCATTTTATCTTATCTAAGACAAGATCGAAAGTTTCATCTGGCGTGCGTCTATCAAGACTTATTTCAAGGCCCTGAAGAAGTATTTCAGTTCTTGTGACCTGTGAAATGTAACATCCTTACATACTTACTTGTGCATCCTGTAAAATTACTGACATTTTACAGGATGCAGGAGTTTACTAGCTTGACTGTGAATGCGGTCTCTCTTACATTAGACAAACGGACTGAAGTATTTCTGCCTGCGGCAAAGAACATATAGCTGATGTACATTAAGTTCCACTAACCCCAGATCCTAGCAACAGAAGTTTTTTTCTATCTAGGATGCCGCGAGAGGCAATAAAAAAAAATCCTAATTTCAGGAAGGAAGACGGTTTCTCACGTCACGCACACATATGCGCGTTTGCAAACAGCGCCTTGCTGTATGTAGTAGTAGTAGGTTAATAAGTTTCTACCGTTGTATGGAGTATCCGGGGTGTGATAAGCAGTACTTTTTATCGATGGCTTTATGTTAATCCTTCTTCACTTGATGAACGCGTCTAATAATTTACATTTTTTTTTTGCAATATTTCTCTAAACACAGACATCTATGGCGCAAAACGAGAAACAAGTGTAATGTGTGGAAAATTAAACCCTCGCAAGATCTTAAAGTTTAGTTGCCGTCATTCGCTTGAGTACTTCACCACCCCTTTTGATGTTCATGCACTCTAGGTACGTTGACGCGTCCTTATCGCTCCAGAGCGTTATTAAACAAGTTAAAGTTCATTTCACATAGCACGGGTTCGTGACGTTGCGATTCGAAGTTTCTAGAGATACAGATGATTAAAAACCGAATGAAAAGAAAACGATTTACATATCTTATCGAATAACTTCTAATGAAGAGAGAATCGATTCGGACACAATAATTTAAAAACAAATAATAAACAAAACAAAAAGGATTTAAGTCACCAGAACGAACTCAACAAATAAAAAATCAACAACAATCAAACAAAAGTCAACAACGAAGCATAAAATCAACAGCAACGTAACGAAATTTTAACAATTACACCAAAAACACCACACAAAGCCCAAAACAAAAACGACCCGCATACAGGATGTATGCAATCGTACACGATGACCGATTTGATTTATCGATTCAATATTCCATTTCGCGCAACAAGTAGTTGAGGTAATTCATTTTACCTTTATCATTTCATAAAATATTGCCTCTCACTCATTCCTTATCTCTTCCGGGTATTATAATTAGTTATAAAATTTCCCTCGTTATCCTCAAGAACTTGGGGGGTGTGTTCGCATACCTTCTTAAATATTCTTACTTTCTGATAGAACTTTTTGGAAGCGTCAGTTCTTATTAACCTCTCAATTCATCCCAGTCGATTCTCGAGATCCAATACCCGATTGCATCTTTGTGTCGGTGAGCAAGATCCATTTCGGGCCGCTGAGCTAGCGAAGTTGTAGTAGTAGTTATCAGAAATTGAAATCTGCTTAAAACACTAATATTTATTAACAGCAACAATTATTGTTTGTTTTTATTCACCTATTATTTCTTTTTGTAACCTCGTTGAGAGATTACTGGTTTATCCGCTGAATTCGATTCTTTAATAATGGCCATGGAAGCCATTAAATCGAAAGCTTGTGGGATAAAAGATTCTCGTCTTCACAATACAATATACTCGCCGTGACAAAGAACACTAAAAACTTAAATCTAAATTCGAAACAATCACAGACGACCTACATAGAAGGTGTTGCCAGTAATAAGGTTTTCCAACAAAATCAGCCTCTGTTAGCGGTACACAGGCGAGGAAATCTCTCAAACCTCGGTGGCCCTAATGAATTGTCGTGTGGGCTGGTTGAGGAGGTCTCGGGTTCGATTCTCGGTAAGACCAATTTGTGAAATAAACTTCTCTAAAGAGGTTCTAACCTGTGTGATCTGTGTAGTGCCCGTAGTGAATTCCGTTGCTCTGATGCTCAACGTACATGGTTTGAGACCAGTAGTATAGAGCTCCTTGAGAATGAGTTCGTCCAGGGAAGTACTGTCACCATTTCTGCCGCTAAGCAGTTATGTGAGCATCACTAAGTTTCGGTTTTGAAAGTGCTGGTGAAGTTACAAGCACATGGAACTTGTAAACTTATGTCTCAGGATGACGGGCGCAGTGGCAGTGCTCCAGAGATTGTTGCGATTTATAGCTCTGAGTGGCATGCGTCTACTATAGACCGATATGTCGCTTACAAGAACACATGTGACTAACGTGGAGAACTATGGTTTAAACTCTAAGGAGTGTAACCTCTGTCAAAGTCAAAGTTAAGTAATCATTTATTCCGTAGGTAAAATTTTAACACTTGAATGCGTCATTTTTTGAGCTACTTTTCAACCGACTTCAAAAAAGGAGGAGGTTCTCAAATCGACTGTATGTTTTTTTTTGTATGTTTGTTACGCGATAACTCCGGTATTTGTAAACCGATTTTCTTGATTCTTTTTTGTTGGAAAGAGGGTACCTCCATAGTGGTCCCATTTCATTTTGAAGACAATCATCCACCTCTAAGGGTGGCTGTTCACGCATGAAGTTTCATTTTTATAAATAGCGCCTAAATTTTATTATAAGGAGCAATTATTTTAATGGTTGATTTTGCTGTTGTCAAATTCAAGGCGTTTTTCTCTCTCAATATATTTTAAACAGTGAGAAACGATTTTTATTATCTCCTGTGTTAAGTGCCGTATAGGGGCGAACTAGAACTAACCAATTTGAATCAAACTTGGTAATTATATGTAATTCCACGTACTTTTGAGGTCGGTTTTTTTAGTACACTGTACTGAGATTATTAAGCTACTGCTCGTTCACTACGCTGACCTCCCTGAGAAGAATGAGCAAGAAACTCTAGGGATTGCTCTTTTCAAATAAACTTAAATGCTATGGAACATACTTTGAGTCATAATAGTGTGTTCAATCTAGACTCTTGTTGTCTTTCCATACTTCTTTATCTAAAATTCATGGTACCATGAGTTTGGACTTAGTTCTAAGGTTAATCTTATAGATATCTTCTTTCTTAATGAAATTATTTATATTTTTACGGGCATACAAAATATTTGAGTAAATGTACTGCGATGCCACAGTCATGATACCAGTCTCCTTAAACTTTTCTCTGAGAGAAACCCGAGCGCCTAGACGATACACAGAACGAATCACATTTTTGCACAAATATGGTTATGTACAAGTGTGCTTGTGCTCGACTGTGGGACGTATAATGGGTGATGGTGTTCATTACCCTGTAAAGGACGATGTTATTTTATTATGAACCGTCTTATTGGGAAAATTTAGCACCACTGCACTTAAATTTTGTGAAGACTGAACGAAAAGTTGAACTTGATACTAAAAGTTATGAGATAAGGGTTTGTTCGTCCTCTACAATTAATCTACAATGTGCTCGAGGACTTGTCGCGAACCCAATGAACTATGGGGATATAGAAAGATGAAAGAAAAGGATCAAGAAAGATAAAGATGAGGATGAAGAAAGTTACATGTTAACTTTTTTGTTTTTATGTGTCGAATAAAATTTTTTAAAGTTATTTTTAAATTAAAAATAAAATAGTTAGCATAGCGTCTGGCACGATTTGCTAGAAGACGTGAGTTCGAATCCGGCCGGATCGAAGGAATTTTTTCTAAGTGTTCGACCTTTGTATTAATAATTGTAACAATCTAGTGGAGTAATTTCACAAAAAATAATTGAATATCAATTCAATACAAATTTAATTAAAAAATAATTTATTATTATTATTATTGTTGATAAATTAAGTGCACGAAAGGAGTCGCTTTTTGCATTCCTTTCCCGTATGTCTGGCGCGTCCTGGGCAACAGTCGACGAGTACCTTACATCGATTGGCTAATTCTTTCGCTATATTCCAAAAATATTCTGTATTAGATAATATCTCTAATAGTGGCTGTTTCATTCAGTGGTATAGGAAAGCAAAACATCTAATTAGAAAAAAATCGGAATCACATTTCATCCGTTATTAAATATTATGTAATTTTTCAACTTTCGTCCATTACAGCAAAGCTCAAGTGAAACTGGTCGTTTTGAAGTGAAACAATTGACGACACCCGTGAATTGTTTCGAATTCGGGTTGGCCAATCTGAGCGCAGTTGTCAGCGTAATGATTTGGCAGAATATTTTTCCAACAAATTAAATGACATTTCGTCTCTATTTCTGGTTATATATTCGATGCATCGATACGAGAACTTGTAAAGTTTGAGTATCATTATTTTCAGCAAAATATTGACTTTTGCCTCGAAATACGAATACGACTTGATAGTCGTTAAATCTGTTCAATGGTATACACCGCAGCCACTCCAGAGCTCTTCAATAAATTGGTATTAGAGAGAATAATCTGACGCTCTCGATGCTGCCTCTTATCGATCGAGATTGCGATTCTCATTAATGGAATCTTTTTTTAGAATAATGGTCATTTATATTTTGGTAGGTATCACTAATGCCTGGTGATCAAGGAAACTTTGATGGTGGACAAGATTTTCCAATACTATTAACCGACTTCAAAAAAGGAGGAGGTTCTCAATTCGACTGTATGTTCTTTTTCTATGTATGTATGTTATGCGATATTTGTGAACCGATTTTCATGATTCTTTTTTTGTATGAAAGGGGGTACTTCCATAGTGGTCCCATTTCATTTTGAAGAAAATCATCCACCTCGAAGGGTGGCTGTTCACGCATGAAGATTCATTTTTATAAATAGCGCCTAACTTTAATTTAGGAGCAATTACTTTAATGGTTGATTTTGCTATTTCTCCAATTCAAGGCGTTTTTCTCTCAATATACTTTGTGTAGTGTAGTAGTGAGAACCTATTTTTATCATCTCCAGTGTCAAGTCCTGTATAGTGGCGAACTAGGGGATATTTCAATAAAACTTAGCAAATAGACGTAATTCCACGTACTTTTGAGGTCGGTTTTTTTAGTACTCTGTACTGAGATTATTTAATACCTTGTTGGGTTCGAGATTATCTTTGATAATAATAATTATTTTCTTTGATAATAATTGTCGTGATAAATTTGTTTATTATATTATCATCATCATATCAGCCGGAAGACGTCAACTGCTGAACATAGGCCTCCCCCAAAGATTTCCAGACTCGCCGATCGGACGCGACTTGGATCCATCGGTTACCCGTCGCCCTTACCAGGTCATCCGTCCTAGTAACTAGTAGGGGGTCATCCTGAACTGAACGCCTCCGGTTCGTGGTCTTCATTCAACAACCTTTCTGCCATCAGTTCTACGAGCTATGTGGCCTGCCCATTACCATTTCAACTTTCGTTTTTCTACGGATCTCCTTATTTCTGATTCGATCACTAGATGATATTAGATTATATGAAATTTATACTAGTTATTAGTCTTGTTTTTGTAACGTATTCACAACGTACTTTATTGCGCTTTATAAATAAATGATTTAAAAAGAAAAATTAGTAAAAAGAAAGTTTTTTTATTTGAAAAATGTCAAGTGCGCTGAATTTGCTTAACAATAAAACTGAAACTAAATAAGATATATAAAAAAAACACATATAAGGGGTTGTAGAACCAGTTTAGCTGATTCCAGATATGTTAATAACTCAATTTCGCTAAAAATATCGATTACGTTGGTTATGATAAAGAGGGTAGTACGCCTAAGTGGAGAAATTTTATTAATAATGAATTTTTATTGTATTTGATTGAAGTTGGTAATCTTTTGCAATACACTGGAACATATTTTTAAACGACTTTAATAAAGGAGATAGTTTTCAATTCGACTGCATTTTTTTATTTTTGTATGTGACATTTATGAACTGATTTTGATGATTCTTTTTTTGTTGGAACCTCAGTAGTGGTCCCATTAAAATTTGAAGAAAATATTTAACCTTTAAATCTAAATCACTTTCTGTTAATCGATTTCCATAAAACTTGGTAAATGGATGTGATTAATTACACAAAATTTTGAGGTTGGTTTTTTTTATAAAAAAGTCAGTAAGTATTCATATAGAGAACAAGGACATAATATGTCCTTGTCCTTTTTATATAATAAAAAAATAAATAGAATAGCCACGTGTACCATCACAGAGATTTATCTAGCCAAAAAGCCCCCTAGGACGACATTAGACAGCATTACCAGTTCTGGCTCGAGGCCAGGCCACAGTCGCCGTGAATTACGACACATTGTTCTTTGGACTTCACTCCACGGGTACTGGGTTTGAATTTAAGATTTCAGCGGTAATTTTCTGTTCAATGGTAGTATATTCAAAAAGGATTGGTCGGAGAAATACCTATAGAAGTCATTAATAATTTTGACGAACAATAGTTTTTTCTTTTTTTTATAATATCTAGGGACGGGATGAGCAAGACGTGTGCCTGTTGGTAAGCTACACGTCTATTCATACAGGCACTGCCACTGAGTTCGTCACCCTGAGATACAAGCTGACAAGTCCCACGTGCCTGTAATTTCACCAGCACCCCTTACCATTTACTTTTACTTACTTCAAAACCAAGAGCTAAGTCCAAACTCATGGTACCACGATTTCGTTTAACCAAGGTAAACGACTCTTTTATGGGGAACTGACTACGTTTTTACAGTAAGATTCCGGAGCATATATTAAGTTTATCATTTACTAAGTTTAAAAACTACATTAAAAATATTTTGATCGAAACATTGACTTACAATTATATGGACGTCGCGCGTCGGGTCCGCGCTAAAAAGTGTCCGAACTTATAGGGCGTTAAAATCGTATACAGAGCGTCATTCACGCTTTAGTCTTCGTTTGTTCGACTGACAGCGAAGCAAGCAAAATTAGACAGTACTGCGATGACATTACAATTTAAATTCAACGTTTTAGCTTTTTCATATTCCTTTACATGTCACTACGTTTAAATAGGTTGATTTGGGACATTTTTTTCGTGGTTTTTGTATTAGACCCGTCGTCCATTTATTTGTAAGTCAATGGATCGAAAAGTCATATTACAAAATTGAAGACTACGTGTTAGATAAAGATGCATGGAAAGACGACACGGCTCCAGAACCTACACAAATTTGATTCAAAGTGTATTCCATAGCATTGCATAGGCCCGAACCGTCGGTTTGTTTGAAAAAACAAATATACGCGATTTAAATCTGGAAAAATACTTTCATTTCCATTGACTTACAAATAAATGGACGACGGGTCTAATACAAAAACCACGAAAAAAATGTCCCAAGTCAACGTATTCGAAATTTAAATTGTAATGTCATCGCAGTATCGCGCTTTCAGTAGAACAAATGAAGACTAAAGCGGAGTGTCGCGCTCTATATACGATTTTAGCGCCTTACAAGTGCGGACACTTTTTAGCGCGGACCCGACGTCCATATAATTGTAAGTCAATGTTCATTTCCTACTTAATTTAAGTTTAAAAGTATTTTAATTGAAAAGTCATATTACAAAATTGCAGACTAAGTGTTAGATAAAGATGTATGGAAAGACATTTCGAATCCGGCCAGATCGAATGAATTTTTTCTGAGTGTTCGACCTTTGTATTAATAATTA
>NW_020654051.1:2682928-2683825 GCF_003589595.1 Hyposmocoma kahamanoa | reverse complement strand
AGTGGAATAATTTCACAAAAAATAATTGAATAACAATTCAATAAAAATTTAAAAGACAACACGAGTCTAGATTTCACACAAATATGATTCAAAATATATTCTATAATGATTTGAAAAGAGCCATCCCTAGAGTTTCTTGCTCTTTCTTCTCAGGGAAGTCGGCACAGTGAAAGTGAAAAAAAAAATTACGTCTTCAAGTGTAAAAATTTTACTTACGGAATGCATGATTGTTGGACTTGACTTAAACAGGTGGACTCGTATTCATTCTTCTCGCAAAAATTTTTACAATTATTTAAGATGTTGTCGCCTCGGGAATGATAGGTAATGAATTGTTGTGATTTATGACTATAATTCCCCAACAAAAACAAGCACAACAGCAAAAGTTTTCATTTTATAGCCGAGCCGATCTCAGCTCTGACAGATACTAACTGTATTGACTTTTTGGAGTACGCTGTTTTGTATCGAGGGTTTATAAAGTTTTAATTTAATTTTTATATATCAATCACTTTTGAATAAAAAGTGAAGAAACGCTTTTAAAATATTAAAAAGTCCTTTTATTGCTCTTACGTAGCACAAAGTCAATCAATCAAATCAAATTCGTCGATTTTCAGACGAAAATGTACTATTTAAGAAGAACTTCCGAAATTACTATAATTATTAATTTATTTATAAATCAGACTACAATGGTCCGAATTGGTTAGTAACAAGAGAATTTCTATATCTACGAGGGGTGGCTGAAAAGTAATCTCTATTGAGTATTTACAATTCAAAAATAATACTAGCCACTATCATGAAGCATTCGTTGTTTATTCCTTTTTAAAAATTAGTGTCACTGTATTGTATAATACGTTTCGAAAAGAAGAATCATCACAGTCGGTTAACAAATTGTCGCGTAGA
>NW_020654051.1:2585900-2637928 GCF_003589595.1 Hyposmocoma kahamanoa | reverse complement strand
TTCTCAATTGACAGGCCGACAATTCTAATCCGGCTCTTTGTGAATTTATGTCATTTTAAATAGTCACAATGTTACGAGACGGACTTTAAAATCTTATCGAGTTTGTAATTGACATCCCGTACTGTCAAAGTATCACCTTGAAAGGGTTGTAACCCTAACTAGTCGGCTAGCTGAACAGGTTCACGGCAATGAAACGGGAAACTTCCGGTCCACAAAATTTATTAAAAGAAGTAAAGTTAAAAGAAAAAGCTGTAACAATAAAAAGGTAATGTAAAAAAAATGAGGTACAACAGTACAAAACACTCCCTACACTTTATGATTAAAGCACTTACCCCTAAATGGGCCGAGTAATTGAATTATAGATATAGGTACATGAAGGCTGTAGACTGTTATAAATTATTACACATGATTTAGCTTAATTAATGATTATAAACGTAGTAAAGAACCAAAATTAGCGATTATTCGCGATGGAATTTGAAACAGCTCCGACTGTTGTGGCGGTTGGGAGTGACAGTGGTACGAAAACAAAATAAGAAAGCGAAGGAAGATGGAACAATTCAAATTTAAAATTGAAATACAAGTAAAATAAAAAACGATAGGATACAAGCGGAGAGAGGCGATACAAAAAGGTGAGATGACAGTGTAAGGAGGTCACACCGACACAACCTTAAAGAATAAACGCCTTTTCAACAGTCTTAAACTTCCGATTCCAATCGATGTTACTTTTCGAACATTACTTGAAATCCAATTTCCAACAAACTCCATTTTACGGACAAGTCCTCAAAACAGGGCTTGTAACTCGAAATTACGATCATCGAAAACTCCTTCGTTGGAAGAGTATTTGATGCAAAAGCTTTCAGAGGCATTCGGGAATTCAATCCTTATCAACTGCAACTCAAATATCTCAAGACCTTCTCAATATCCAAAAGGTTTCGCATCTATAAATTGAGGACCGATGGGCCGCTGTACAGGGATGTAGTTAATTATGGCCTCACGGGTATTTGGCGACTGCACTATTTAGAAAACATTTCAGTGTTTTTGGAGTAAAGTGAGAGCTGAATGGTAGTCAAGGAGTGGTTAGAAAAACGAGAGACGTCTTGTAGCCGGGTAGACAACATTTTCATTCGAATCGTGCGTTTTTTACTTTGTTCGAGTATTACTTATTTGAAAGATGTTATTATAATAATAAATAATTCATTTATTTGTGAAAACACAGGTTATATAGAAGCTGACGTGTACAAAATAAGTATAGTTTCACTATGTCCGGCCAAACAGTAGGCATACAAATATTGAAGGTATACTTTAACTCACATGCACTTCGACAGACTAAACCACGTGTAACATGTAGTTAGTAGCAGTAGAGCTCCTTGTGAAAAAGTTCGTCCAGGGAAGTATTGCGACCTGACCTATTTTTGCCGCAAATCAGTAATGTCAGCATTACTGTGTTCCGGTTTTGAAGGGTAAGGATGCTGGTGAAATACAGGCACGTGGGACTTGTCAGCTTATGTTTCAGGGTGACGGATGCAATGGTAGTGCCCATAAGATCTTTGCGATTTAAAGCTTTGAATGGCACTGCAACCGTTATGGACAGGCGTGTCGCTTACCATCAGGCGCACGACTTGTTCGTCCCATCACTTGATATTATAAAATAAATATTTCGTTTGTTATAATTATCAATACAAAGATTGAAGACACTTGGAAAAAAATTCTTCGATCCGGCCGGTTTCGAACCGACGAAACATCGTAGATTTCTCATAGATGGCGCTACGGCTAAAAAGTCGTTGAAAAACCAAATACGAAGATACGACACAAGCACATAGAAAATATCGTGAGGTCCGCTGGTTCGTTCCGTTGCCTAGTTGCTAGAAGACGACGTTCGAATCCGGCCGGATCGAAGGAATTTTTTCCGAGTGTTCGATCTTTGTATTAATAATTATAACAAAGTAGTGGAGTCATTTCACAAAAAAATAATTGAATATCAATTCAATAAAAATTTCAATGTTTCGTTTTTCAATAACATTACATGGACGTGCACACATGGATTTAATAAATGTTTGAAAATAATTGTTTCGGACAGATGTCGGACGAAGGACGAAAGTAGACCTCCTGGATTGGCAGTACGGAGCGAGTCTAACGATAGTCCACCTCACATCGTGTCCTTTCACACATGCACGCTTTAGGATTTAATGGCGGCTACTAGTTACGAGCTACATACTATGTACTGTCGCCCCGAAATCGAAATTCCTAGCAACGCTTCTGTAAATGTCTTTTGAAGTCAATCTCCGCCATCTTCAGTTAATGCATCCCGATTGCTTTTTGAAATTCATGAGCGGTCCTAGAGCCCGTCTTAA
Organism: Hyposmocoma kahamanoa; assembly: GCF_003589595.1. Lineage (NCBI taxonomy): Eukaryota > Metazoa > Arthropoda > Insecta > Lepidoptera > Cosmopterigidae > Hyposmocoma > Hyposmocoma kahamanoa. The sequence continues at coordinate 2,635,577 of NW_020654051.1, read as the reverse complement.
TATTCCTAGGCGCTGCTTTTATCATGACGGAATTGCATATCGAGTACTGTTCAATAAAATTACGAGTTTCACTTATCATAAGTGGAGGAATTGAGGCTCAATTGTACGATGGGAAATAGCTAGCTATGGTATTTTTTTTTTCAATTTGAGATACTACCTATTTTCCTAAAGCATTTATGACATACACTAGGTTTAATAAAAACGGGCAACCCCAATAACAAATTGTCGAAATTAAAAAGTAATTTTAGGGGCTGACAAGATAAAAAAAACGAAACGTATGTGGCACCAACCAAAAATGCCTTTTGACAGTTGCGAAATGTGATAAAATTGTGTTTGATCATTGACTTACAATTATATGGACGTCGGGTCCGCGCTAAAAAGTGTCCGAACTTATAGGGCGTTAAAATCGTATACAGAGCGTCATTCACGCTTTAGTCTTCGTTTCTTCGACTGACAGCGAAGCAAGCAAAATTAGACAGTACTGCGATGACATTACAATTTAAATTCAACGTTTTAACTTTTTCATATTCCTTTACATGTCACTACGTTTAAATAGGTTGACTTGGGACGTTTTTCTCGTGGTTTTTGTATTAGACCCGTCGTCCATTTATTTGTAAGTCAATGTGTTTGATCATGAAAAACGATACATGGCTTTTACTTACTTCTTACGTTTCTTTCATTCTGAAAAATCTCCAACAGGCGATGTACTTTTGGAGGGTGTATCGTGAAGGTTCTTATTAAGGTTCTTTTCTCAGGTAATTAATAGAATTTAGGCACCACTTTTCTGAAATCTATGTAAATTAAAATACACATACCAAAAGTGTTTAGGGATCAAATACGTTTTTGCGATTACTGAAAATAACATGTTTTAGTTTGTTTTTAACATCAATGAAATTGACCAAATAAAGGTCGAGTTCATAATATAAAAATAAGTAAATAGATAAAATATTTTAATAAAGTCTTAATAGGGTAAACAAATATTAAAAAAAACCTTGATCCTTAGACACATTCGATGTGGGTGGTAAATGAATTTACAAATATCTTTTAGAATAGTTTTTAAATTATGACGATGGTAAAAGTGTGGGTAGTGAAGAATACCTAAATATGAATTTTTAATGGATACAAGTAACCGGACACTGTTGCCGTTTGCCGCAGCCGCAATTTGAATGAAAATAGAACATTTACTTATAGTTGCCGGTTGCTTGTAACCAACATACGACACACCTTTGCGCCTAATAATGACAAGTGGCGGGACGAACAAGCTACACGCTTGTCCATATCAATTGCAGTGCCACTCAGAGCTTTAAATTAAAGATCTGATGGCCACTGCCGCAGCGCCCGTTGATAAGTCCCATGTGCCAGTAGATAGGTAGATAAAACGCTTATTGTCTTGCGACAATAAAAACACACAACAATGTAATACAGTAAATTTATTAATATAGACACACAGAAATCAAACTTAAAGAAAATAGCATAATAATAATATAATAATAACGCACACACTCAACATAGCCCCACACTAGGGAACCCCTGTGTCGCGGGCGCCATGGACACACACATAGACAACCACAAATTACACCCAAACTCACGAGAGAAATAAATGTAGGTCATACAAATATTTCTCTGCGTGGTAGTCCGGCATGGTAACCGGTTCGGCCACAGAGGCAGTTAAGCATAAAAACAAACAGCAATACAATAAATTTAAAAAACAAAAAACATCATACCTACTGATCTATTGATCAACAGCTTGTGTGTGCTAAAGCAAGAAAAATAGGTCGTGAGTCGGTGCAAAATTTGCCCTAAAACAAAGCACTGATTTTCAGCCACCACCTTCGCATTTCGGTGCATCAAAAGCAAAAACATTGTGAAGGGAATGTGGTGTGTATATGTGTTAGTAACACGGTGGTATCACGTGAGCATTACTTAGATTATAAAAATAAACAAAAGGTTGGTTAAAAAGTAATATTGTATGCGGGCTAACAACGCACATGTAATTACGTCGGTGATTACATTGAATTCAGGGCTTAATTCAATGTTAGCATTTAATTAAAATCCCCTTTAAGTGACTTTAACTAAACAGGACTAACAAAGAAGGTTGCAGACTGAAGAAATTACGGGGCTTGGTGTTTTGTTTGGAATAATTCGTTCCAGTTCAATTGGAATTTCTAAAAAGCCATTAATTTTCTAATTTGATTCGCGGCCGAGGTTGTCAACTCGAGATGAATTAGGATCAATTGAAGAGAATATAAGTACCGCAACCCATAATTATAGACATAACGACAATTCATATATTTTAATAAGCAACTAAGAATACTAAAAACTATAGTACCTTCTAAAATCCAATTAAAGTACAAAGACGATTACCGCGGTTTGTTTCGCCGGTGCAAAATACTCCATGAAAAATTAAAATATATGCTGCTAGCTGAACATTTTTTTGATAAAAGTTTACAATCTACTTACAAAAAAAAAAAAAAAAAAACAGTGGTGAAATGAAGACGCGAAATGTCTATAATAATAAATTTTTGATATCGTCTTATGGAAATCTTTGCGCGTGATTGAAATATATAATAATTATAACCTTCTAATTCACCTTCTCTCTTCTAATTCATCTTCTAATAACTTCACCCTTACGGTTTGTAGACAGGCGAGGGAAGCACTCCCAACGCTCAATGCCAGTCTATCACGAATATTAATTAAACTCAACAGGCAAGAGCTTCGCACTCTAACTGCCGCCCTAACAGGTCATGGTCCATACAATAAACACCTTTTCAATTTAGGTATCACAGACAGCCCTCTATGCAGAGCGTGCATGGAGGGGGAGGAAACGGCTGCGCACATCCTACTACAGTGCTCCGGCGTGGCCAACTACAGGGCAAAGTACTTCGGGGAGTGCCAAGGTCGCTCCCCGAAGTCTTCAGCAAACCGAGGAGGTTGCTGAGATTCCTGGAGGAGCTTGGGTGGCACGAGTAGGACCCTGCACCCAACACACGCAAAATAGGCGCCTTGACGTCGAGTTGCGGACACCAGCCCGTTACACCAAGTACCAAGTACCAACCTTCTAATTTTAACATAAACATACCGACTCATCCGTAGAACAAAGTTCTATGTGCAAGACTGCTTGTTCTCGAGATATAGTACATATCGTTCGTTTTTCTTCGCTGTGGATGGCAGATCCACCGTTGTTCTATTTTATATTTCAGAAACGCAATAAGATATATAAATTCTCAAAACACCTTTACATAGGCCTCAGTTTGAATAACGAAATTATGTATTTATTCTCTTTTCGCTATATAATCACATCGGTCTTTGTTCTTCGGATGAGTCGATACATAGTTATTAACTTTAAATATATTATTAACGACTCTCACGCACACTAGTGGAATGTCAACACGCATCAGTACGAACGCACACACTAGACATAGAAATTATTTGTACGACCAATGAGCGGTATACGGAAAAACTTAGTTAAGTTTATGTTATACTGGAATGTTTTCGTTTTTTTGGTGCTTTAAATGTAATAAATAAATAAATAAAAATAATGAGTTTTTTTATGTCACCAGGTGACGGGACTAAAAAGTTGTGGGCCTGGTTGTAAGCGAATTAAGTGATTCAGTTGCTATTCCACTCAGAGCTTTAAATCACAAAGAAATCCTAGAAGCACGAGGAATAAAATAGAAATACGGCCTAAACAACGCCCTAATTTGAAATTTTACTAGAACGATGTTTGTATTAGCACCCAAATTATTTATTAAAATTACCGGATGCTGGTAAAGAATTGAATTGTAACTGTAATGTTACATTTCGACTTCCTATTTTCTGGTTAATTCCAATTGTTATTATTTGTTTTTTAAGCTAATGTATTAATTGGACGTAGTTAAACAAAAAGGATCCAATGCACATCTAGTCACTTCCGAGATATGGCAGTTTGAAATTTAAAAGTGTTTCTCACTCTAATTTTATTTTCAAAATTTATCATGTCATGTAACTCTAGAGATATTTATTTATGTTTATATGTTGGTTTTTCTTTTGCTGATCTAAGAGGTTAGACTTTAGGAACCGTTTCGTACATATAACTATGTTTTTGACAATTTTGTGAATTGGATCTTTTTTGCATAACTACATCCAATTTAACTTCAAATACATGCAAAAGTGAAATAAGAATTGTGTAAAACATTCGCATGCCAATTGTTGCTGAAATGTACGATCTAATATATAATACTCATACTATGATACCGATACCGTTATGAGGCGTCACAAAACAACTCAGACAAGTGTAAATCCTGTTTAAGACCTGCATTGTGAAAGGGTTGTAACCCTAACTAGCCGTGAACAGGTTCACGGCAATGAAATGGGAAACTTCCAGTTCACAAAATTTATTAAAGAAGTAAAGTTTAAAGAAAGGCTGTAACAATATAAAGGTAAATGTAAAAAACAGGTATAACAGTATAAAACACTCCCTACACTTTATTATTAAGGCACTTACCCCTAAATGGACCGAGAAACTGAATTACAGAAATAGATACATGAAGGGTGTAGACTTATAAATTATTACACGTGATTAGCTTATTAACAGCTCTGACTGTTGTGGCGGTCGAGTTGGGAGTGACCGTGGCATGAAAACATAATGAGAAAGTGAAGGAAGATGGAACAATTCAAATTTAAAATTTAAATAGAAGTAAATTAAAAAAAAGTGATAAGATACAAGAGGAGAGAAGCGATACAAAGAGATGAGATGACGGTGTAAGGAGGTCACACCGTCACAATTGTAACTACATTTTTCATCGAATATATATTTTTTATTTACGTAAGATCCGAGGTGCTCTGTTACTACGCCCGTTACCGTGAGACATAAGGTGACACGTCACACGTGCAATTTCGTCAACACCCTTACCCTTCGAAACATTTTTGATTTATTTTACTTACGGTAATATATTGTTTGGTGAAATTACAAACACATGAGACTTATCACCTTATGTCTCAGGTAGACGGGCTTAGTGGCCTTCTGTGATCTTTGCGATTTAAAGTTCTGAGGACACTGCATCTGTTATGGACAGGCGTACCATCAGGAGTACGACTTGTTCGTCCCGTCACTTGATTTTATAAAAAAAACAAACCGGAACGCAGTGATTACTGTAGTCTAGGCTCTACTCTAGGAGTAGAATCACTGGCTGAATGAATATAGTTTTGTAATTAGAATGTGTTTTGAAAAATGAAATAAGAAAAGAAGAAAACATCTTGAGAGTTCGTAATGTAACCTGAAATAGAAAATATGTAAAAAAGTGCAATAAACCAAGTTTTGAAGATTATTCCAGTTTATATTCATAAAACTACCTCTCGCTACGCATCCTAAGCTACGCCCTAGTTACAAATGGTGGAATTCGCCGGCTTACAAATGATAGAAGTACGAATCCCGAAGTGAAAATTTTTTATATTTTTATTTTGAAAAACCTGCCAATGGAAGAGATATAATATAACTCAAGCCTGCAAATGATGGACGCTACGCATCCTAAGCTACGCCCCAGTTACATTACTTACTGCTTGCCGGCAGAAATGGGTAAGGTGGCACTACTTCCCTGGACGAACTCTTTAATAACAAGCTCTATTGCAAGAAAATAACGAACGATCCGATCAAATTAATATTGCTCTATATACCAGCTTTATTAGACAAAATACAAATTGAAACATCAAAGGGTGATCTCTAATGAACAAGATTTCCAACCCGTAATGTAATTCTCGTTAATAAAATTAAGCTCCGATGAAAATGATCGAGCCGCAAAATTTGTGTTCTACACTTTTAATAACATCGAACTCATCGTTCAGGCGTCAGGGTGGGAGGTGACGGGGGGTTAAGCAGCTTAGTTGGACGTTGACCGCAGGTTGTACGTGTCAAAGTTATATATGTTCTTCTGAAGTAGGATTTATAAATATATGATCTCAGTAGAATGATTTGTTTAGTGTTATTGACATATTTTATTTACTTGCTTCTAAATTAAAAAAGATATTATTGAAGCTCTGCGGTAATTCCTTTGTTTACTTTTTATATGTTTCATTTTGCCTTATCCATCACACACGACAATTTTCAACTTTAATGCTCTGGACACACAGGAGGCCGCGGAAACTTTCCGGACGCGGGATTTCGGCTGCCGCGCGGCGGGCGCGCGTTTCAGTTTGGCAGGGTTCTTATAAACTCGTACATTACAAAAACTCCCGCGCCCGGAACGCTTCCGCGGCCGCCAACTTGTGGCCAGAGCATAATAGTAATATGTGGATGATGTTGTTGATTGTACGTGTACTTATGTCACTTAACCTCACAACAAATGTATTCACATCATGTACAGTTGTTTGTTATCCATTGAAAATAAATGAATAAATAAGTTGGTCGGTTAGGAAATAAAACTATTTCTTTCTGATCTCAATCGCGCAGGTATTTTTGTTTTTTTGTAACGTTTTACGAAACACGTAAAACAAAAAATCATTAATCAAAAATTAAAAAAAAAACTAATCTTGTGTAAGCTGGTGCTCGATGTCTGATTGGCCGGCTTTGTATATTTTTCGCTTTCGTGACATGTTTGTGCTCTATTTTGTGAAAGCGGGACACTTTTAAGTATTTTGGGGACAGCGGGATACGAAGCTTAAAAGCGGGACTGTTTCGCTCAAAGCGGGACGTATGGTCGCGTTCTACAGGCAATAGAAGCTGAGATCTCTTTGTCCAGCAGCGCTCACGGATCCTGTTCAGAAAAATATTCACAGGGAGTTTAATGCCACGAAATTAGATCAAAAGATATTTTGAATAGTAGAAATAAAAAAAGGAAGATAAAATTATTTTCCAGTAAAAATAGATAAAACCAAGTGCAAGTTTAGTGCAAGGAGACAGTGGAGGGTGGTCATATCTCCTCCCCCCTACGGATATTGGCTGCGACTTGACGCCCGGCTTTATTACTGCATCTTGAATCGATAAATCTGCTTTAGTGATGTTCGAAATTAAACTTTAAACTTTAGAATTTGTTTTATAGGTGATTGTAAAATTTATGTTGTACATAAAAGAATTGATTTGGTTTCGTAGTATTAAATCTGGAAATGTATCATATTTATATTGAGTAGTAACAACCGGAGATTTTATTTTTATGATACCGAAAGAGAGGTTAAGCGTCACGCCTGTCCATAATACTTAGAGCTTTAGATCACAAAGATGTGACGGTCACTGGCACGGCGCCTGTATCACTAAGGCATAAGTTGACAAGTCCCATGTGCCTGTAATTTCACCAACGCCCTTCAAAACCGGAACAGAGTAATGCTCATATTACCGCTTGGCGGCAGAAATAGGTGCCAGTATTTCCCCAGACGTACTCTTTCACAAGGAGCTCTACTGCTATTTTGAACATTAAATATTAAGATTGAAATAGAGAGAGAATAATTACTTAAACTTCTAAGAAGTGGTGTACTGCTTAGAGTGAATAATCCAACTATAATTAACCGTAACACAATAAAAGATGAAACAAGGGATAAATATTTTCACCGCCTACTTAACCTACGTAATCGACGACTATGTTTGCCGTCTTTTTTTGGAACGGAAAACGTTAGAGCTTTGTCTACACTGCTAGCTGCATACAACATGTGTACCCATACACGACACCGATCGGTCTCTTAGATCGACGCGGGTATAGGTGTCACAGTTTTAGGTAATTAATATGTGTAGTAATTCCTATGTTTATGTATTACTTTTAGTTATCATTGAGAGATTGATTAGTTTAGATTATATTTTATAACTTCAGTATGTATGAAGAACGCATGAGAAGGTTTTTGAAGTAGTAGGAGATAGTTCTGAAAGTGAGGAGAAATTTCTAGTCTACTACCTAAGCAAAGGTACTCAAATTAATTGGAATCAAAATGCTCCATCGATGACAGTAAGAAGTATTTTTGAGCATAACATATTTTTGTACGCAACGTACTATTTCGTTTATGGTTTTTTTAATACTTTCATTTGATTCTTTTAAATAAACCAAGTCATAAAAATTGCAATACCCTTAAGCAAGGTTATGTACGAATACTTAACCTAAGACCTATTAATAAATGTACATGTACGCAATAAATAAATACAATACAATACAAATAATTTATTTTTCTTTTCCACCTTGAACATACATATTATATACAAAAATACTTATCATATATGCACACATTACATTATATACACACAATCATATGTGTATTATTATAATTTGGATGGCGAACACTTAACTTACTTTCCTAAATTGAAATTACTAAGTGATAAGTAATGTATATAATTAAAAATGGTTTCAAAGTTTTTACATTACATCTCTGTTAGATTTGGTATAAACTTAAATGGCATTAAGTTTGAGGTGGGGAGCCTGGAAGCCTAAGACACATATCTCAGATCTAGTTTAGATTCCAGTCACCTACAAATATTGTCACTTTAGAAAATAAGACCTGTTTTTGTGCCAAAAATTGTACCCAAAATTTGTAGAGAGAAATCAATTTATTATTATTATTGTTATTCTCGTGTCCAAGTAGTTTTCTCTAGAAGCTAAATGTTAGCTTCTCTAAATATGTTAAATATGTATGTCCATTTTGTTAAGTTTCCAGTAGAAACTGAAAATTTAAGAAGTACTGTAATGACGTTGCAATTTAAATTAAATGTTTTAGTTTTTTCTTTACAAGTCACGACGTTAACTACGGACATTTTTTTCGTGATTTTTTTATTAGACCCGTGGGCCATTAGTTAGTAGGCCAATGCTAATAACATGACAAAGAAATAATAGTACAGTTAACTATGATGCGAAAGACTGGTGCCTAAATTACATTAGACCCGTATTATAAGGTCACCAGCTAATAAATAGTATTTCCATCTGAAATCTCGGAATATTTAATATTAACACACATAATCATAACATTATATTATGAACTAATCTTAAATCGGTTTTTTTGAGGCTAATATGATTCTTAGCTGCGTTCGACGAACACCTGCTGCCGTGTCAAACCACTTACAGTGTTTTGATTTAACAGCGTTCGTAATGATTTCTCTACGCCTAATCCATACCCTGACATTTCAACTTTGGAGGTATTAGTGTTTTTGAATGAAATGTTAAAAACTATAATACACTCATTGATTTACAATTATATGGACGTCGGGTCCGCGCTAAAAAGTGTCCGAACTTATAGGGCGTTAAAATCGTATACAGAGCGTCATTCACGCTTTAGTCTTCGTTTGTTCGACTGACAGCGAAGCAAGCATAATTAGACAGTATTGCGATGACATTACAATTTAAATTCAACGTTTTAGCTTTTTTATATTCCTTTACATGTCACTACGATTAAATAGGTTGACTTGGGACATTTTTTTCCTGGTTTTTGTATTAGACCCGTCGTCCATTTATTTGTAAGTCAATGAATACACTGTAAGTTTTAAAATTTAGAAATTATTTTGATATAACACGGTTCGCAGCAATGCAGTCTTTTGTTTGACAATTATGCGCGCGAAATGCAGTACAGTGTAGAGGGGCGCCTGAATTAGCAAAAACTCTCAGATCGCGCAAATGTCTCGGCAGCGGGGGTCTGTTAACATTTGTCGTGGCTCTAATTTTAACAATAAAAAACGACATTCTATGGTGTCTGCATGTTTCAATACGGTGTTTTGTAATTTCATAACAACCGGAATCTTTCGGTTGTTAGCGAGAAATAAATTTATTCGTTTTTCAATAGAAATAACTTACTTTCCCAAGTCCATTTACAATTCAAATTCATTTAGACCAATTAGTTCATATTTGTTAGTAACAATCTTATGAGGAAAACAGTCGAGTCCATTCTATCTGCTATCATCCTCAGGATACCATTGGTGCTCCGACGCAATCGCAACATCTGTGACGCACTTTTTTTGCGCATGATTGCATAAAAATCATAACGTGCCACAGGCGCTGCAAAAGCGAGCAAGCCTCAACAGAACCCTAAAGATGTTGTTGTACATTACACGCAAGGCAATTGGTCTACAGTACACCTGTATAAAAATTCTGGGAGTAAGCTCTGAAAAGAGTTATTTTCACATTTACAGAGCGCCTAGGAAACCTCTGAGCCAACGCGCACCGTCAACGCCTTGCGCTCCCCCTCATCGTCATCATTATGTCCAATATTTTCACTAATAATGTGTCCTAAGTACTGTAATGCCTAGATAGATTACTATAATATCTAATGTACAACGTAAGTTAAATGTATCTTTTTATGTTAATATTAACCCCAAAAATTACAAAAAACCGAAACCGAATAGGAATGAAGGATGTTCAAACAATTGGTTAAAATATAGATTTGATTTTTCACATCAAACAAACATCTTTAGACAAACGACCGAAATTAAGTACACCCATTAATAACGAGTAAACTATAAATGACCACATTTGAACCAGTTCCAAATTTCTTCGGTTAAAAAAAATACCGTTGAAAAGTGGCGGTACTCCAAAACCCATTTTCACATGATTATCTCAAAAAAGCTCTACAGCGGTCTATAAAATGCTATTTAGTTAAAAGCATTTCCAAATTCTCTCCCACGTGAGCCATCTCGGGCTAAGAACGATCCCGTGTCTTGCTGCAAAGAGGTTAAAATGACGACGCTGGTGCTAAGTAGAGTGACTTTAAAATTAAGAGAAGTCATTTTAAACAGTTAGCAGAGTTTAAATTTCTTTTACCATTTCGTTACCTAGATTGAAACACTACGCAATTTCCGTTTTTATTTTGTTGCCTGTTTCTTTTTTTGCGCAAGATTCGGGGAGTATAATAACGCCACTTACGGAAGCATGGACTTTCACTAAGCAAAATATGCACAAAATTGAGCTGGCACAAAGAGCGATGGAGCGTTCTATGCTGGACATTTCTCTCGTGGTATACCAAACGTGAAAATTCGACGTAAAACGTAGTAGACGTACTCGCATCACGAGGTTAAAGTGGAGGCGGGCGGGACATTTGGTTAGACGAGAAGACGGCTGATGGACCCGAGCAGTCACGGAATGGTGGACAAGAGGAGCAAAAAGGCCAGTGGGCAAACCACCAGCCCGATGGTCTGACGATATCGTCAGATTTGCGGGATCGCGCTGGACGCGAATGGCGCAGTATGCTAATTTTGAATAATCTCTGTTGTGTGCCGAAAGAGTGTCGATGCCAGGATTTTGTACGTTTGGTATTCTCTTAGAATAATAACGCACAGAAACCTAGTCCGCACACGCTAAGTGAGGCAAATTGAAGCGCTCCCAAAAGGGCCTACACGACCGGGCGGGCCGTCAGTGCTCAAGGTCAACTTGCACCGCGACCAGCTCAAGAATTTTAGCTAAAAATGACGAAATGTGCGGTAAATGAGTGAAAAATACGTCAGACAAACATAAAATAGATACTAACGTCACATTCCACAAGGAAGTAACGCGTTTCAACTTGTATTTTTATATAAATATTCACTAAAACCGAAAATTAACCTACTACTAAAACTAGCCTACACGAATTTGATGCGTTATTATTCTAAGGGTATTCTAGTTTAGAGTAGTGGCTTGTCCGTGGCTAGCCGTCGAGGAACTCTTCAACAGCCATTGTAATTTTTTTGTATTCTGCTCTTCAATGGCGAGTCGATAGTCTACTTAATTCTTCGACATAAAAAAATACATTTAATTCGAAGATTAACACGTTCCCTGTGCAGCTCGAAGTCAGAAATGGACCCCTCTCGTGCAAATTTTTTTTGCAAATTTGTTGGAATTGATATATATTGTTACATTCGTGGACTGCGAAGCGCTACACTGGATTCCCAAGTGGGAAAGTATACACTAATTATTACACTATTATCGAAAGAAATGACATAAGTATTGATGCTCGTAGAACCGTTTTCAAACCAGTTTATTTTTACTTGCTAGTTCTGCAATGATGTAAGTATTGTAAAATGTTATCGTGAGTATATTAGAGCTGGTTTTTCCGCGGGCGGGTAGCGAGTAACGGCGGCGGGTAATGGCCGTCGGCGGAAATGAAGGTGGAACTCCTTGCGGCGCATCCTTTTAATGAAAACTGAGAGCCACTTCGCATGGCCACGAACTGCGCGATTTTTAAAAAAAGGGTTTATTTTAGAAAATATTTTGTTCTAGAACAAACATCAGACGTAGATATCATGTTACTCCGATGACCTTACGTTATTGATATAACACTCATTCGTATGAAACGCATTGATTCTCTTTTTTCTAATGCACACGGTAAACGGCATCTGTTTTTCACAAAAGCTGCAATTTAGGGTTATTTAAGTTTAGAGTAAATAGGTCAATGCGTAACATTGTCAGTTACATCATCGATTAACATCAGGTTACATTGTAGTTAAACACGTGTCTATACCATATGACGTTATGATAAATAGGAAAATTTAAATATATTTTATAAACGTTTGTTATTAATTGGATTTTATTTAATTTTTAATTTTGAACACGAACAAAGTCATAGCAGTAAATAATACAAACGGACAAAAATGTTATTATCGTTTTTTATACAGGTTTATGTAAAAAGTTCTTTCGTGAAGTTTTCGCGAATACTACAATGGAATATTTTTTTTTTTTGGTTTTATTCGCGTTTATTTGTTGTTCTTTACAGGTTCCATGGTCAGCCGTTGCATTTAAAATTTTTAAATAAAGTTTTTGTTTTTATGCTGAACCATCAAATTGTGGAACCAACTCCCGGCGCATGTATTCCCTCCTCTCTATAACATCGGGTCCTTCAAACGTAGTGTGAAGAAGCATTTGGCCAGACCGGCAAAATGATAGTGACGGAGTGAAGATATTTGTGTTTTCCATCCGTTACTCTCATCTCTGGACTGTATTCGCACTTTCCATCAGGCGCGGTGCAGTCATTTTGCCGAGTCACAATATAAAAAAGAAAAAAAAAAAAGAATTTTAACCGATTTAAAAAGGAGGTCCTCAATTTGACTGCATTTTTTGATTTTTTTTTATAATAACCAAGTGACTGGACGAACAAGGTGTGCGCGTGGTAAGCGACTCGATTGTCCACAACCGTTGCAGTACCACTTAATGATTTAAATCACAAAGATCAGAGGGGCACTGCCACTGCGCCCGCTACCCAGAGACATAAGTTTACAAGCCCCATGTGTCTGTGATTTCACCAGCACCCGTACATGCTCACTATTCTGCTTGGCGGCAGAAATAGGCAAGGTGGCAGCTCTTGACTGACGAGCTCTTTTACAAGGAGTACTTGTAGTACATTGGTCTATTACGTTGCTTTAGTACTTAGTTGGTACTTGGTGTAACGGGCTAGTGTCCGCAACTCGACGTCAAGGCGCCTATTTTGCGTGTATATTGTTGCTTTAGTATTCATTACATTCGCTTATTATATTGGTTTCGTACTCATAGTACGGTCGACACGGTATCCTTCCTTACAGATATCACCACCTCCTAGATTAACGGTATACCGCGATAGCTTCAAATTCGCTGCATCCAAGTGCTGGAATGATTTGCCTTCTCCAAAAAAAACCTCAATGTCATCTCACACTTTGAAAAGAAAATGCAAGCTTTGGCTACTTTCGAGGCAAAGATCGGCAAGTAATTGAATGTAGCTTACAGTCTTATATTTTTATTTTTAGGTACTATATTTATCCCTGCCTAAACTTCCAATTGGAGTATTTTGAAATGGAATGTTTTATTTAGCACTGGTACCATCGTGACAATAGGCTTATAACTTTAAGTTTAAGAGATATATAATATTGGAGCTACTCGAGACGCGTCGTATAACTACTGTGATTTTAATGTAGCGAGTTTCTTCAAAAAGATAGGGTCTGAAAAACAGCTTAAGCTTAAACATTGGTTTGTTATTCATAGTATATTGTTTTAGTAGTCATAGTACTTTGGTTTGGCTATAAGAATTCGAACCGTCTACCTCGCAATTCCAGCCGTTCTCCCACTGAACGAATAGCAGTAAAGAAACTATTTTAAACACTTTTCCAGCCAATTTAATAACCCACCTCGACCCTTAACTTAGTGGGAAATGGAATACAGAGCGACTCACGATCCTCCACACACAGCTAACACTCGAGTAAATTGTTATCCGACACTCTCTAACTGCCTCGTGCTAATGCCCCTCTTAATTTTAAATGTCGGATCTACCTTGGTATTTTCTCTGACGTCTCATGTATGGTACATTAACTTGCGTAATAACATGTCAACATCAGTTGTTAATTTACAAATTGTTCCATTTGTAAAGTATATCGCGAAAGCCTAAACGCTGAGTATAATAATGTATATTAAAAAATATTGTAGTGGTAAATGGAGGCTGAGGTTATCTTTAAATAGTCGGACAGATGTTCATCAAACATTTTCGCTTTGTACGTTATGGTCGTGTCAATTATCTCGCCCGGAATTTGGAAAATCGTAGACAAATATCTTATTTTGCTACTTTGGAGTGCAAAAATTATAGTCGCACTTGTAATCTATGATATTTTTTTCTTAAAGAAATGAAAGTAAACGTTTTACCACTGCAATGAAGTAGAATAATTTATTTCATATTATTAATGTCACCATATTATAATTCAAAATACAATGTCAAACAATAAAATGAAAATAGAATACTAATAATTATAAATAACTGCCTCCGTGTCCAAACGGTTATCATGTGTATGTCCATGTCACCCGCAACACACGGTTTCCCTAGTGTAAGGCTATGAGTGTGTGCGTTGTTATTATAAGATCGCTTCTTTTTTGGAGAGCTAAGTGAACATCTGGACTGCGTCTATTTTTCCGAGTACATACAACCCGAATATTTTCAAGGTGCGATTGAATAGGCATCTCCTGGGCGAGCTCGTACCAACGTAGACCTCATCTTTGCTCTAGGGCTAGGTAGTGGTCAAGAGTTCGTCCATTTTTAATAAAAAAAAAAAAAAAAAAAAAAAAAAGTCATCGATTGAAATTTCAATGTAAAATCGTAACATCGTAACTTACAATAATAGGTACTACAATAATATTGAACTTCTAACGATATACCTACAGAGTTAAGTTTAAATTATATTAACAGTCCAAAATCTGTTATTTAAAAAAAATTACGACCAATCATTATCAAGATTTCATGGGGCTTAACATTATGAATGTGTGAGTTTTGGCGATAGCGGTTCTGATAGTAACTGAGGTTTAGGAATGGAAGTTTATATTTTTCTTCTTCCAACCATCCCGAATAAATTAGCCTTCAAATAAAAAGAAATCAAAATATCAGTCCATCCGTTTAGTAGCTACGATGCTACAGACAAGTACCTTTTTTTTGTAGCAGTAGTGCTTCCTGTAAAAGTGTTTTTCCAATGAAGAACTACCATCTTACCTATTTGTGCCGCTGAGCAGTAATGTAAGTATTACTTTGTTCCGGTTTTGAAGGAGAAGAGTGCTGGTGAAATTATAGGCACATGGGACTCGTCAACTTATGTCTTTGGGTGACAGGCGCAGGGCAGTGTCCTTGAGATCTTTGTGATTTAAAGCACTGCGTGGCACAGCAATTGTGTCGTTTACCAACAGGCGCTTGAATTATTCGCCCCAATATTTGGGATCATAAAAAAACAACGTCTTCAAACTTGTAACTCCCCTCTTTTTTGTCTGAGGCTAAAAAATAAGGCTCGTGGCGTCTCTTTCATCATTTTTGCCATAGACAGACTCCATTTTGTTTGGGTCGGTGGTTAAATATACAATATAATGTACGGAATTTCAGAATAAGGCACTATCCATTTATTTCATTTATTTCTCTCGTGAGTTTGGGTGTAATTTGTGGTTGTCTATATGTGTGTCCATGGCACCCGCGACACAGGGTTTCCCTAGTGCGGGGCTATGTTGAGTGTGTGCGTTATTTATTATTATTATTATATTCGCTGTTCGTACATTGTATATGTATCATTTGAAGTTTAGATAAATAACTCTGCCATTTCTACTTCTGTTCATTATTACAAGTGAAATAAATAATACGAATAAATTCTAATAAAGACACATGTGATCATATGTCACAAATGTTTTTATCACTTGAATGCATCGGGTATATAACCAGAAATGGAGAGGAAATGTCATTTAATATGCTTCAAAACTATTTTGCCAAATCATTATGTCGACAATTGCGCACCGATTGGCCAGTCCGAATTCGAAACAGATCGACCAGTTTAACTTGAGCTTTGCTATAATGGACGAAAATGAAAAAAATACATATTTAATATTTAATTAACGATGAAATGAGATTCCGTTTGCTCTGTAATTAGATGTTTTGTTGTTTTTCAACCGCCACCGAATGGAACAGCCCCATTGTTAGAGATATTATCTTTATTAAAATAAATACAGAATATTTTTGGAATAGAAGACCTGTGGTTGCAGGTCAGTTGTTGGCGCTGTACTATTTCAGCTTTCTAATTTGTGATTTCACCGCAAACGAGAGTTGATATTTGAAAGTGATATAAGGTCCATTTTCCTGATGAGTTGCCAGGGATGAATGGACCTTATTTCGTCTCTATTTCTGGTTATGTACTCGATACATGAATGTCATAAAAACAATACGAACTATATCGCACAGTGAGAATGATAACGTCACTATATTACAAAAAACTATTTTTTTTTGTAATCATTAATACAAAGATCGAACACTCAGAAAAAATTCCTTCGATCCGGTCGGATTCGAACCAACGTCTTCTTGCATACCGTGCCAGATGCTATACCAACTAAGCCACGGAACGAACCAACGGACTCAACGAATTTTTCTATGTGCTTGCGTCGTGTCTTTGTATTTGGTTTTTCAACGACTTTTTAGTCGTAGCGCCATCTATGAGAAATCTATGAAAGATTTATCACCCAGTTAGTACCTTTACAGCTTTACTTTACAGTCCTGGCGAGAGATGTCGCTATTTACTGTATTTTAAATTTTTATTGAATTCATATTCAATTATTTTTTGTGAAATTACTCCACTAGTTTCTTGTAATCATTAATACAAAGATCGAACACTCAGAAAAAATTCCTTAAAAATATTTTTTTTTGTTTTTAACGTCATCTTGGATTTACTAGTACTATATTTATAATGCGAAAACACCCGTGTACGTTGTTTGCTTAGAATTTGCTTTGCATTGCATGACGTAATGACGTTATGCTGTATAAGGGGAACGGGGCATAAGAGACAGCGATACTGACATTTTTTTTGGTAGTGACAGAGATCGCTGAGTTGTGAAGGAATTTACTAGTAACTACGTGAAGGACATCGTAATTTTTTGGGTAGCGTCATTTTAGCCAGATCTACGCTGGTTAGTGGAAAGTTGTAGTATAGTATATTATTAGTATATATGTATAGTAATTTATCCCTTTATTTATCATTGCGTAATTTGTTTTTATGAATCCTTTGTGACGATATTGCATAATAAGAATATTGTTAATATTCATGAAAAGATTATTGAGGAATAGTGATACTAAACGAAATTCTCAAAAAATACTTTTATTTTATTGTGGTAGGTGAAAATTTGTATAATATTTCTAAAACTTTTTCGTTTCCTCATATTTTAACTGAAAACTGCATTCAAAAATCTTCGCTGAGTAAGAAATCGGAGTTATCACAATTTTCAGAACTTAATATATAAAAAATAATAATATTAATAATTATTAAATATTTAAAAAAAATGATTTGTGTCACTGTCATTTTCAGTATGCGAATATGTGAAATTTTATAACTTTCCACTGAAGCGAAAAAAGTTACCTACTAAGTTTCGTTCATAGAATCTTATAACCTCTCTGCTGAAAAGTTGTCATTTTTAATGAGCGTAGCAGTGCGTGTGCTCCGCTGCTACGAAATCCGTCACTTAGTCAGCAGCAATATCGTCTCACTGAAAGTGCTACAACATAGCTACGACCCTGATTCCCAAAGTACAGAAGCAGTGCGGTACTTATCTTGTTTAGCCAATTAACACATCCACTCCTCGAGCATATAGCTCACACATTCCATTCCACCCTTATTAGGCTTAACTCACAATGGCGCAGAGTCGAAGCGACGCGTCACGTCCTGTTTTTCAACTACAACGTAAGGCGACGCGCGACGACCGTCGCATTAGTGCGCCCGGATCACAGTGTGGTCGGCGTCTGACGCTTCATTGCGCTCAAGTAACGCGCGTCGACGCTTGACTCCATATTTGCATAACACAAATTTGTACCTTAATAATGGAAAAATAGAGATGAATATGCTATAGGCGAAAAACATGACGCGTCGCGACGCTTCGACTCTGTGTGAGTTGAGCCTTACCGTTAACGACAAGCATGACATGTTATTATTATTATTTATGTACTTTTCTTTCTCAACCTGTTGGCTGATTTTAACTACATATACGCACCGAAATCAAGTAAATGCAGTATGGTGGAATGTATCTATATCGAGATTGTGCGAATTAACTTTTATAATTTTTTAATATAAACATCGAATACATAGAAAAAGTTTTTCGACCCGATGGGACTTGAATCCGCGACCATACTGCATCGTAACATCGCTCTTACCAACTGAGCTAAGGGTCGTTATCGAGATGTCGAAATTCTCCTGTTTTTGTTAAGGATCTTTGTACTGGATCATTCGGCATTCTGGGCCGTTAGCGACATCTAGTGAGAGATTTTAGAACCTTCTTCTCACTGACGTAGATGTCGCTTGTCGATTTCACTAATTTTTGTAATGATTATTGATTGAGTTATCAAAAATGCTCCGGTGAAGAAGGTTCTAAAATGTCTCATTAGATATCACTAGCAATTACAGCTTTTTATAAGTTAATGCATAAGGTTACTTCGACGATTATTGGAAATTACGCCTATGCATTATTATTATAACGGTTGCCATGCAGTAAACACTAGCGCAAAACAGGGCTTGCAAATCGCGCCTTGTCGTGGTAAGAAATGTTTGAATGGCCTACATTTAATTCTCTCATGAGTATAATTTGTGGTTGTCTATGTGTGTGTCCCTCTGTTCATGGCACCAGGGTTTCCCTAGTTCGGGGTTTTGTGTATGTACATTATTATAATAAATACACTAATAGCAGACATGATACGTTTACATCACTTTATTTCTTATTTTCTTTATTTATTAACATCTACAAAATTATAATCAAAACATCACAGTCGATACTTTAAAGGTTAACTAATAAAACCCATTGAATTTACATAAATTTACACTGTTTATTATAAACTTTCAAACAGACTCGTATCGTACAAAAGTAAATATTTTATATCACAATAATACCCCGCAAACGTTCCATGCGAGTGAGCAACAAATACCGGTAAAAGCACAAAAACATTTTGTAGTACCACGTGAATCGGGCGAAACGTTCCCGTACCCGTTACCGGTATTATTTGGTGTAACGGTATTATCCGGTGTACCAATATCAACGAGTTTGTTAAGACGCGGTCGCACCGGGATCTAAAAAATATGATTACTATCTTCTGTTTTTTTTTCTTAGCCTGTTGACTGGTTTTAGCCATACTTACGGACCAAAATAAAGTAAATGCAGTGTCGTCTGTGTCTTTGTGGAGGGTTTCTGTAAATCTTAAATCAATATTATTATTTTTTATGACCTATTAGCAGTTTTAACCACACTTAAGTACAATTTGGGGCTATTCAAGGCTAGAGTGAATAGGCATTTTTTAGGCAAACGTCCCATCGTCGTTCACATCGTCGCTTAACATCAGGTGAGATTGTGGCCAAGCGTGTGTCTATTATATATTAAAAAAAAAAAAACTTGCGTACCGAAATAGGAACAACAGAGCTCCTTGTGAAGGATTTCGTCCAGGGAAGTACTGCCTGCCACCTTACCTATTTCTACCACCAAGCAGTAATGTGAGCATTACTGTTTTCTAGTTTTGAAGGATGAGGGTGTTTGTGATTTTTTTTATAATACTAGGTGACGAACAAGTCGTGTGCCTGGTATAAGTGGCACGCCTGTCCCTAACAATTGCAGTGCCACTCAGAGCTTTAAATCACAAACATCTGAGGGGCATTGCTATTACGCCCGACACCCTGAGACATAAGTTGACAAGTCCCTTGTGTCTGTAATTTCACCAGCACCCTTCCCATTCAAAACCGGAACACAGTAATGCTGACATTACTGCTTGGCGGCAGAAATAGGTAAGGTGGCAGTACTTCTCCGGACGAAGTCTGAGAACTCAGAGTAACAGGTGTAGTGGCAGTGTGCCTCAGATCTTCGCGGTTTAAAGCTCTGACTAGCATTGCAACTGCTTTGAACAGGCGTGTCGTTTAGCACCAGGCGCACGACTTGTTCGTCCCATCACTTGGTGTCATAAAAAAATCAAGTAAATGCAGTATGATATGTGAAAGGTGTGCATAAAGAACCCACTTCGTCGTCTTCTATATGGATGAATTTTCTGACAATTCAGCATGTATTTAAAATTACAGCTTTTTGGAAAGTAATGTAGAAGGTTTCTTGAAAACCTTGCCGTTATTTCTTTTTTTCCTGTCCACTGGTTTTAACCACACTTATGGAACGAAATCAAGTAAATGCAGTATAATGTGTATCTATGTGGAGGACGTGCAATGACAGCCTATTTCGTCCTCTTTCATCTGCATGAACTTTCTGACAATTCAGCATCTATTTAAAATTACAGCTTGTATTATTATTTTGGATGTCTATATTATTCTTTTCTTTTATTATTATAGTACTAAATTTGGAATGCTCCCAGTGTATACACAACTTGATAGGGACTCGCAGTGCTTTTCAATTGTAATGTCGCGATTCAAGAATTGTATGTTTGACTGTCGCTGCTTCCACGAATGAATTTTGTGAAATATCTTTGTTTTTTGAAAGGTAGCATTGTCCTTGTTCCTTTCTGTTCGTTGTAGCATTTTCATGTTCTGTTTTTTGTCGATCATTTAGACGTTAAAAAAGTTTGAGCAATCTTAATCAATTTTCTTTGGTTTTGACTTTGTTGGCTGCCAAATTGTTTTTTGTTTTTTTTTTAATTTAAGTCAACAAAACCAATTAAAAAATTGTACCCGGGCTTGGTCCCTCATTTTCCTATTTATTTTGCATAAAAACCAAAAGAAATCGTAAACGATCTCATCAAACTTTGCCTTTGTAGCTTCGGGATAATTACATTTTAATATCGTATCATCTTTATGTTTTAATAAAAAATGTTTTAATACTAACTTTTTGGGAGAAAAATTTTTTTCTCATTTAGTATCATAAATTCTACAGTAATCACAGCTTCGCCTATATTTGGGGCTGTTGAATGCTAACGTGAATAGGCATTGTTTACACAAAACTTGTACCTTAATTATTTAGCGTCAGGTGTGATTGTAACTGCAAACTTGGTCTATTTTTAACCGATCTCAACTCGATAACTTTTTTTTTATGTGTACGACGACGTTTTGCGAACCTATTTCGATGATTCTTTTTTTTATGGGAAAAGGGGTACTTCAGTGGTGCTCCCATTAAAAATTTAAGAGGGTGCCTCTAAGGCTGGTAAATTAGGGGATGATTCCGGTTTATTGAATTTCACCCATTTTTAGTCAACCGATTTCAATAAAACTTAGCACATAGATATAATTACAATTATTATTTTTTTAATTAAAAGGACTTGCTCTTGACCACTACCTAGCTCTGGAGCAAAAATAGGATCTAGGATGGAACGAGCTTGCCCAGAAGATGCCTATTCAGTCGCACCTTAAACCAAACCTGGGTTGTATGTATTCGGAAATACAGACGTAGGCAAGGAATTCCATTCCTGAACTGTGCGCTTAATAAAAGATGATGAAAAGCGCTTAGTACGCCTGAAGGGAATATTGACCAAGTAAGGATTATATCTGGATGTCCGATGGTAAAAGGGGGCAGGCGGGATGAGCTGATGGAGCTCATGGGCACACGCACCGAAATATATTCTGTAAAAAACCAAAAGACGGGAAACTGTGCGCCGGTGGGCCAAACTATGACCTTCAGATTCGAGTTTGTCGTCGCCAATAAGTTTTCTCGCTCTGCGCTCATTCGAATCAAGAGCCTCAAGTTGATACTTCGCTGAGCCATCCCTCAGGTGACTGTAGTACTCCATGCAAGATCGAACTTGTGCTTTGTATAAAGTTAAGAGCTGTCCGGGCGTGAAATGTCGCGTAACCCTATTAAGGATACCCAGTTTTTTGGCTACAATTTGTGCTTTACATTCAATATAAGCGCCAAAGTTAAGGGTTGCGCTCAATGTTATGCCAAGGAGATCTGAGAGAGAGAGATGACTCCTTTTAGCAGCAAACAGACAGGCCTGCGTTTTGGTGGCGTTGAACTCGACCAGATTGTCATCTCCCCACTGAGAGACAAGACTTAAGGTCAAGTTCGTCCGCTCCACCACAGCCTCTCTCAATGAACGGATAACTGCCCTGCTGTCTTTTGTAATAAAATGTTATGGTGACCTAGAGCGGATCTGCTGATGGAAATGGCTGACAGATGAGAGGAACTCCTTAACAATGTACAGCAGCGACATTGTGTTTGGGTTCACAGGAGTCGTTTTGATTCGTTGAGAACACCGCGGTAATGACCACTGCGAAAGCGAGTAAGATTTTGAGGTTTTTTTTTTAATCATCATCAGCCTATCACAGTCCACTGCTAGACATAGGCCTCTTCAAATGCGCCATTTCGCCCGGTCCTCGGCTTGTTGTAGCATCTGCTGTTAACAGCCTTTCGCAAATCGTCACTCCATCTGGTTAGAGGACGTCGTACACTACGTTCGCCGAGCCATGGTCTCCACTCAAGAACTCGCTTCGGTTATTGGTTCTTCGACAGATTTGGCCAGCCTACTGCCACTTCAGCTAGCTGATTCTACCAGCTATATCGACGACCTTGGTTCTCTGTCGGATAACTTCATTCCGTACCTTGTCTTTCAGAGAAACTCCGAGCATAGCTGGCTTCAGCTTGCTAAGTGACTTTTACGTAGTGCACTAATCGTGTCGTGAGATTCCATGTCTCGATTGGAAACCTTTTCAAACTTCGCGGTATGGGTGACGAGAAAACACGACGTAGTTTTCCAAACGCTGCCCAGCCATGCTGAATCCTCCTCTTGGCTTCGCTCTCGGATTTGTTTCTACCTAATTGCAAAAAAGGGTTTTTAACCTAGGTAGGATCACATATTACAGAGATAACAAAGGTGACTTTTAAATTAGGTGAATGATGTAGCTATTTTATTTTATATTAACTGCCTCGTTGGCTGAACGGTTACCATGCTGGGCTGCCACGCAGAGATCCCGGGTTCGATTTCCGGGGAGGGTGAAATATTTGTGTGACCTACATTTATTTCTCTCGTGAATTTTTGTGTGACCTACATTTATTTCTCTCGTGAATTTTTGTGTGATTTGTGGTTGTCTATGTGTGTGGTTTCCCTAGTGCGGGGCGTTATTGTTATTATTAGTACTATAATTTATCTAACTTAAAGCACCTGCCAAATATCGCCTTAAAAATACGTTTCAAATGCATGGATCTGAATAGAATCGAAATTTAATGGATTTACTTAATTTTAACCGAGTTTTCGGCGTTACAACTTTTGTAGTTAAGGTGAGATATTTTAAAAAAGTATTAACAAACCAAATTCAAAGTAATAGGTTCGAATCACGTTTTTAAACAGCGAATATTAAATGCTGCAATAGATCTCGAGTTGGTTTTACTGCGTCAGACGTGGCATCTGCGAGGCGTGTGGGGCGGGAGAAGCGGTGCGGCTCCGCCACCGGAAAATCTTGCTGTGATATATCTTTCTTGACTCTCACTTGCAATTTTATCCTTTAGAAAATATCAGAGAAGATATAGCATCTCAATACGATGTGCCGGTTACGTTGGACGAATACATTTATTCTGTTCTTAGGCTACAAGGTGTATGCCAAAATAAGCCACTGCGATAAATGTAGTGATGTACCGAACAAAAAATGTAGTGATGTAACATTGAAGGAAAAATAATTCAATGTGGGTCACACCATTACTGCACTGATAGTCTCAATTATCGTCGGGTATTAAAAAAACTAAAAAAAGAAGTCAAAATGTGACTTAGCGGTTTTTGTTCCAAATTTTTTTCAATTGGTATATTGATAATAATAGTTGATCTATAAACAGCCCCACTACTATACACAGACCTCTCACAATGACAGACTTGGGCTAGTTTCCACGCGGATTGGGAATTTCACACGTATCACTCTACCAGTGGCGGGGCGTGAAAATTATCTTTGGTAAAGCTGGAGTAAAATAAAACAACGCTTGCCCTAACAAATGGCGTCTTACTTACAAATAAACACAACACTTATTAGCACACAAGATACTAGTACACATTATTTCACTGGTTAATTATTCTACATATAAAATTGAGCACAAAATGTAGTAAATTACTTTAAAATATTTGTAATATTTGATGATACGTAGAAAATTTTAGGCAACCCTCAAATGTAATGGTCATGT
Source organism: Hyposmocoma kahamanoa (assembly GCF_003589595.1). Lineage (NCBI taxonomy): Eukaryota > Metazoa > Arthropoda > Insecta > Lepidoptera > Cosmopterigidae > Hyposmocoma > Hyposmocoma kahamanoa. The sequence continues at coordinate 2,611,134 of NW_020654051.1, read as the reverse complement.
CATGGCAATGTCATGGCAATGTCATGGTAAATTTCAAAATCAATTTCGCACATAAATCTCGTAAAAACTCAGAATTGTAAGCCCGGATTCGAAACCACGGCCCTATGCTTGAAGGGTGGTAGGTCAAACCATTAAGCCACCACGGCTTTTTAGCAAGTGCAATAAACGTATTCCATTCATTCATTCAACCGAACAAGAACAAATAAAGCTAGCGGAGAACAAATCAGTTAAGCATTAACTTTTCCAGATGGCTTTATGTAAACCGTTCTTTACATAATACGTAATCTATGATTACCCATTGAGAGCATAATACTATTTATTTATTTATTTTCAGATTATAAAAAACCCATAAACACATGCATTACGGACTAACATACATAATAATAATAAACACTATTTATTAATTTACACATATGGACCGTGACGTGTGACGCAACGTGGGTGTCCGATAGCCGTCCTCGGAAACGCCGGAACATGACATCTTTCGGCCAAAAGTCCTCTTTCATGAAGGTCGACAGATGTTGTGTCGGTACTCTCACTACAAATGAATTAAAATTCACCTCGTGGCGGGACTCCACCTGCTTGACCCTCAGGACAGCTTTGGCTTCACCCGTATGTACTCCACAATAGCCGCAGGCTTTGTGGAGTAATGAAGTCGTGGCACTAGCAACGTCGTCGGTACCGCTGGATGTAATATATGATCGGGGCCAGTCTACTTCTAAGTCACTAAGGTTACGGCTAGTGTACTTCTTTTTCTTTTCCACCTTTTTGAAGCCGTCCTTGTCGCACTGGCTACTCCTCTCGATGGTACTGACGACACAGCTCCAGAGATGAGTTTCTGTTTCATCTTCTTTCCATCCATTGGTTGCCTGGATTGTGATTGTTTTAGGGGTTGAGGAAGTAATATTATAGGAATTATTTGTCAATATAACGACTCATCCGTAGAACAAAGACATATGTGCAAGACTACTGTACGAGCTCCATGTAATATGTCAGGTTATATCAGCGAGATGATACAGAGAGATGTCAAAGATGCTGTAGAAATAATACTCGACCGATATCACGGAGTAATTTTATACGTGCCAATGCAAGGCGCGATGTTGCACATTGTCACTTACGTACGTTGTCCCGTACAACTGCTTATTCTCAGAACGTTATACATTTCGTTCGCTGTTCTTAACTGTGGATATTAGAACGACTGTTGTTCGATTTTATATTTCAGAAAAGAAATAAGATATAAAAATTCTAAATACACCTATAGATAGATATACCTATAGATAACGGTGGTCGAACGGTTATCATTGGACTGCCACGCAGAGGTCCCAGGTTCGATTCTCGGGCCGGGAGAAACATTTCTAGCCTACATTTATTTCTCTCGTGAGTTTGGGTGTAATTTGTGGTTGTCTAAGTATCCATGGCACCCGCGACACAGGGCTTCCCTAGTGCGGGGCTATGTTGAGTGTGTGCGTTATAAATATTAGTGTTATTATTATTAAAGGTCTTATTTTGAATAACGAGATTATGTATTTATCCCCTTTTCGCTGTATAATGACATCGGATTCTGTTCTTCGGAGGAGTCGATAATTTTGACTACATTTTTGTTTATGGAAGCCCGAGTTGTACCCGCAACATTTTTAATTTTGCCAATAGCATTAACGCATAAACACATATAGGTATAGAACCTCATTGTATTTTATCTACACACATATCATAAACCCTCTGTGATGTGTTCAAAAACCGCAAATTAAGACCTGCATAAAGATAAACTGTTTTGTTACAACAAATTTCTTATCTTAGTTATTATTGTTTCATAGTAACATCGAATTCGATTATTATTATTACATTCCAATTTTGAACATCTCTGAATAACAAAACAATTTGATTTGACCTCAATTCTAATATCACTCGAGATGAAGTTTTATTCAAAATGAAATGTCAATAGCAAACAATTTTGACAAATTTCACACGTTACTTGATATCGAACGATATGATAGTTGGCGACGACACTTGTTTGTCTATGAATTAAACAAAAACTACCGTTGTGTGACATACGTGACAAAAGTTTTTATTTGCCGCCATTTCGTCAGTCGTAACATGCGGTTCCTGAACACATCACAGAGAGCTTTTGTTCTTCTTGGCTTCATTCATAGACTAATTTGTTGAAGTGGACGATCATATTTTTAATTAGGCATTAAAACACTCATGTGATGTTTTTATAAACCCACACTCGTATTTTCATGCATTTCATTATCCGCTCACGCGATGCGCTCCTCCTACCGCAAGATGGCGGCTATTTGGTTTCGCAAAATAGAAAAGGATTCAGTTAAAATACAAGTTTTTATAAATAAAAATTATTATTCTGCATTGCTAAATAGATACCCTCCGTACTACCAACAAAAACATCTCAAATAAAATGCAGTAATACACCGCAAATCCGGCACTTAAAAAGCACTAATTAAATTTTTGGTGTACTTGGATAAATATGATAATATTCCGTTTGAGTGGTTCTAACGTTTACCATGAAATTACTCCTTAAAGTATAGTTTATAAACATTTATAATCAGGGTAAACTTAAAAAACGCTACTTACGGTATGTTTTCAATAAATATACACCGAAATCATTTCCCAAACAATAACACACGATTATCGTGACGTATTTTTGAAGTTGTTTATTTTTTAAATGACAGACCCAGGCATTAAAAACTTTATGGTTTGCTAGAGTAGTTACCGAAATAGCAATTAATATTAGTTCTTTTACCTGTTATAACTTCGATATCCGATAAATCGGTATAAAATCATCACCGGCACCTCTAGGTGTGGTATGCGTCTACGGCTGCATGTATCGCGTGAGCGGTTATATAACAATCACATAAACTACATTTGTTTTTATAAACTTTGCAGTAACATCAGAAAATTAAGGTTACAATGTAATAACAGTTTTCTAGCTAAAAGATTTTCTTCAAAGATTTAGAGCAAGATTCTGTCTCAAAGCAAGACAGTCACGAATGCCCGTGTCTGGCAAATAAAAGGCGCTTCCAGTAAGAGATATCGCTCCATTATGTACTGGAACACTGTAGAACTATAACGTTTTGTTGTTGGTGTATAGTTTATATTGCTTTGTACGATGGTAAGACATGTCTTCGTTACACATTTTTGACTAAAGTTTCGTTTACTGTAACTAAAATGAATCTAGAATTATCCCTGTGACAGTTCAGAAAAATCTACAAAATGTATTTTTTTTTTATAATACTAAGTGACGTCATGCGCCTGGTTAGTCAGAGGTTTAACTCATAAAGATCCGGGTCACCGCCACTGCGCCCGTCACAAGTCTCATGTGCCCGTAATTTCATAAGCACCCTTTCCCCTTCAACCAGAATACAGTAATGTGACCATTACTGCTTGGCGGCAGAAATAGGTAAGGTGGCACTGTTCATGGAGTTCAGTATTTTCAAAATTCAATTATTGTGTTTTTAATAACCGTATAGCAGAGAACCTTTGTATCAAAAATATTTTTTTTTATGACACCGAAGTGACAGAATGAACAAATCGTGCGCCTGGTGTTAAGCGACACGCTTGTCCACAGCAGGTGTAGTGCCATTTAGAGCCTTAAATCGGTAACTAATTAATTTATTACTTGTAATAAGGTTAGGTTTAGTTAGATTAGGTTTATAATAGCTTTAAGGTGTGTCGTAACTTACTAACTTAGATGGACTTTGTTATCTGAGAATAAATTATTTTTATTTTTAACATTATTAATACAAAGACCAAACAGTTAGGAAAACATCCTTCAATCCGGCTGAATTTGAATCAACTTCTGGCATACTGTACCTATCGAATTTTTCCACAACTTTTTTGCCACAAAAAAAATAACGCAACACACTAATAGCCCCGCTCTAGGGAAACCCTACATCGCGGGTGCCATGGACACACACATAGACAACCACAAATTACACCCAAACTCACGAGAGAAATAAACGTAGGCCATACACATATTTCTCCCGGCCTGGAAATCGACCTCTGCGTGGCAGTCCGGCATGGTAACCGTTCATGGCGGTGAAACATCTTAACATTCAATAAAACTTAATTTATTTTTATTATTCATATTATTTTACTGGGACTCCCCTTAAAGGTAGTCGAAGTTTAGACTAGGATACCACACGTTCTTGTAGAAGAAGCCTGTCAACTCATATAGGATCTGACGTTTGGGAAAACGGAACAGGCTAACTTCGCTCCTTAGCTCGCATAATGAATGACGAAGCAAAACGCTTTGTCTGAATATACGTATGTCATAAATCAGTAGAATACCGCATCTGGTTTAGAGGTAAGGGAAAGGTTCATCCCTTTTCCAATCCCACCTTTAGTCATATTTCTGCTCATTAATTTTTAATTAAGATAGTTTTAACGAACATTAATTTTGTTAAAATAAATTTAAAGCAATCATGGTCACATTACACGACAACGCAATTAAAGCGCAAGTTATGGTATACCGACACGGGCTTCAATAAGGTCACATTCAGGTTATACTGGGTCTGGGGAATGACAGCACTAGTTTTTATAGCCAAAGTCAAACGTCAAATTTTTCTTCACCAAGACGTTGCCCATAGGTAAACCAATTACCAGAAATACAAAGTTAAATTATACAGGTATATATAATAATACAGACTGCTTAATGTCATGATTTCTTTAAGAAAATGAATAGGTATTCTGTTAATTTATATCTGTGGCCGCAGTGGCATAGCAGAATACGTGGAAGTTTATTTCCGTGACAATATTTAATCCAGTTGATAAAATCTAAGTTTGCTTATTTGGTAATGAACGATTGTTACACATTTTGAAGAACAAGGACAAAGATATAAAATTGCGTATTATAGCTATCTTTGTCGTTTAATCATCGCCGCGAAGACGATGAAACAAAAATGACTAAGCTATATTTGTTTATTTGGTAATGAACTATTGTTATACATTGTTATAATTATTAATACAAAGATCGAACACTCAGAAAAAACACTCAGAAAAAATTCCTTCAATCCGGTCGGATTCGAACCGACGTCTTCTTGCATACCGTGCCAGACGCTATACCAACTAAGCAACGGAACGAACCAACGGACCTCACGAATTTTTCTATGTGCTTGCGTCGTGTCTTTGTACTTGGTCTTTCAACGACTTTTTCGTCGTAGCGCCATCTATGAGAAATCTTTGACAGATTAGCACCCAGATAATCTTTGACAGATTTATGCTCAGTTGGTATAGCGTCTGGCACGGTATGCAAGAAGACGTCGGTTCGAATCCGACCGGATCGAAGGAATTTTTCTGAGTGTTTTTTCTGAGTGTTCGATTTTTGTATTAATAATTATAACAAACTAGTGGAGTAATTTCACAAAAAATAATTGAATATCAATTCAATAAAAATTTAATTTATTGTTATACATTTTCAAGAACAAGAACAACGGTATGAAATTGCGTATATAGCTATCTTTGTCGTTTAATCATCGATTGCTGCGAACACCATGAAACAAAACATGTCTTTTCATCTCGTTTGTCACCCTCATTTTTTGAGGTTGATAAAATTACTGCAAATATTTCAAAATCAGCTGTGACCTTGCTGATTTTAAAACATTCTGTGTTCATTTTTGTAGTCATTGGTCGCCGGCGCTCGCGACGACATAAAAAAGTGACGTAACGGTGTTTATCACTCGAATTTGACAGCTAAATGTGGATATAATAGCTTTATCGAGGCGGCATACTACGGGGGCTGGATTTTATAAAAAGCATGATTTTCAAAGTATATACATTATACAGGGCGTCACACGGAGGGAAAGTACCATAATAACCGCACAGAGAAAATTTTACTGGAATTAGACTTCATTTTGGTTTTAAAAACAATTCGTACTGCATTCAAAGATTTTTTTAAAATCGCCTGTTGGAATCGGGAATCAAACCCGTGAAATGTAATCCAAAAATTCTTTAATTTTACTATACTGATCGAAAGCCTCAATCATTAGGATTGTTTTCTGCTAAATATCTTATCATCTTAAATAAAAGGAAGACCATGATATTGACCATGAAGATCTCTCTTTACATACTGAAAAGCTAGATTATAACACCTATATACCTTGCTATGTAAGTGAATGTAAGTGCGCATTTGACCTTCATCTCACCTGATGGAAAGTGACGATGAGGTCGAAGATGGAGCGTGCACATCTAAATAATGTCTATTCACTCTCGCCTTGAAAAGGCCCAAGTTATAACGCTCAGGGAACAAGTCTGCAGGCAGAGAATTCCACTCCATAGCCGTTCGTCATATAAATGTGGACGCGTAACGCTTCGTGTGAATCTTTGGCATATCCACAACATAGGGGTGGAACCCAAGCCTACGCCTAGTCCCCCGGTGATGGAAAGGGAAGGCGGAATAAAATCGTGTGATTCCATCATACACTTACCGTGATATATCTTGTAAAATACCGATAAGCAGGCAACTTTACGGTGGTGTTCAAGGCTCTGCAGCTTCGCCTCCACTAACTCCGAGTCATCTATAAGCCTCTTGTCACAGTTGTCAGTTGAATCCAAAGTGGCAGCAGTACTCTATGCATAACCGGACTTATAGTTGGTACAGCAGAAGCAACTGTCCCTATGTAAAGTAACGCCTCAGCCCGGAAAGGATGCGAAGCTTCCTTGCTGCATGTTTGACCATGGATTCAATGTATCTGCCGAAATTCAAATTGGAGGACAGGTCCATTCCAAGTAGATGAAGACAGTCGGCTATCGGTACGGATTTATCACGAAAAGTCGGAGTTAGGTCAAAGGGACTTCGTTCGGTCAGGTCAAAGGTGCTCTGAAATTAAAAACAATTTTTTAAATAAAAATGTCTTATTTTTTAGTAGTTTAATGTAATAATAATTATAGTGTTAGTTTTAGTGGATCTTAGTAAATAAGTTGTCATGGAAGAGAATATAGTTGTTATCCATCTAACACCAAGGTTTACCAAAATGGTCCCGCTGTAAACTGAAGTCACATATTTAGCGCCATCAAAGCCAACAAACAAAAACTGGTTTAAAATTTTTCGCGTTCATCACAAACACTAACATTACCGTAATACGGCTATAAATTAACAAGTCCACACAGAGTGTGCACTTATCCTAATGCACTGCACCTGCGCTAATGCCGTTCCGGTTTTTACCGGTTCTTTTAATCGGTAAATACTGGTTCACCCTTTTTCTATTTGCAAAAATTTAAGTATTTTTTATTGTTATCTTGCGTTCACGTTTTGTTTAAAAAAAACTTATTGTATACTAGCTGTTTTCATCCGCGCAACCATGTACCATTTACGTAACCTATTAATATGTAATATATTTAAGAGGGAGCATAGGAAAAATTCCTAATCTTCGATTTGATTTTAGAGGGGTATATCCACTTTAAAGTAAAAATAAAACATTGTATAAGTAACTACACGACATATTCAAGCATAGACACTAATCAGAAACATAAAACAATAAAGTTTCCTCGATAGATAAGAATCACGAAATGACCTCTAATTTTCGCATTTTTTCGATTTATCCTCGAAATTACAGGTTATTAGGACAAAAATTAGATAATTAATTATATTTATGCATGATCGACAACTGTCACTACGGATTTTTTTTAATCCCTTTAGTTTTAGAGTTATTCCACTAAAACGAATTTGGTAATTTTAATGCGCAAAATTCAACATCTCCTGTCGCATGTCACGCGAACTTCAGGCATATATTTGTTTCACAAATTTGGGCGGAGCCAACATCAAAACTTTTTTGGCATGATAGCTCTTAATAACAGTGGAGCTCCTTCCTCTCTTTCTAGTAGGTTGAAAGAGGTGGTATGAAAGAGGTTCGTCCAGGAAAATACTGCCACCTTATTTATCCTGCCGCTAAGCCGTGAGCGTTATTGCGTTCCGGTTTGGAAGAGTAAGTAGTGAGATTACATTTTACGTCTCAGGGTACAATGGTAGTGCCCGTCAGGTCTTTGCGATTAAAATTTCATGTGCAGGCGTGTCGTTTACCATCAGGCGTACGATTTGTTTGTCCGGACACTTAATACCACATAAACTCAGTACAGAGGACTAAAAAAACCAACCCCAAAAGTCATTCATCCCCTAGTTTGCTCTTAGCGGTGGAATGTTTTCTTTAAATCTGACCACTACTGAGGTATTCTTTCCAACAAAAAAAGAATCATCAAAATCGGTACCGAAGTTATCGTGTAACATACATACAAAACATACAGTTTTTTTGAAGTCGGTTAATAAACTTAATTAAATGTTATATCAGTTAAATGTCAACATTGGTACATATTTTTAACAGTGTAATGTTGATGCAAATCTTATTACGAATCATATCGATTTGTGCCATTATGTCTTGTGGTCAATAAAGTTTAATTAATAAATTTATCCAGTTACTAGAACTGGAAAGAAATACGTTCCACTGCCAGGTACCGGTTTATTCTAAGGAGGGGGTTCAGGTCACAGTCCGCGACAGTTGCCTAATGCAAGTTAAAAACTTGAAACTATTATCGAGTTCTTAGGTTTTCGCGATTGTTACACATAGGAAATGAAACTATTTTTCCGAATTTAAATCGCGTATAGTTGTTTTTTCAAACAAACCGACGTTTCGGGCCCTGTACAGGTCCCATGGTCACGGTTGACTGAGGTGGTACAGTCTTCAACCAGTTATGTCTAATATTGATGCAAACCACCCTATTTTTTTCACTATAGTTACAATAGTTATTAATTAAATACCTTTATTTTTAATTTTACAAAGAAACATTTCAATTTACGCTACATTAAGTTTTACAAATTATTTTATTGAATGAATTTTTATTAAGTTCAATTTATTATTAATTTATAATAGAAATTAGAATGAACTAAAACATATTAATTAGTACTGCAGTCTTATGTCTGTTTGGGATTTTTCATTAGAGGAAATACTGGATCCTATTAAACACTTTAAACTATTACTTTTTGCAAGAGAAGCAAACCTTCTTTGACGCGCATGTTTCGTAATAATGTTTTCCTTAATTTGTATACATATTAATGGACGTCACTGTACGAGTTGTTGCATAGAATACTTGCAACGACTGCAGCGCTGTGAATTATTGGCCGCATAAACGACAGGCAGAGAGCGTTTCAGACGACCGCCCCGCGTACTACTTTAAATTTGATACACACAGTTACGAAGAGCGGCGCACAGTCAGGGCATAAACTCAAAACATACGCAAAGAGTATTGTCATTGATTCGCAGTATAATCAGTGCCTCTACCATGAGATTACAGCGACAGTTATCGCTAGCGACCGCGTAAACTGTTGGCGTAGAAAATGTTACTTCTTCTTGTGACCGCTACAGCGCTGTGTAATTTACCATGCAAAATTGTGAAGTAGTTTACGCGGTCGCAAGCAACAACTGTCAGTCATCTCATAGTAGAGATACAGTTTTATTTTGATGCATATTACCGAAAAGAAATGCAAATATTGAGCAAGGTTCGGTTTATTCCCATCTGATCTTCGATCCCCTGACGGATTCGTTTAATTTTAAATTATTTTCTATTCCCATCAACAGTAAATATTAATATTAATATAATATTTAAAAAAAAATATAAGTAAGTACTGCATGTAAAGGGCGTAACTAACTTAAATGTGATTTTTAATACTTGACTTAAAATAGAACTTAAGAATATAATTGAGGCTATCAGCGCAAAATTGGTGTAACTCACATTTTTTTCTTCTACAATGACTGTCAATTGACTTCAAATTATACCTAAGGACATAATTATTTTGTATTTGGATGCTATTATCATGTAAATAAAAAATATGTACTTTTTTCAGTGTTACTTGCAAAATACAAACAACCTCGCAGGACTATATTACTAACATAATAAACAACAACTTTTCTTCCATGACTTTTCATCAGATTTTATTTTCGTACAAAAATAAAATTATTTAAATAGGTGGTTGTAAACGGTAATAACTTTGTGCAGCACGGGGGTGGGAGTCTTTGCGGATGACGCTTGCACGTTTGAAATCATTCTATCAGATACAGACATTGACTTACAAATAAATGGACGACGGGTCTAATACAAAAACCACGACAAAAATGTCCCAAGTCAACATATTTAAACGTAGTGACATGTAAAGGAATATGAAAAAGCTAAAACGTTGAATTTAAATTGTAATGTCATCGCAGTACTGTAAATTTTGCTTGCTTCGCTGTCAGTCGAACAAACGATGACTAAAGCGTGAATGACGCTCTGTATACGATTTTAACGCCCTATAAGTTCGGACACTTTTTAGCGCGGACCCGACGTCCATACAATTGTAAGTCAATGGATACAGATCTAAATAGTGTCAGATAGTACAACAAAAACTTAAACGTTTATTTTTCGTAAATTTATTTGTCTTGTAAAAAGGCACGGAGCAAAAATTGGTGTTTATGATGTTAGTAATGTAGTCCTGGGAGGTTGTCAGTAACTTAAAAAAACATCTAAATATAAAATAATTACGTATCCACTTTAGTGTCATTTAGAGTAATATTACAGAAAAAAATGTTACACTACTTCAATGCTGTTGGTCTTAATATAGTCAGTTTCACCTTTTTTGTGTTATGAAGTAATTATAGTAATGCTAATTAATTACATAATAAGGGCACACATCCTTACCTGTCTTCTTCATCATATTCATTCATTCATACTTACTAACTTACTATCTTGTTCATACAGAACAATAGTTTCTAATTTTAATATTTCCGTAAGTGCGGCATATAAAAACAAGAAAGAAAACTTTGAAAGTAATAAAATTGAATAGATAAATGGGAACGAAACGTGGAACAAAGTGTAATTAGAGAAGACGCGATCTTATATAAACTGCAGAGCGATTTTGTGATTTGTTAATCTACCCAAACTTTGTGGCCTGCCTGTTTATGTTTGTTGCAATTACTTACCGGTAATATTCATCCATGTTTTTAAATGTTACACTAAAAAGCACGAGTTAGTCAAGTCCTAGTCACAAACAAAATAACCAGCGAGAAGTCGGCTAAAAATATGTATGTCGTAATAAGAATTTTATCCAGTCAATTTTAGGGCGTAAAAAGAATTGCTTGGAACTTGCATGGTTTTCTAAAAGTTCATAATAAGGTTCCGAATATGTGCATGACTAAATTTTGATAAAAATGTAAGTTACCCTTTATCGCCTCGAGGATAGAGTACATTGCGCAGATTTAAGAATACGTAAACAGTCATTTAATTATCATATAGTTCCACTAAATTCACTAAATGTACATTATGGTAACGATTTCTTAGGTTTTTCCGTTTGTCAATGTGTAATTGGCGTATATTTGTTTTTTCAAACTTTTCGGGCCCTTTACAGGTTTCGTAGTCATGGCTAACTGACATGGTACAGTCATCAATTATGTTATGCTCGAAATTTAAAAAAAATACTTCTCAACGTGTCAAGTGACGGGCTCAGTGGCAATGCTCCTCAGATCTTTGTGATTTAAAGCTCTGGGTGGCACTGCAACTGTTATGGATAGACGTGTCTTATCACCACGCGCACGACTTGTTTGTCCCGTCATTTAGTATTATAATAATCTCAGTACAGGGTACTAAAAAAAACGATCCAAAAAAGTACGCGGAATTACATCTATTTGCCGAGTTTTATTGAAATCGGTTACCAGAAAGCGCGCAAACCCGGATTCATCCCTAGTTCGCCTCTATACGAAACTTCACACAGGAAATAAGAAAAATCGGTTCTCACTAAAAACGCCTTAAATTGGAGAATAGCAAAACCAACCATTAAAATAATTGCTCCTTAAGTAAAAATTAGGCGCTATTTAAAAAAATGAATGTTCATGCGTGATTTTCTTCAAAATGAAATGGGACTACTATGTAGCCTAGGTAGGTACCCTCTTTCCAACAAAAAAAGAATCATGAAAATCGATTCTCAAATACCGGAGTTATCGCGTAACATACATACAAAAAAAACATACAGTCGAATTGAGAACCTCCTCCTTTTTTTAAAGTCGGTTAAAAAGAAATAAGTTCTCTCTTAGCTTAGAGGTGTAACTTTTTGCTTAGGATTCTTATTAACTTTGTGTCTCGCGAGATTGCTCTATTGAGTTGGCGGCACTTCTGGGAATTGGGATATAGTCACCCGAACTTCCCCTTTAGCTCAATGTAGTTTTGTACAATACCCGTCTAACAAGCATAGTTCTCGACTTATGTTCTAGACACGTTCTTAGTTTTAACTTGTACAAGTGCGTATATATTCAGGCATAGATTAAACTAAATCAACTGTCATTATTTGAAGCCGTCAGGCCACAGAGATCGTCAAAAATATTGTCGTTTAATAAAACACCTAGATATGAAGTAAAGATAAGATAAAAAACAATGGCGAAATAATTTTTAAAAGAATTCTACATAGCGTCTTCAAATGTTATAATTACAAGTTTGAATAAAATAAATTCATTCAGTGTTTCAAACTATACCAAATGCCTATCTAATATGATTTTTTTTCCAAACTTATTGGAAATAAAATCGGCGTTCCAGTTTTAAAGGGCTACTTTATATGGAACTGTCATTACTTTATATCTCTGGGTGCAGCATTAGCAGTGTCCTTCAAATGTTTGCGATTTAAAGCTCTGAGTAGAAGTACAACCGTTATGGATAGGCGTGCCGCTTGTTTGTCTTATCTCTTGATGTCATAAAAAAAATGTGATTGAGTTCCAGGTAAGTAATTAATCTACGAATAAATTTAAAAAGATTTATCTGAAGTTTCATGGCAAGCCTTTTTTCCAGGATATAACTTTTCCATGAGCCTAATTGGATTTTATAAATCGTTCAGCTGTGTTCAATTGAAACCAATCTCGATTTAAAAACGAATGTAAAAGGAAACCAAAGAGAAATTAATTATAGAAGTTTTATAACCACTGTGGTTGCTATCTGAGACTTGGCGTTCCACCTGTTAACTTGGATTGAACTCAAAGTTATTCGATAGTTTTTATTGACTCAATCTAAAATTTCTTTTAAGTCATTTCTATAGCCGTCTTTAGCAAATAATATTAGTGTCATGTCGCTGCGATAAAGCTATTATGTCCACATTTAACTGTCAAATTCGAGTGATTCAAGGGCTTTTAAAATTTTATCACAACAGCTAGCATGGCGAGTCCCGTGAGATCATAGTTTTGTGGCCTCCCGAAAGCCGCCGCCACGTCTAATTGCTGCAAAAGAATATAGCAGTACCAAACATGGCCGCAAGGTCACACGCTGATTTTAAAACATTTTGACAGTTCTACACAGTAATTTTATCAACGTAAAAATTGAGCGCGACAAACGAGATAAAAAGAAATAATAGGAACAAACAAATTGATATATACTAACTATTGGGTAAAGGTGAAGAGAACGTTTTAAATACAGTTCAATACATGAGAGTAATTAGATTTCATGTCGTTATCCTTTTTCTTCAAAATTTATGACAAGTGTTCGTCACCAAATAAATGAAAGAATGAATGACTAGTGCGAATCTTATCGATTCGGAATTTGCAATAAAAAAAAATAATGGCAACCATAGCTTTATCAACTGAAATAAATATATCACAGGGAGGTTTATCAAGGGTTTATCATAAATGGCATGCCATGCTACGGCCACTGAATTGGTTATTTTATAGCATATTATTTTATTTAATCCGTGTCGCTACCTACACTTTTAAACATGTACTAAAGTTAGTTTGTATGAATAACTGATACACTCTGCTACTTTCAACATCAAAATGAGATATCAAATCCTACATTCATCACTTATTAAAATAAAATAATATAAAATGAAGGTCGCAGTCTCAGTCGCAGCCGCAGCCGCAGTCGTAGTCGCAGTCGCAGTCGCAGTCGCAGTCGCAGTCGCAGTCGCAGTCAAAGTCAATGTCAAAGTCAAAGTTCAGTCAGTAATAATACAATACACAGTTAAAATTTTTACACTTGAAAACGTCATTTTTTAACTGCTCGTTCACTATGCTGCGAGCAAGAAACTCTAGGGATTGCTCTTTTTAAATAAATTTAAATGGAATACACTTTGAATCATAATTGTGTGGAATCTAGACTAATGTTGCTGTTCCATATATCTTTATCTAACACATACTCTTAATTTTGCAGTATCTAAAGCTAGGGCGAGGCGGAGAGTGACCATTCTCGTTTCTTTTTATTTTTTTCTTCGGTAAAAGGTTAGTTATCTACTGCATTCCTTTACATGGCATCATTAAAATAACTTTTAAAGTCCAACTTCTACTTCCTAGGTCAGTAGTTTTACGATGCAGTAAAACCATTTCCGGAAATATCTAATTCGAAATATTAAAAATATAATTAATATTTGGTGATTTTAACAACTCTTTGTCGCTCCTTGTTGCATCTAGACATATATCTATATGTAGAACACTTTTTTCCGACCATTCACAATACAAGAAATAAGAGTTATTATAAAATAAAATAACAAAAACTAACTTAATAGTGTCGAAGTATAAATGGCGTAAAATAAAAATTGATGATTTCTCCGAAAGAAATTCCTCAGCACCGTAGAATTTATTACTCCACAAAAAGGAGTTTCACTCGGATATAAAACATTTTTTGTAATACTTTTCAAATTTGCGGGTAGACGTTCGTGTCTTGGGGACCGATTACGTAAGGATTATTGTGAGGTTGCTGCTGAAATTATAGGCACATGGGACTTGTCTATTTTGTGTTCCAGGGTGATAGGTGCAGTGCCAGTGCCCTTCAGATCTTCAGGTCTGATCAGGTTTAAATTATTTAATTTTTACCTACAGAACAAGAATACAGTAGTGGTGCTTAGTTTGCATTGCACGTGTGCCAATAGTATGTGAAGTTCTACATACTTATCCGCTCACGCTATGCGCTACCCCCACCTACAAAGCCCTTAAAGGATAGGATAAACCTACCGCAAAATGGCGGCTATCTGGTTTCGCAAATTAGAAAAGCATTCAGTTTAAATACAAGTTTTTATAAATAAAAATTATTATTCTGTATTGCTAAATAAATACCTTCCGTACTACCAACAAAAACATCTCAAATAAAATGCAGTAATACACCGCAAATCCTGCACTTGAAAAGCATGATAATATTCCGTTTCAGTGGTTCTAACGTTTACCATGAAATTACTCCTTAAAGTATAGTTTATAAACATTTATATTCAGGGTAAACTTAAAAAACGCTACTTACGGTATGTTTTCAATAAATAAACACCGAAATCACCAGCCCAAACAACAACACTCACACTATTGTCGTGACGTATTTTTGAAGTTGTTTATTTTTTTTAAATGACAGGCCCACGCATAAAAAAGTTTATGGTTTGCTAGAGTAGTTACCGAAATAACAATTAATATTAGTTCTTTTACTTGTTATAACTTCGACGTCCGATAAATCGGTAAAATCATCACCGGCACCTCTAGGTGTAGTATGCTTCCAGAGACGCATGAATCGCGCAACTCTCTGTGGCGGCATGCGTCCACGGCTGCATGTATTGCGTGGGCGGTTGTGTCAATTATCTCACTCGGAACTTCCAAATTCGTAGAAAAGTGCCTTATTTTGCTTCTTTTGAGTGTTTTATATCATCTGTAAGTCTTATTTAATTTGAATACATTTTCAATGTTCTATTTATCGTAGTATTTTTTTGTAACAAGGAGCGAAAGTAAACCTCTGCCATATGGTCGCTTCTTTTTTCGAAAACTAAGTAAACATCTCGAATTTGTCACCGTTCGGCTACTAACCGCTACATGGCAGCACAATGATTGAAATTTCAATATAATCAAAACATCGTAACTTGCAAAAAAAAAAAATTATTACTGTCAACGATATGTCAACAGGGTAAAGTTTAAGTTGTATGAACAGTTCAGAAAATGTTAGATCTTGTTTAATTTGAAACCAATCATTATCAAGATTTCATAGTGTTTAACATATGATTGTGTGTTTTCGCGACAACGGTTCGCAATCGAGGCTCACTTTCATGTTTTTTTCCTCTGTGTTTGTATCCATTACTCGATATCACAAAGTTCCACAACTTTTAATAATTATCAGATTAAATATATCTGTGCAAAACGCAGGATGGGGGGTGGAGATCATTGGGGAGGATGCTTGCACGTTTGAACTTCACTTTAACGTTACTACCAAATACGGATCTAAAAATAAAAATATAAATAACGCTCACACTTATAGCTTTAGGGAAACCCTGTGTCGAGGGTGCCATTACATACACATAGACAAGGCCACACAAATATTTCTTCAGGCTCGGGCATCGAACGCGGGACCTCTGCGTGTCAGACCAGCATGGTAATTATTCGGACACGAAGGCAGTTACAAAAATGTCTGATAGTATAAAAAAATTAAAAGTTTCCTTTGATAGACAATACGCCTTCAGTATATTTTTATTGATCCATTTAACTGCCTCCGTGGCCGAACGGTTACCATGAACGGTTACCGACTGCCACGCAGAGGTCCTAGGTTCGATTCCCGGGCCGGGAGAAATATTTGTATGGCCTACATTTATTTCTCTCGTGAGTTTGGGTGTAATTTGTGTTTGTCTATGTATGTGTCCATGGCACCCGCGACACAGGGTTTCCCTAGTGCGGGGCTATGTTGAGTGTGTGCGTTATTATTAAAAAAAAAATTGATCCGTGCGCCTAATGTCTGGCCCGCCTCATCGAAACTAAACTTATTTTTAACCGACTTAAAAAAGGAGGAGGTTCTCAATTGGACTGTATTTTTTTTGTGTATGTTACGCGAATAGTCGTTTGTGAACAGATTTTGATAATACTTTTTTGTTGGAAAGAAAAAGTAGGGTGAACCCCGATTCGCCCATTTTCCGGCAACCGATTTTAGTAAAACTTGGCAAATAGATGTAATTTTTGAGATCGGTTCTTTCTTTATAAAAGAGTTATGTCGCTGACAATTTCTACTCAAACTCTTTTCACAAGTAACCGAGATTGGAATTTCGAAATATCAAAAGTATTTCCGGGTAAACTATCGGGACGTGCAACTGCCAATGCAAGAAATAAAAAAAATGCATGTGTCATCAATGGTATCATAATGTCATAAATAGTGATTTATGAGATGGGAGGGAGAGAGAGAGAGAGAGAGAGAGAGAGAGAGAGAGAGAGAGAGATAAATAAAGATACACACAGACACACACACACACACAGAGAGAGAGTTTCAGTATCATAGTTTTTGTTATATATATAAAATCCAAAAATATTCTGTATTTATTGTAATAAAGATAATATCTTTAAGTATATGTCTCACTATTCCATTCGTTGGTGTGGTAAAGCGAAACGTGTTATTACAAAACAAATAGAATCACATTTCATCGGTAATTAAATATTAAATTATGTACTCAATTTTCGTCCATTATAGCAAAGCTCAAGTTAAACTGGTAATTTTTAAGTGAGACAATTGACCGTCAATTGTTTTCAATTCGGGCTGGCCATCGGAGCTCAGTAACTGCTGACAACTGTTGTTAGCGTAATGATCTGGCAGAATGGTTTTCAACTCCAATCAATGGTTTTCAAACAAATTAAATGACATATTAGCCTCTATTTCTGGTTACATAAAAATTAAATAAAAAAATTAAAATAAAAAAAAAAAATTATACTGGATGCTTTATATTACAAGCTTCTGCGTAGTTTAGGTATCAGTCTCTTACAAACATTATGTAATATCTCTGACTGTGTATGTAATATTTTGATTCTAGTGTAAATATTATGCTTGTGGAGAAAATATATTATTATTATATTACATTACATTAATAAAACTTCCTTTCTCCTACATGGACGTGGTCAACACGTCTGTCTTTCCTCTTGTTTTCGAGATCAATTCCTGCGTATCGAAGTAAATATGTTTGTGTACATAATGAATTCGATGTCTGTATAAATAGTTAAACAAGCAAAGTCTTCCAGCCAAACCTAAATGTAGAAAATCTCGTTAACATTGTAAAATTTTTGTTGTCAGGAAATATTAATTAAAAAACTCTTTCTAGAAAGCAATGGCATTAAACTTGTAAAAGTCGTTCCAAACTTGTATGGAACTCGGCGAGTTATTTGATAGTTCCTACCACGGGAACTATAGTGTTATCTACTTTTTATTTGAACTTTTTCGCGTGAACATCTTGGTCCGAAACTTTCTTCTTACAAAGATTTAATCTGTTGTTTGAAATAGCCTAGAGCTGCTGAGAATGATGATGTATTTATCTCTGTAGGTACCAATATTCGACGCTTTTTCTTTTCTCCAGAAATACTAGCTGATCGTGAAGACCTGTGGGCGCTCGATGCGGAAGTACCGGAATCAATTCCCGGTAGGACTAATTTGGGAAATCAAGTTCAAATAATGTTCTGAAAGTGTCAGAATTGGTTCTGGTCTGGGTGTTCCGGGAAGTGCCCCAGAATTTCGTTGCTCTGGTACTCATAGTCCATGGAATTCCGTAGTTCGAGACCAGGCAATTAGTGTGGTTATTTGGCACCATTTGGCACATTATATTATTACTTATGAACGAATTCTAAGTCCAGGTCGATGCCTTTCCGATTCACCTGATTGTTTTTCTTATTACTGGTTAGATTCATGTCATTCTTCACGTCACATCGTAGGATATTGATTCCATAGAGCGTTTTGTCGAGCAAATCAAAGAAAGCACTAGATTGCGCGAACGGTCACTTATACAATGTACTGATGAAATAAAATCTGCAGTGGACGGTCTTTTGCATGAGTGCATCAGAAAATCCACCAACAGAGAGAGATGGCGAGATATTGTGAAGTGAGCTACATCAACCCTGATAAACATACTTCATAATGACCACGACAAGAGGTCTAAGAAAAAGCAAAAGTAGGTATAGCTTCACGTGAAAGAGTTCTTTCTGGGAAGGACTGTCACCATATCTATTTCGGCCACCAAGCAGTATTATGTTTATTACAGGACACTCTTTCTTGCTGGAAACGTACCTATTCACTCTAAGATCTTAAAGATTTACAGGTACAATCGTTTGGGAATAACGGAACCCGGTAAAGAAATCTTCTCCATAGGTGTTCACACAATGAATAAGGAAGCATAACGGTTCATACGATTTGTGGAAATCGAAAAAAAATATCTACAATAAAAGTGCGAAATCCCCCAGAGCATCTGGTTGGAAGGTAACGGAAAACCCCTTTTCAATCTTATCTTAAGTCCTATTTCTGTCATATTCCTTTTCATTTATTACCGATATTACATGACATTTGTGCTGAGTAGCATTTTGTTAATAGTATAACGTGATTTGATTGAACACAGTGAAAGTATAGTAACGTTGATTGAATATATCACGGAACTATCTTTAAATGTAACGGCTCCCTTGTGTGCGCGCGTGCGCGACTGCACCATTCTTTTTGAACTACATATTTTTATTATATTGTCTTTGTTTCCTTTATAGTCTATTATACGTATTGAAGTTCGATGCTCAGTCGTTTTTTCCTCAAAGAAATAATATACAGTCCTCACAAAGAATGTGTGATCCCTTTCACCAGTTTTGTGAACCAGAGAAGAATTAAAGTGCAGTGGCTATCTAATTTATTATATTTAAAATGGTTATAACCCGAAGCCAATCACGATTGATTACTTAATATCAGAGTTTTTATCGTTCCGTTCACTAGGAACACAGGGTTTCCCTAGTGCGGATCTATGACTTTGTGCGTTATTATTATTGGTTTTTGTTTTTCCCGTAGATGTTATACTCTTATAGAACACACTGTAAAATGTTTTTAATACTTTGTCTACCGAATTATAGAAGGTCTTTGTGGTCGCGAAGTCGCGCGACTTTAGAATACTTACGTCAACAGCACATCAAGGTTGAACCTTTAGACCGTTCTTATCGTAAGTGATATAATAGAATTTAAATTTTATTTATCAAACTTGTCGTACCTACTCTCGAACCTGTACTAAGTGATACGATAAATTATTTATTATCAAGCAAACGATGACTAGGTACTATATAAGTAAACTTCAAGAGGTCCCAGTTCCTTTTAAAACCTTTGTTGACCATTTTGATTATATTACTTTAATGAGTTGCGGATACCAGCCCGTTGCACCAAGTACCAAGTACCAAGTTAATGAGTTATCAGCAAATTTCACGAGTTTTGTCGTTTCCATTTGGCACACAGATCTTGTAACATCGACGTTGGTTGTGAATTACAAAGCAATGGTTACAGACAGGAATTTATCCGTAATGGACCGAAACCAATTTTTATGTGAACAAGACAGGAATATTTCCGCCAAAGAAGTGGTGTACACCACCCGTATCGTAATAGACGCTCACGCGATACATGCAGCCGTAGACGCATACCACACCTAGAGGTGCCGGTGATGATTTTATATCGAAGTTATAACAGGTAAAAGAACTAATATTAATTGATATTTCGGTAACTACTCTAGCAAACCATAAAGTTTCTAATGCCTGGGTCTGTCATTTAAAAAAAGTAAACAACTTCAAAAATACGCCACGACAATCGTGTGTGTTATTGTTTGGGCTGGTGATTTCGGTGTTTATTTATTGAAATCATACCGTAAGTAGCGTTTTTTAAGTTTACCCTGAATATAAATGTTTATAAACTATACTTTAAGGAGTAATTTCATGGTAAACGTTAGAACAGTTACGTTAGAAAATTTCATTAGTGCCTTTTAAGTGCAGGATTTGCGGTGTATTACTGCATTTTATTTGAGATGTTTTTGTTGGTAGTACGGAGGGTATTTATTTAGCAATGCAGAATAATAATATTTATATATAAAAACTTGTATTTGAACTGAATGCTTTTCTAATTTGCGAAACCAAATAGCCGCCATTTTGCGGTAGGAGGAGCGCATCGCGCGAGCGGATAATACAAATTATATAAAACAATAATAATACACGCTCTATACCTTTTCAAAGATGGTCTAAAGCCGCCCGTCGGCGCCGACTTTATCAAAATGTCCACGGATAAAACGAGTACCACTTCTCGATAAGAATTTAGATAAAAATGAAACAACAGGTAATTTCCAAAATATATTTACTTTTCTATATAAATATTTGAATAGTATGTATCGTCGTTTTTAGTCACAGCACTTACTTATATGGTTCTTCGAGCACCTGCCCATGCTCAATTCCATAAAATATTTTATTGTCCTTTACATAAGCCCATGACATTCTATTTGAACTAAAATGAATTCCAACCTCTCCTTTATTGGAAAGAGTTATTACACCAGCAGTATTATTCAGACGTGCAGTCATTGCTAAAAATTATATTAATATTTATTATTATATTCGTAATAAATAGTAGTATACGTAGATATTATTTTTATATAAATATTTATACCATTGACAGCATTCATTGTTGCTGTATTTGCATTTGCACCATCTTCCATGAGCTTGATAATACTATGAGCCAAACAGAATTTGAGAATTGACTCGCCGTGCCCTAAAAATATGAAAATAGAAAACATAAATTACTTAAATGTTATATTTATAGGCTATTGTTCGCACATTTGAGTAACTTTATACCTGTAATCGAAACTCCTCCAATTTTATCGTCTGCGTAGCTTCCGCTACCAATCTGTGGCGTGTCACCAATGCGACCAACTGCTTTACCATTTATACCACCTGTACTTGTGGCTACAGCAACGCTGCCTTGTGCATCTATAGCAACTGCTCCTACTGTGCCCACTCCACCCTTTCAAAGTTAAATAATTTTTAGCTGTTATTTTATTGTAATTGCCTATCATCTTATCAAAAATACGCTTACTTCATCCTCAGCTCTTCCCAATTCTCCATGCACCAAGAACTTTCTCAGTGCTTCTCTGGCATTTCCGCTAATCAGCGACTCCGGGGGCACCGTTGTAAAGCCCTATAATAAAAATTTGTGAGTCCTACTTCGAGTAATTAAAACGACAAATGGATTAAAATAGTTAATGTAATAACTACAAATATAAGTACCTTTTCTAAAGCAAATAACTTGGCACCCTCACCACCTAAGAACGCATGAGGAGACTCCGTCAATACTTTGTGCGCAATGCTAATAGGATGTGGAAAGTCTTTTATTAATGTGACAGCACCAACATCAAGATTTGTCCCACTCATCATGCTAGCTTCCATTTCTACTTCACCGCGCAAATTTAAAACTGATCCATATCCTAGAACCACAACAGAAAAGAACAATTGATTAGTACAACCATTTCAAAGGAATTATTTATAGGTAATATTTATTATATTTTACTTAATAGTAAATTATTCATGATTTACCAGCGTTAAAATTGTCGTCTTTTTCCATAGACACCACTGCTGCCTCAACTGCATCAAGAGCACTACCGCCTCTATTTAAGACCTCTTGACCTGCGATTACTGCAAGCTTTACTCCGTCCAGTTTACCTTGCACTTTACTGTTAGCAATATCTCCAGCACCGCCGTGCACTATTATTATGGGTTGAATTTTCTACAAATAGAAGTATATGCGTAATCAGTTGCAATATGTTACTGTTTGACAAATAGGGACCGAAAAGGTGACAGCGGCAATTCATGGATACCGTTACCGACATTATTTTAAGAAATATACTGCACTAAATTTAAACCGAACCACTTGAAATGTATGCAATATTTCAATCTAACCGTAATACCCGTAAATTTGATGCGTTACGTAACGCATTTATTTCTTCACGACGGCTATAACTAAAAGCGGATAATTTAGGATACCACCTCTATTTATCTGTGTATATCTATCCGAAATACCGTTATGAACATGTTTGGACTATTGGTTAGCTGACATGAATTCGATGCTTAAAAGCACGTCTTAAATTTAAATGTGTAGGTATTATTTAACCAACCTGTTTGTCATCACGGTCGCCTTGTGATCCTTCAACCCGTCTTTCTTGTGTTGGATACTCCAATGCTTCACAATATGCGGTCGTCACACATAACTGACAAAACAGATAGCATTAATTAGATACATTTATATCATATAGAACGAAATAAAGACACAGTTAAAGAGCTATGAACACTTACTGGTACTAACAGTACTGATGTTAATAAAACAATTGAAGACTTCATTCTTATGGAAAGAAGAAACAGGTTTAACGCGAGTACGCGTGTGATTACTAACGCTACTCATCCGAGTGTGTGATATTTTGCCGCACCTTACCCACTGGTTTTATATTGACAATGACCAAGATAAATAGATATTATCTTAAGAAGTGTACCGTATATCTTACCGCTTTATTAAACGTTACACAACAATGCATTCTAACTAAAATACGTGTTAATATTTTGATGCATTACGTAGGTAACGTATTGGTTTCTCGATGAAGATGACTCAAAGGGCAACAATCTAACGGGATTTCATTGGATTTTACATTAGGCTAGATTTTTTTTATAGTGAATAACAAATTACCGATTTTGAACTGTTAAATGATATTTTTATTTTTATTAAAAAACAGGCAAGGTACAATAAGAGCTTAAATACTAGAAAGTGTTATGAATTTAATAAATATTAGTCATTGTAAATAACATGATAAATAATTATTAATTTCTCACAATAGTAGAGTTACTAATTAGAAATGTATTATGTAAAATAATTATACGACGCCACATAGTTTCAAGATACTAATAGTAGTAAATTAATATTTCCTCTTAAACTTTATATTCTTGTTTAGAGCTGGCAGCTTGATGATAGTTTGATGCTGTGCTCGATTTATTATTAATTCTAAATAGATTTTCAATACGTAGTCTCTCATCTATGTACTAAGATTTTGAATTCTAGTATCTAATTAAGTTTTGGAGAGGAGTAAGTATAAATACGAGTTGGCTGGCGTCTTTGTAACATTACATTATTGTATCAACTACTAGTAGGGTGTGACTCTGCCCGAATAAATACCGAATTAACGACATTATTATTTTAATTCCTCTTGTCCGCCATCCTGTACAGCTTTCGTTACAAAAATAAAACTAGGATTTTTAAATGAAAGGTGCCCGAGATGCTGGCAGCGTTACCCTTACTCCCTGTTATGGCAATCGGCCTGACGCCACCATCTTTTTTGGTTAGGGCTATTAAATGTGCAGCATAAAGGATGGGGACTATCTCCGCGTGCACATTGCCCAGCAGCATGAGATTTATCATCTTAGCGGTGTTTTCCCTCAGCTTTTTGCTGACTTCGCCGAGCGATGGCGAAGTAATACTTCACGCTTTTTTTACCGGTGTGGCCACTTTCTAGCTTGTGTGCAATTAAAACTTTAGCGTAAAGTTTTTCACCCGCGTCTGCCGCGGGACGACGGCATCTGTAGAATGTAATAGTATGTAAAATTAGTACCACATTTCACGGCGCGTTTTACGCCTGTAGTGGTGACGGTTGCTCGCGGTTGCCGCGGCGGGGTATTAGTAGAACCGCGCAACACGCGATCACCTGCGCGCTTGGCGACCGTCGTCGTCCGCGCATTTTGGCGGTCGGTTCAGGCGCAATGTGGTGCAGGCGCACGCGTGGTGAGTTCTCTATTAACCGCGTGACTTGCGGTTAACTCCCACTAACTTCGCGGTCCGTCCCGCAATCGCAACGGTTTCGTGCCCGCAACCGCGGCGGCTACGTGCTCGCACAAACTTGCAGGGTTGTGAATATTGAAATAAAACCGCTGTCTAGCAGAACCGGCGGGCGCGGATGGAAACCGCTCCGTGAACTGTTTAATATTAAAAAATATTCAATTTTTCGTACTGTACCTGCACTGATACTGGTGTATTATTAATAATAAATAATAATAGCGTAATAAAATGTTTATTTCAGTAATATAATTAACTTTACATTAACAGTAGATGGTACCTGCTATTAATAAATAAATAATAATAAATAACGCACACACTCAACATAGCCCCGCACTAGGGAAACCCTGTGTCGCGGGTGCCATGGACACACACATAGACAACCACAAATTACACCCAAACTCACGAGAGAAATAATTGTAAGCCATACAAACATTTCTCCCGACCCGGAAATCGAATCTGGGACCTCTGCGTGGCAGTCCGGCACGTTAACCGTTCGGCCACGGAGGCAGTTAATTGAGCTATTGAGCTTATCAAGCCTGACAGGAGTCAGGAGGCACCGCTCTTCCATAGCTATAAATGCATATTTGTGTGTGTGTGTGTGCGTGCGTGCGTGCGTGCGTGCGTGCGTGCGTGCGTGCGTGCGTGCGTGCGT